>NC_135233.1:416641987-416994487 GCF_051348905.1 Ranitomeya variabilis
CATCCCTTTGTTACCGGCGGCCGCTTGCTTCTTCCCGGCGCCCGATTCCACCGCAACTCCCTGCTTCTTGCTGCTGCCACTTGCCGGCAGCAGCGACGCTGGAGAGGGAGCTTTTTTGCCGGTCTGTACCCTGGAGGTCCGCTGAGCTGCAGAAGTCCTCGGCTTAGCTGGGGTCTGATGGGGTGTCAGCTTCAGCATGGCAGATCCGCCATGTTTTCCTCCATGGAGGGGCAGCGCTCCTCCAGAGCCACGGCTGTGTTTCTGTCCTGGAGAAGGGTTCCTCTTCACAGGACTGGATCCATTCTTCTTAGAATCGGTTCTAGGCATCTTCATAACGCTGTAGAGTCCAATTAATCCACTTTTTGTAGCTTTTTTAGTAGTTTTGGATCTGGAAGTTACAGGAGCTCCTGTAACACAGGACTGCTCCTGCTCCCGTGCAAACCACGCCCCCATTCCGGAGAATATTGTGTCCGATAGAGGTTCCCAGTTTGTTTCTAGGTTTTGGCGGGCCTTTTGTGCTAGGCTAGGCATTGATTTGTCTTTTTCTTCAGCATTTCATCATCAGACAAATGGCCAAACCGAGCGAACTAATCAGACTTTGGAAACTTATTTGAGATGCTTTGTGTCTGCTGATCAGGATGATTGGGTGGCTTTCTTGCCATTGGCCGAGTTTGCCCTTAATAATCGGGCTAGTTCTGCTACCTTGGTTTCACCCTTCTTTTGTAACTCTGGTTTTCATCCTCGTTTTTCTTCAGGGCAGGTTGAGCCTTCTGATTGTCCTGGCGTGGACTCTGTGGTTGACAGGTTGCAGCAAATTTGGGCTCATGTTGTTGACAATTTGGTGTTGTCTCAGGAGGGGGCTCAGCGTTTTGCTAACCGTCGTCGGTGTGTTGGTTCCCGGCTTCAGGTTGGGGATTTGGTCTGGTTGTCTTCCCGTCATGTTCCTATGAAGGTTTCTTCCCCTAAGTTTAAGCCTCGGTTTATTGGCCCTTATAGGATTTCTGAGATTATCAATCCAGTGTCTTTTCGTTTGGCCCTTCCAGCCTCTTTTTCCATCCATAATGTTTTTCATAGATCTTTGTTGCCGAAATATGTGGTGCCCGTTGTTCCCTCTGTTGATCCTCCTGCCCCAGTGTTGATTGATGGGGAGTTGGAGTATGTGGTTGAGAAGATTTTGGATTCTCGTTTTTCGAGGCGGAGGCTTCAGTATCTTGTCAAATGGAAGGGTTATGGCCAGGAGGATAATTCTTGGGTTGTTGCCTCCGATGTTCATGCTGAGGATTTGGTTCGTGCCTTTCATTTGGCTCGTCCGGATCGGCCTGGGGGCTCTGGTGAGGGTTCGGTGACCCCTCCTCAAGGGGGGGTACTGTTGTGAATTCTGCTCTTGGGCTCCCTCCGGTGGTTATAAGTGGTAGCGCTGCTGTCTCTGGATCGCAGCATTCATCAGGTGTGTCCACTTTTTGCAAATCTGACTGGGCTATTTAGTCTTGCTTGACCCTTTAGTCAGTGCCAGTTGTCCATTGTTCCTGGAGGATTCACATCCCTTCCTGGTCTCTCCTGCTTTGCTGTTCATTTCAACAAAGATAAGTTCTGGCCTTGATTTTTGCTGTCCACATGCTGTGGGCCTTATTGTTCAGTTCTTTTCCATGTTTTTTGTCTTGTCCAGCTTTGTCTGTATAAGGATTTGTTTAGCCAAGCTGGTATCTCTGGAGATGCAGATATACCCTCCATATCTTTAGTTAGATGTGGAGATTTTGTATTTTCTGTGGTGGATATTTTCTAGTGTTTTAATACTGACCGCATAGTACTCTGTCCTATCCTTTCTATTTAGCTAGAAGTGGCCTCCTTTGCTAAATTCTGATTTCAGTCTGTGTATGTTTTTTCCCTCTCCTCTCACAGTCAATATTTGTGGGGGGCTGTCTATCCTTTGGGGATTTTCTCTGAGGCAAGATAGTTTTCCCTTTTCTATCTCTAGGGGTAATTAGTCCTCCGGCTATGTCGAGATGTCTAGGGAGTGAAAGGTACATTCCACGGCTACTTCTAGTTGCGGTGTTAAGTTCAGGGTCTGCGGTCAGTACAGGTACCACCTTCTCCAGAGTACGTCTCATGCTGCTCTTAGGCCACCAGATCATAACAGTACACCCCCTGTCCTGTATATACAGTGTACACCCCTTGTCCCGTTTGTACAGTGTACAGCCCCTGTCCCGTATATAGTGTACACTTCCTGTCTCGTATATACAGTGTACACCTCCAGTCCCGTATATACAGTGTACACCCCCCTGTCCCGTATATACAGTGTACATCCCCTGTCTCGTATATACAGTGTACACTCCCTGTCCCGTATATACAGTGTACACCCCCAGTCCCATATATACAGTGTGCACCCCCATTCTATTATATACAGTGTACACCCCCAGTCCCGTATATACAGTGTACACCCCCAGTCCCGTATATACAGTGTACACCCCCAGTCCCGTATATACAGTGTACACCCCCAGTCCCGTATAGACAGTGTACACCCCCTGTCCCGTATAGACAGTGTACACCCCCTGTCCCGTATAGACAGTGTACACCCCCTGTCCCGTATATACAGTGTACACCCCCTGTCCCGTATATACAGTGTACACCCCCAGTCCTGTATATACAGTTTACACCCCCAGTCCTGTATATACAGTGTACACCCCCTGTCCCGTATATACAGTGTACACCCCCTGTGCCGTATATAGAGTGTACACCCCCTGTCCCGTATATTCAGTGTACACCCCCTCCCCTGTCTCGTATATACAGTGTACACCCCCTGTCCCGTATATACAGTGTACACCCCCAGTCCTGTATATACAATGTACACCCCCTGTCCTGTATATACAGTGTACACCCCTCCCCTGTCTCGTATATACAGTGTACACCCCCTGTCCCGTATATACAGTGTACATCCCCAGTCCTGTATATACAATGTACACCCCCTGTCCTGTATATACAGTGTACACCCCTCCCCTGTCTCGTATATACAGTGTACACCCCCTGTCCCGTATATACAGTGTACACCCCCTGTCCTGTATATACAGTGTACACCCCCTGTCCCGTATATACAGTGTACACCCCTCCCCTGTCTCGTATATACAGTGTACACCCCCTGTCCCGTATATACAGTGTACACCCCTCCCCTGTCTCGTATATACAGTGTACACCCCCTGTCCCGTATATACAGTGTACATCCCCAGTCCTGTATATACAATGTACACCCCCTGTCCCGTATATACAGTGTACACCCCCTGTCCCGTATATACAGTGTACATCCCCAGTCCTGTATATACAGTTTACACCCCCAGTCCTGTATATACAGTGTACACCCCCTGTCCCGTATATACAGTGTACACCCCCTGTGCCGTATATACAGTGTACACCCCCAGTCCTGTATATACAGTGTACACCCCCTGTCCCGTATATAGAGTGTACACCCCCTGTCCCGTATATACAGTGTACACCCCCAGTCCTGTATATACAAAGTACACCCCTGTCCTGTATATACAGTGTACACCAAAGTCCTGTATATACAGTGTACACCCCCTGTCCCTTATATACAGTGTACACCCCCTCCCCTGTCTCGTATATACAGTGTACACCCCCTGTCCCGTATATACAGTGTACACCCCCAGTCCTGTATATACAATGTACATCCCCTGTTTTGTATATACAGTGTACACCAAAGTCCTGTATATACAGTGTACACCCCCTGTCCTGTATATACAGCGTACACCCCCCCAGTCCTGTGTGTACAGCGTATGCCCCTCATCCCATGGGTACAGTGTACACCCCCCAGTCCCGTGTGTACAGCGTATACCACTCATTCCGTGTGTACAGCCCCCGTACCGTGTGTCAGGGCGGTTGGTGACAGGGCGTTCAGCATCAGGGCGGTTAGTGACAGGGCATTCAGCGTCAGAGAGGTCGGTGACAGGGCGTTCAGCGTCAGGACGGTGGGTGACAGGGCGTTCAGCGTCAGGACGGTGGTTGACAGGGCGTTCAGCGTCAGGACGGTGGGTGACAGGGCGTTCGGCGTCAGGACGGTGGGTGACAGGGCGTTCAGCGTCAGGACGGTGGGTGACAGGGCGTTCAGCGTCAGGACAGTGGGTGACAGGGCGTTCAGCGTCAGGACGGTGGTTGACAGGGCGTTCAGCGTCAGGACGGTGGGTGACAGGGCGTTCAGCGTCAGGGCAGTCAGTGCCATTTCTTCTATGTCCTGGGACCTGTCCACCACAGTTCTCGCCGTCTGGTCCAGGCTTTGGACGCTGTTTGTCGGCTCCTTCTTTGTTTTATTCTCTCACTGTCATTTCAGGTGTTTAAATCTGTGGGGAAGGTGTACAGTTTCGGCAAGAGAGACCGGTCTATAAAGAGGAACCCGAGTGTGCCGGTGCTGGTGCGGGGATGGCTCTACAAGCAGGTGGGTGCAGCGCAGGGAAACGCTCATGAAGGGCTGTCTTGGAGGGCTCTTGTGGGCACGCGTGGTGGGCGCTCGGGGAGGGCCGTCGGGAAGGGCGCTCGTGGAGGGCTGTCATGGTTGGCTCTCGTGGTGGGCGCTCATGGAGGGCCTTTGTGGAGGGCGCTCGTGAAGGGCTCTTGTGGAGGGCTGTCATGGTTGGCCCTCGTGGTGGGCGCTTATGGAGGGCCGTGGTGCAAAGCGCTCATGGAGGGCCGTCGTGAAGGGCGCTCGTGGTGGGCCGTCGGGAAGGGTGCTCGTGGAGGGCCATGGGAAGGGAGCTCGTGGAGGGCTGTCATGGTTTGCTCTCGTGGAGGGCCGTCGTGGAGGCCTATCATGGTTGGCTCTCGTGGTGGGTGCTCATGGAGGGCGCTCATGGAGGGCCGTCGTGAAGGGCGATCGTGGTGGGCCGTCGTGGAGGATTCTCGTGGTGTGCCATCGGGAAGGGCTTGTGGAGGGCTGTCATGGTGGGCGCTCATGGAGGGCGCTTGTGGAGGGCATTCATGAAGGGCTGTTGTGGAGGGTCATCGTGGTGGGCCGTCGGGAAGGGCTCTCGTGGTGGGCTCTTGTGGAGGGCTGTCATGATTGGCTCTCGTGGAGGGCTCTTGTGGGCGCTCGTGGAGGATGCTCATTGTGGGCGTTCATGGAGGATGCTCGTGGTGGGCGCTCGTATAGCTTTTGGAGGATGCTCGTGGTGGGCGCTCGTATAGCTCGTGGTGGGCGCTCGTGGAGGATGCTCGTGGTGGGCGCTCGTATAGCTCGTGGAGGATGCTTGTGGTGGATGCTTGTGGTGGATACCCGTGGAGGGCGCTCGTATAGCTCGTGGAGGATGCTTGTGGTGGGCGCTCATGGAGGATGCTCGTGGTGGGCACTCGTGTAGCTTGTGGTGGATGCCCGTTGAGGGTGCTCGTATAGCTCGTGGAGGATGCTTGTGGTGGGCACTCATGGAGGATGCTCGTGGTGGGCGCTCGTATAGCTCGTGGAGGATGCTCATGGTGGGCGCTCTTATAGCTCGTGGAGGATGCTTGTGGTGGGCGCTCGTGGAGGGCGCTCGTATAGCTCATGGAGGATGCTTGTGGTGGGCGCTCGTATAGCTTGTGGAGGATGCTTGTGGTGGGGGCTCGTATAGCTCGTGGAGGATGCTCGTGGTGGCCGCTCGTATAGCTCGTGGAGGATGCTTGTGGTGGATGCTTGTGGTGGATGCCCATGGAGGGCGCTCTTATAGCTTGTGGAGGATGCTTGTGGTGGGCGCTCCTGGAGGATGCTCGTGGTGGGCGCTTGTATAGCTCGTGGAGGATGCTTGTGGTGGATGCCCGTGGAGGGCGCTCGTATAGCTTGTGGAGGATGCGTGTGGTGGGCGCTTGTATAGCTCGTGGAGGATGCTCGTGGTGGGCGCTCTTATAGCTCGTGGAGGATGCTTGTGGTGGGTGCTCGTTTAGCTAGTGGAGGATGCTTGTGGTGGATGCCCATGGAGGGCGCTCGTATAGCTCGTGGAGGATGCTTGTGGTGGGCGCTCGTGGTGGGCGCTCATGGAGGATGCTCATGGTGGGCGTTCGTATAGCTCGTGGAGGATGCTCATGTAGGGCACTCTTATAGCTTGTAGAGGATGCTTGTGGTGGGCGCTCATGGAGGATGCTCGTGGTGGGTGCTCGTATAGTTTGTGGAGGATGTTTGTGGTGGGCGCTCGTATAGCTCGTGGTGGGCGGTCATGGAGGATGCTCGTGGTGGGCACTCGTGGAGGGTGCTGCTGTCCCACATGTTCACTGTGTCATGTGCTCACTACAGGACAGCTCAGGGATGAAGCTGTGGAAGAGGCGATGGTTCCTGCTCTCGGATTATTGTCTTTTTTACTATAAAGGTAAGACCCTACACTGGGGCTTCAGTCCGGGACTATTGGTATAATTCTGCCCCTGTGACAGCCTCTGCCATCTCTCAGACAGCAGGGAGGAAGCCGTGCTGGGCAGCATCCCGCTCCCAAGTTACATCATCTCCGTCACCGGGCCAGAGGATCGGATAAACCGCAGATATTCCTTTAAGGTAACATGGTGCCGGCAGCGGGAGGACGGCGGCTGTGTCCAGGGCACGGCCTTCACCTTCCCATAGTGGTCCCCGGCCGCCTGTCTCCGCCAGCAGCAATCACACCGCTACCTGCCATGTAAACGCTGGATGCCGGAGCTGCTCATCACTTGTCATCCTTCATTGTCCGTGGTATCCCAGCAAATATTACTGTGGCCCTCAGTTTAGGAGGCCCGCCCTCCCCCCCAGTGTGGGAGGCTCACCACCTCCCCCAGTATAGTAGGCTCGTCTTACCCCCCCTAGTATAGGAGGCCCGCCTTACCCACCCAGTATAATAGGATGCCTTACCCTCCCAGTATAGTAGGCCCGCCGCCCCTCCCAGTGTGAGAGGCTCACCACCCCCCCAGTTTAGGAGGCCCGCCACCCCCCCAGTATAGGAGGCCCGCCACCCCCCCAGTATAGGAGGCCCGCCACCCCCCCAGTATAGGAGGCTCGCCACCCCCCCAGTATAGGAGGCCCGCCTTACTCTCCCAGTATAGGAGGCCCCACAGCCCCAGTATAGGAGGCTCGTCACCCCCCAGTATAGTAGGCCGACCTTACCCTCCCAGTATAGGAGGCCCCTCACCCCCAGTATAGGAGGCCCGTCTTACCCAACCCAGTATAGTAGGCCCACCTTACCCCCCAGTATTGGAGGCCCCTCACCCCCAGTATAGGAGGCCCTCCTTACCCCCCCAATATAGGAGGCCCCCCACCCCTCCCAGTATAGGAGGCCCGCCCCCACCCCCTGTATAGGAGGCCCCCCACCCACCAGTATAGGAGGCCTGCCGCCCCACCCCCCCAGTACAGGAGGCTCGCCTTACCCCACCAGTATAGTAGGCCCGCCTTACCCCCCCAGTATAGAAGGGTCGCCACCCCTCCCAGTATAGGAGGCCTGCCTTACCCCCCTCCAGTATAGGAGGCCCCCCAGTATAGGGCGCCTGCAGCCCCACCCCCCCAGTACAGGAGGCCTGCCACCCCCCAGTACAGGAGGCCCGCCACCCCCCCAGTACAGGAGGCCCGCCACCCCCCTAGTATAGGAGGCCTGCCATCCCCCCGTATAGGAGGCCCGCCTCCCCCCCAGTGTAGGAGGCCCGCCACCCCCCAGTATAGGAGGCCCACCCCCCAGTATAGAAGCCTCCCACCCCCAGTATAGGAGGCCGCCACCCCCAAGTATAGGAGGCCCCCCCACCCCCCAGTATAGGAGGCCCCCACCCCCCCAGTATAGGAGGCCCACCACCCCCCAGTAAAGGAGGCCCCCACCCCCCAGTATAGGAGGCCCGCCACCCCCCCAGTATAGGAGGCCCGCCACCCCCCAGTATAGGAGGCCCCCACCCCCAGTATAGGAGGCCGTCCACCCCCTCAGTATAGGAGGCCCCACCCCCAAGAATAGGAGGCCCCCACCCCCCGGTATAGGAGGCCCGCCACCCCCTCAGTATAGGAGGCCCGTCACCCCCCCAGTATAGGAGGCCCGCCACCCCCCCAGTATAGGAGGCCCGCCACCCCCCAGTATAGGATGCCCCCAGTATAGGAGGCCCCTACCCCCCAGTATAGAAGGCCCCCACCCCCCAGTATAGAAGGCCCCCACCCCCCAGTATAGGAGGCCCGCCACCCCCCAGTATAGAAGGCCCCCACCCCCCAGTATAGGAGGCCCGCCACCCCCCAGTATAGGAGGCCCCCACCCCCCAGTATAGGAGGCCCGCCACCCCCCAGTATAGGAGGCCCCCACCCCCCAGTATGAGGCCCCCACCCCCCAGTATAGGAGGCCCGCCACCCCCAGTATAGGAGGCCCCCCACCCCCCAGTATAGGAGGCCCCCCACCCCCCAGTATAGGAGGCCCCCACCCCCCAGTATAGGAGGCCACTACCCCCCAGTATAGGAGGCCCCCACCCCCCAGTATAGGAGGCCCCAACCCCCAGTATAGGAGGCCCCCACCCCCCAGTATAGGAGGCCCCCACCCCAGAGCTGGTGAGGCTTCAGTCCCCTGCCCTTTGATCACACCAGCCTTCATGACTTCATTCCCCAGTAATTAGCGCCACATTCCTGGCATCTGAGGGACAGTCCTTTCCTCATGAATGACCCCGAGCCTCCGCCGCTCATGGACGGCCCGACGCCATCAAAGTGAAATGATGAAAACCCAAAACCTTTCCTCCCAAAGCTGGTAACAGGCGGTAAACGTGCAGCTCGTGGCGGATCTCCTGTTGTGGCGTCCCCAGGTTGTGAGACCCCGCGGCTCCTGTCTCGTGGGTCCGTGCACCGTGGCTGCACTACACTGTGGCCGAGTACACAGCTCCACAGCTCTGATCCCGGAGCGCTGCACTCACTGCCTGCCTCTGTGTGTTAGTGACAAGTCATCACCCTGCAGAGGGGACAGGGCTGTGGCCATGGGGTGGGACGCTAAGCCCCCATCGCTCTGCGCGAAGTCTGGGGATGCTAAGAGTCTCTTGTCTGCTGGGAGTTGTTGGTTGTATCCACAGTCAGGAGCCATGATCCAGCGCTGCGCTCGCCATGAGCGGCCGGTGATGGCATCTTTCTATTACAGGCGGTGCACGCTGGGATGCGGGCATATATCCAACAGGACTCGCTCCGGGACCACCCCAGCATGAGGACCTACTACTTCAGCGCTGATACGCAGGAGGACATGAACGGCTGGATCCGAGTGATGAACCAAGCGGCACTTGTCGAGAACGCCCCGGACAGCAGACGGTAAGTGGTCCTAGTGCCAAACTGCCCCGTCACACCTGCAGGAAGCTGTGCAGCCCCCCGGTATCAGTCCTTACTGCCCCGTCACACCTGTAGGAAGCTGTGCAGCCCCCCGGTATCAGTCCTTACTGCCCCGTCACACCTGCAGGAAGCTGTGCAACCCCCCGGTATCAGTCCTTACTGCCCCGTCACACCTGCAGGAAGCTGTGCAGCCCCCCGGTATCAGTCCTTACTGCCCCGTCACACCTGCAGGAAGCTGTGCAGCCCCCCGGTATAAGTCCTTACTCCTTACTGCCCCGTCACACCTGCAGGAAGCTGTGCAGACCCCCAGTATCAGTCCTTACTCCTTACTGCCCCGTCACACCTGCAGGAAGCTGTGCAGCCCCCCGGTATCAGTCCTTACTGCCCCGTCACACCTGCAGGAAGCTGTGCAGCCCCCCGGTATCAGTCCTTACTGCCCCGTCACACCTGCAGGAAGCTGTGCAGCCCCCGGTATCAGTCCTTACTGCCCCGTCACACCTGCAGTAAGCTGTGCAGCCCCTCGGTATCGGTCCTTACTGCCCCGTCACACCTGCAGTAAGCTGTGCAGCCCCTCGGTATCGGTCCTTACTGCCCCGTCACACCTGCAGGAAGCTGTGCAGCCCCCCGGTATTGGTCCTTACTGCCCCGTCACACCTGCAGGATGCTGTGCAGCCCCCCGGTATCAGTCCTTACCCTCTGCTGCTTGCTGACTTCCCTCCGGACTTTTGTTTCCTTTTGTCCCAGTGACATTGATCCGCCCGCGCGCTGTTGACTATTCGCTGCTGCTGTCACCGGCTCTCCACCCTCCACAGTCAGGGACGCGTCCATAGATTGTCCTGAGCTCAGCAGTAATGAGGATGACGATGTGTCAGGATGCTGATTGCCTGCAGTCCCCGGCCGGGAGTGTCCCTGCGTGTCACCTTCCCCCTGCTGCACACCGCTGCCCTCCGCCATGCCACCCCTAGGCCAGGCAGCGCGCCGCTGCCGTCAGCTTCATCTTAGCTATTTCTTGCAGGGAACTTGTGGACATGGAGTGGCCGCCGTCACCGGAGAACGACCACATCGAATCCTTCACAGATTATGCAAAACCCGAAGAAATCCAGGCACGAAGCGGAAATCAGCGGCCAGCGGAGTCGAGGCGAAGCTCTGCAGAGGAGGCTCTGCACAGAGACACGGTGGGCAAGGGGCGCTGCCAGGATACTAGTGAGTGGGGCAAAGAGCGGAGTATGGGGGACAAGCACCAAGGTCTGCAGTCCCGAGACCCCAGCTCCCGGGAGAGCGCCCGAGAGAGCACCCGAGAGAGCTATGTCGCTCGCCAGAACACCCTCAATTCTAATGGAGGAAAGGTCACAACCTCCCTCCTGTCCAACGGCCGGCCCTCGGCATTCACAGACTTCTCCAAGTCCTACAGACCCCAAGTGTCACAGACGCCTCAGCCCCAGATCATTGAGAGAAATGGGACCCTCCCCCCCTCCTTCCGGGTGAGCACCGGACCCCACGAGCAAAACGGGACCGACCCCTGTAAAAGACGCTTTCCTGCAGCCATAAATCCTGAGCAACAAGTGCAGAGGAAGAGTGTGATGGGCCAGGTGGAGCAGTGGGTAAAGGTCCAGAAGGGAGAGGGGAAAAGGTAAGCCGATCTCTGCACACAGGGGCTTAGTGCTCCTCGACACATCTCACATGGTATAATCAATGCAGACCCCCGGGGAGGAATTGGAGGGGCTGTGACGTGACACCCCACCTTGCACTCCACTCATCACTGTCGTGTGGATCTGTACAGGTGACATCAGTGAACTGATGGTTTCTGCACCCCCCCCCCGTATACCCAGTGATAGAGGGGGGTCCGCTGCGGTAACCCACCCATCACGACCTGAGACCAATCAGAACCTCTCTGAAAATACAGGATCACATTCTAGAGTCAGCACAAAAAGTGAGATTTATATGACAATGGCGCCACCTGCTGTTCACACTGCGACAGTGCAGGACACAAAATCCATATATGTAGTCAAGAGGCAACTGCTCCTCTGTTATCAGCCAGCAGCAACTGGTCCAGGAGTTACCAATATAGGAATAAGAAAGGTTCATATCCCCCTGTTATACAGAGGATAATCCAAAGCCTCTACCAGACCCTAATGTATGAGAACGCCATCTATCACTGCTGACAGCCTGCCTGTATACATGTGAGAGGTTACCAGCCCCTTCCCCGGTGATGACATCACTGATATAATGATGAGACCACACCCCTTATACTCCAGCCCCACCCCTCATCTATCACTGCTGACAACCTGCCTGTATACATGTGAGAGATTACCAGCCCCGCCCCCGGTGATTACATCACTGATGTAATGATGAGACCACACCCCTTATACTCCGGCCCCGCCCCCGGTGATGACATAACTGATATAATTATGAGACCCCGCCCCCGTGATGACATCACTGTTGTAATGATGAGACCACACCCCTTATACTCCAGCCCTGCCCCCGGTGATGACATCACTGATGAGACCACACCCCCGGTGATGACATCACTGATGTAATGAGGAGACCCCGCCCCCGTGATGACATCACTGGCACTCTGACCCTGCTCTCCTTCCCCCAGTGCCGGCGTGGAGCTCCCCCTCCCCCGCTCGGAGAGGTACCAGACGTTGCCTAGGACCAGCCGGCAGTACTTGTGTGGTTCGCCTCCTCCTGGACGAAACTTGCCATGTGACTACAAATATGCCCAGGACCGGGTCAGCCACCTGAAGATGTCCAGCCAGGAGCGTCAGGCCACTAAGGAGGGCATGGTGTGGCAGCTGTACGAGTGGCAGCAGAGGCAGCAGTTCAAACATGGCAGCCCGACCGGACAGATGTACGTGGGCCCCCTGGAGGAGCGATCCCGAGCCAAGAGCTTGTTGGACGTCCCGCGATCTGTGTCTGTCCCTCCTTCTCCCACTGATCTCCCACCACCGGCTCCTCCAAAGCTCTTTCCTCTGCGGAGACCCCACACTCCAGCAGAACGGCTCACGGTGCGACCGGAGGACAGTCCGACTGACGTCCCCTTCATGGGGTCTCCTCAGAAGACGCGGGTCCATTCTGTAAAGGTAATGACCACTAGATGTTCATGTAATGGGGTCCATCCTCTGCGGTGACCTCGCTGTGTGGCCCTGCACTGGTACTGGGGTCCATCCTCTGCAGTGACCCCTCTGCGCAGCCCTGCACTGGTACTGGGGTCCATCCTCTGCGGTGACCCCTCTGCGCAGCCCTGCACTGGTACTGGGGTCCATCCTCTGCAGTGACCCCGCTGCGCAGCCCTGCACTGGTACTGGGGTCCATCCTCTGCAGTGACCCCGCTGTGCGGCCCTGCACTGGTACTGGGGTCCATCCTCTGCGGTGACCCCTCTGCGCAGCCCTGCACTGGTACTGGGGTCCATCGTCTGCGGTGACCCCTCTGCGCGGCCCTGCACTGGTACTGGGGTCCATCCTCTGCAATGACCCCTCTGCGTAGCCCTGCACTGGTACTGGGGTCCATCCTCTGCAGTGACCCCTCTGCGCAGCCCTCCACTGGTACTGGGGTCCATCCTCTGCAATGACCCCTCTGCGCAGCCCTGCACTGGTACTGGGGTCCATCCTCTGCAGTGACCCCTCTGCGCAGCCCTGCACTGGTACTGGGGTCCATCCTCTGCAGTGACCCCGCTGTGCGGCCCTGCACTGGTGTCCATCCTCTGCGGTGACCCCGCTGTTTGGCCCCGCACTGGTACTGGGGTCCTTCCTCCGCAGTGACCCCGCTGTGCGGTCCTGCACTGGTACTGGGGTCCATCCTCTGCGGTGACCCCGCTGTGTGGCCCTGCACTGGTACTGGGGTCCATCTTCTGCGGTGACCCCGCTGTGTGGCCCTGCACTGGTACTGGGGTCCATCCTCTGCAGTGACCCCGCTGCGCAGCCCTGCACTGGTAATGGGGTCCTTCCTCCTCAGTGACCCCGCTGTGCGGCCCTGCACTGGTACTGGGGTCCATCCTCTGCGGTGACCCCGCTGTGTGGCCCAGCACTGGTACTGGGGTCCATCCTCTGCGGTGGCCCCGCTGTAAGGCCCTGCACTGGTACTGGGGTCCATCCTCTGCGGTGGCCCCGCTGTAAGGCCCTGCACTGGTACTGGGGTCCATCCTCTGCGGTGACCCCGCTGTGCGGTCCTGCACTGGTACTGGGGTCCTTCCTCCGCAGTGACCCCGCTGTGCGGCCCTGTACTGGTACTGGGGTCCCTCCTCTGCGGTGACCCCGCTATCCGGCCCTGCACTGGTACTGGGGTCCATCCTCTACGGTGACCCCGCTGTGCGGCCCTGCACTAGTACTGGGGTCCTTCCTCCACAGTGACCCCACTGTGCGGCCCTGCACTGGTACTGGGGTCCTTCCTCCGCAGTGACCCCGCTGTGCGGCCCTGCACTGGTACTGGGGTCAATCCTCTGCGGTGACCCCGCTGTGCGGCACTGCACTGGTACTGGGGTCCATCCTCTGCGGTAACCCCTCTGCGCAGCCCTGTACTGGTACTGGGGTCCTTCCTCCGCAGTGACCCCGCTGTGCGGCCCTGCACTGGTACTGGGGTCCATCCTCTGCGGTGACCCCGCTGTGTGGCCCTGCACTGGTACTGGGGTCCATCCTCTGCGGTGACCCCACTGTGCGGCTCTGCACTGGTACTGGGGTCCTTCCTCCGCAGTGACCCCCTGTTCGGCCATGGAGGTCCCTAGCATCAGGCGCTGTGCAGGGGTCCTGTCTGGTACTTGGGGGGTCCTGATTCTGTCTTGTCTTCCACCTCCTCAGTTCCTCTTGTCTTTTCCTTCCTTCCAGTCCTCGGCCTATGGGAGCCGCCGCTCCGTGCCCTCCGCCGGGTACATGACGCACACTGTAAGTGCCCCCAGTTTACATGGCCAGTCGGTAAGAACTTTTCCTCATCATCTTATTTTGCCATTTTGTATTTTCTGTCGAAAACAAGAGATAAAAAGAACAATGTAAAAAGCGCTGGTGACGCCTTCCCTGCAGTGACCCCCCCCCCCCCCCGACCCCCCCCCCCCGCGCGCCACCTCCTCCATTACCGAGAGCTCCAGGGCCTGGACTGTGGTCCTCAGGAGCCACGACCTGCACTCCAGCACATGTGTGGACTCACGTGTGCCACCAGCACCTGAAATTACACTATGGCCAAAATAATGCCGCCATTGCATGCTCGCTCTGCAGCACGGCCTCCATGCTCTGCAGCACGGCCTCCATGGTCTGCAGCACGGCCTCCATGGTCTGCAGCACATCTCAACTGTTGTAAGACTACAACTCTTAGCAAGTGCTGATGCTTTGCTGGGAGTTGTAGTTTTACAATCTCCGGCCTGAAGAAGACTGCTTTTCTGGTCAGCCGCCATCCTCAGCAGCAGGCAGAGCACTGGGCGTGTAGATGCCGTCCATAGGGGCTGGTAATCACCCGTGCGGGCACCTCTCTCCCGGTGACGCTTTGTGTCCTCACAGGAGCTAAAGATACCGCTCGTCTCATCATCACGTACTCTGCAGCGCTCTGTGCATCCAAAATCAGGTGAGAAGTCAGGTGTGAAAGGCTCAGCCATACTACTCATCGTATACACTGAGCCTGTGCAGCGCTCTGCCGGCCCGGATGGAGGTGTGCTGCCTGACAGGAAACGTGCCATCAGCTTTGCTGACATTTTCTGTATTAAGTAGCCCAACATCAGCTGCATGCCTCCACTGTCATGTGTGAACAGAGGACGTGTGACCGACACCGGCAAGACATAATAGTGTGGACATATAGGTGTGCGCTGTGCGGGTTACTACCAGAGACGTATAGATGTGCAGGTTATTACTGGGGACGTATAGATATGTGGGTTATTACTGGGGACGTATAGATGTGCGGGTTATTACCTGGGACGTATAGATGTGCGGGTTATTACCTGGGACGTATAGATGTGCGGGTTATTAGTGGGGACATACTCGTATATATGTGCGGGTTACTACCAGGGACGTACAGATGTGCAGGTTATTAGTGGGGACATATAGATGTGCGGGTTACTACCAGGGACGCATAGATGTGCGGGTTATTACTGGGGACGTATAGATGTGCGGGTTACTACCAGGGACGTATAGATGTGCGGGTTATTACCTGGGACATATAGATGTGCGGGTTATTACCTGGAAAGTATAGATGTGTGGGTTTTTAGTGGGGACATATAGATGTGCGGGTTACTACCAGGGACATATTGATGTGCGGGTTATTAGTGGGGACATATAGATATGCGGGTTACTACCAGGGATGTATAGATGTGTCGGTTATTACTGGGGATGTATAGATGTGCAGGTTATTACGTGGGACGTATAGATGTGTGGGTTATTACCTGGGACGTATAGATGTGCGGGGTTATTAGTGGGAACATATAGATGTGCGGGTCACTACCAGGGACGTATAGATGTGCAGATTATTACTGGGGACGTATAGATGTGCGGGTTATTAGTGGGGACTTATAGATGTGCGGGTTATTACCGGGGATTTATAGATGTTCGACTTGTTGTCTGGGACCTATAGGTGTGCGGGTTATTACTGGGGATGCATAGATGTGTGGGTTATTACCGGGGACCTGTAGATATGCGGGTTATTACTGGGGACTTATAGATGTGCGGGTTACTACTGGGGACGTATAGATGTGCGGGTTATTAGTGGGGACGTATAGATGTGCTGGTTATTACCGGGGATTTATAGATGTGCGACTTATTGTCTGGGACGTATAGATATGCGGGTTATTACCGGGGACTTATAGATGTGCTGGTTTTTACTGAGGACGTATAGATGTGTGGGTTATTACTGAAGATGTATAGATGTGCGGGTTATTACCTGGGACGTATAGATGTGCGGGTTATTACCGGGGACGTATAGATGTGTGGGTTATTACTGGGGACGTATAGATGTGTGGGTTATTACCGGGGACCTGTAGATGTGCGGGTTATTACCGGGGACCTGTAGATGTGCGGGTTATTACCGGGGACCTGTAGATGTGCGGGTTATTACCGGGGACATATAGATGTGCGGGTTATTACCGGGGACTTATAGATGTGTGACTTATTGTCTGGGACCTATAGGTGTGCGGGTTATTAGCTGGGACGTATAGATGTGTGGGTTATTACTGGGGACGTATAGATGTGCGTGTTATTACCGGGGACGTATAGATGTACGAATTATTACCGGGGACGTATAGATGTGTGGGTTATTACTGAGGACGTATAGATGTGCGACTTATTGTCTGGGACCTATAGGTGTGCGGGTTATTATCTGGGACGTATAGATGTGCGGGTTATTACTGGGGACTTATAGATGTGCGGGTTATTACTGAGGACGTATAGATGTGTGGGTTATTACCTGGGACGTATAGATGTACGGGTTATTACTGGGGATGTATAGATGTGCGGGTTATTACGTGGGACATATAGATGTGAGGG
Organism: Ranitomeya variabilis; assembly: GCF_051348905.1. Lineage (NCBI taxonomy): Eukaryota > Metazoa > Chordata > Amphibia > Anura > Dendrobatidae > Ranitomeya > Ranitomeya variabilis. The sequence goes on from NC_135233.1 coordinate 416,658,693, forward strand.
TTATTACTGGTGACGTATAGATGTGCGGGTTATTACTGGGGACGTATAGATGTGTGGGTTATTACTGGGGACTTATAGATGTGCGACTTATTTTCTGGGACCTATAGGTGTGCGGGTTATTAGCTGGGATGTATAGATGTGTCGGTTATTACTGGGGACGTATAGATGTGCGTTATTACCGGGGACGTATAGATGTACGGATTATTACCGGGGACGTATAGATGTGTGGGTTATTACTGAGGACGTATAGATGTGCGACTTATTGTCTGGGACCTATAGGTGTGCGGGTTATTAGCTGGGATGTATAGATGTGTCGGTTATTACTGGGGACGTATAGATGTGCGTTATTACCGGGGACGTATAGATGTACGGATTATTACCGGGGACGTATAGATGTGTGGGTTATTACTGAGGACGTATAGATGTGCGACTTATTGTCTGGGACCTATAGGTGTGCGGGTTATTACCTGGGACGTATAGATGTGCGGGTTATTACTGGGGACGTATAGATGTGCGGGTTATTACCGGGGACGTATAGATGTGCGGGTTATTACTGGGGACTTATAGATGTGCGACTTATTTTCTGGGACCTATAGGTGTGCGGGTTATTAGCTGGGATGTATAGATGTGTCGGTTATTACTGGGGACGTATAGATGTGCGTTATTACCGGGGACGTATAGATGTACGGATTATTACCGGGGACGTATAGATGTGTGGGTTATTACTGAGGACGTATAGATGTGCGACTTATTTTCTGGGACCTATAGGTGTGCGGGTTATTAGCTGGGATGTATAGATGTGTCGGTTATTACTGGGGACGTATAGATGTGCGTTATTACCGGGGACATATAGATGTACGGATTATTACCGGGGACGTATAGATGTGTGGGTTATTACTGAGGACGTATAGATGTGCGACTTATTGTCTGGGACCTATAGGTGTGCGGGTTATTACCTGGGACGTATAGATGTGCGGGTTATTACTGGGGACGTATAGATGTGCGGGTTATTACCGGGGACGTATAGATGTGCGGGTTATTACCGGGGACGTATAGATGTGCGGGTTATTACCGGGGACGTATAGATGTGCGGGTTATTACCGGGGACGTATAGATGTGCGGGTTATTACCGGGGACGTATAGATGTGCGGGTTATTACCTGGGACGGATAGATGTGCGGGTTATTACTGGGGACGTATAGGTGTGCGGGTTATTACCGGGGACGTATAAAGCCGCTGGTGGTATATAGGGGCCGCACGCTCTCCCGCCCCTTCTAACCTCTGTCTCTTCTCTCTGGAGGCCGATGACACCTATATGCAGCTGAAGAAGGAGCTGGAGTACTTGGACCTGAAGGTAACATCATTTTTACCTGAGCGCTTGTTATGAAGGGTGAGGGCAATAGTTGGGATGAACTGTAAGGCCACCGGGGCCATCAGGTCCATGAGGACAGGTTTTTCTGGCAGTGAAAATGGCGCCTCCTGCTGGTGTCTGAGGGTTTCACTCCGGCTCTCTTTTGATTTGGCGCAGATAAAGTATAATGAGCCTCTGATCAACTTGGTTCACAGTGTTCTCCGGAACTCCACGCCGGGGTACCGCACGAGCATCAACGTAAGCGCCTCTCGCTCTGCGCACATCTCATGGCTTTGCGCTGCGGCAGTAGTCACATTGCTGCTTCTTCACAGGTTTCTTTGTCATTGAGTTTTGCTTGCTGATGCTTGTAGTCCGCCTGTTGATGATTTGATTACAGCTCTGTGTCCAGCATGGAGACGCAGCCGTGCTGCGCGGGCGCATGCGTTTCGTGTCTCCGCGGTTAGTGGAGGCCTCTTTTGCTTTTATTTTTTTACTATTTCCCATGTAAATTTCTAATAGTTTTCCTGCAAATTCAGCAGCAAAACTACTGAATAAAGCCGAGACCCTAGACCCCCGCCACACACACTTGAGGAAAATCGGAGCATGGCTGCTGGGGTGAGCGCACCGCCACCAGAAGGGCTGTGAGTTAACAGAGCCTTAACGGAGGCCTGTCACAGGCGCCTGCTGTGTGATCTGCCGACAGCGGGATGTGGGGCACCGATACCACCCACGTGTCAGTACCGGGCTGATGGCTGTGGTTATCAGCAGATCATCACTGAGGACCGATTCTCTTCTGCCAGGTCGTCCTCCATATTCATCAACTCTGTCTAACCCAAGCATTGTTTGGCAGCTTTTTGCCTATGCTCAGCGTACACAGCTGTCAATCAATGCTGAGGGTAGGTTTATATAGAGGGATGGGGCGGGCTATAGAGAGTTGTGGTGGCGGAGCAATACAGATCTAAACAGTCAGAGAACAGGTAGCTCTCCAGCACAAGAAGTGACAGCACACTGAGATCTGAATCTCTGCACCGGCCTGCTCTCGGGATCTTTTCTCCCACACCGACCTGCTATCGGGATCTCTTCTCCCGCAGCGGCCTGCTCTCGGGAATCTCTGCCCCCGCACCGGCCTGCTCTCGGGATCTCTTCTCCGGCAGTGGCCTGCTCTCGGGATCTCTGCCCTCGCACCGCCTGCTCTCGGGATCTCTTCTCCCGCAGCGGCCTGCTCTCGGGATCTCTGCTCCCGCACCGGCCTGCTCTCGGGATCTCTGCTCCCGCACCTGCCTGCTCTCGGGAACACTTCTCCTGCAGCGGCCTGCTCTCGGGATCTCTGCCCCCACACTGGCCTGCTCTTGGGATCTCTTCTTTCGCACCGGCCTGCTCTCGGGATCTCTTCTCCCACACCAGCCTGCTCTCGGGATCTCTGCCCCCGGCACCGGTCTGCTCTCGGGATCTCTGCCCCCGCACCGGCCTGCTCTCGAGATCTCTGCCCTCACACCGGCCTCCTCTCAGGATCTCTGCCCCCGCACTGACCTGCTCTCGGGATCTCTTCTCCCGCATCGGCCTGCTCTCGCGATCTCTGCCCTCGCACCGGACTGCTCTCGGGATCTCTGCCCCCGCACCGCCTGCTCTCGGGATCTTTGCCGCCGCACCGGCCTGCTCTCACGATCTCTGTCTCCGCAATGGCCTGCTCTCAGGATCTCTGCCCCTGCACCGGCCTGCTCTCAGGATCTCTGCCCCCGCATCGGCCTGCTCTCGGGATCTCTTCTCCCGCACCTGCCTGCTCTCGGGATGTCTTCTTCCGCACCGGCCTGCTCTCGGGATCTCTGCCCCTGCAGCGGCCTGCTCACAGGATCTCTTCTCCCACACTAGTCTGCTCTCGGGATCTCTTCTCCCACACCGGCCTGCTCTCGAGATCTCTGCCCCCGCACCGGCCTTCTCTCGGGGTCTCTGCCTCCGCACCGGCCTGCACTCAGGGTCTCTGTCCCCGCACTGGCCTGCCCTTGGGGTCTCTGCCCCCCGCACCGGCCTGCCCTCGGGGTCTCTGCCCCTTCACCATCCTGCCCTCGGGGTCTATGCCCTCGCACCATCCTGCTCTGCCCCCGTACTGGGCTACTCTCAGATGGGACATCAAAAACCTTAAAGGGATTTTACAGAGTTATGGCCTCGTCTCCACAAATGGTGTCAATATAGTCCTCTGCTGCAAGCTTTCAGGACATTCTGGGAGTTATGGTTCCGCTGCAGAGCCATCATTACCGATCATTGAGGTTTTTTGGTCAGATGCTGCTTTGCTTGTGTCAGCACAGACGTCCGTCAGCTCCGGTGTCACCTTGTCATCTGGATATCTTATATACGAGAATATGGCGGTACATTACTATGTGAGCAGCGGAATCCTGCTCCTCACGCACGTCATGTTCAACTGAAATGTGAAAAACTTTAGAAATGTTGACAGTTGGGAAAAGTTAGCTGCGCGGACATTACGCGCTCCCCGTTCCCTACCTGTAGGCATTACGCGCTCCCCGTTCCCTATGTGTAGGCATTACGCGCTCCCCGTTCCCTACCTGTAGGCATTACGCACTCCCCGTTCCCTATGTGTAGGCATTACGCGCTCCCCTTTCCCTGCCTGTAGGCATTACACGCTCCCCGTTCCCTATGTGTAGGCATTACGCGCTCCCCATTCCCTACCTGTAGGCATTACGCGCTCCCCGTTCCCTACCTGTAGGCATTACGCGCTCCCCGTTCCCTACCTGTTGGCATTAGGCGCTCCCCTTTCCCTATGTGTAGACATTACGCCCTCCCTGTTCCCTACCTGTAGACATTACACGCTCCACGTTCCCTATGTGTAGATATTACACCCTCCCCGTTCCCTACCTGTAGGCATTACACGCTCCCCGTTCCCTATGTGTAGGCATTACGCGCTCCCCATTCCCTACCTGTAGGCATTACGCGCTCCCCGTTCCCTACCTGTAGGCATTACGCCCTCCCTGTTCCCTACCTGTAGGCATTACGTGCTCCCCTTTCCCTATGTGTAGACATTACGCCCTCCCTGTTCCCTACCTGTAGACATTACACGCTCCACGTTCCCTATGTGTAGATATTACACCCTCCCCGTTCCCTACCTGTAGGCATTACACGCTCCCCGTTCCCTACGTGTAGGCATTACGCGCTCCCCTTTCCCTATGTGTAGGCATTACGCGCTCACCGTTCCCTACCTGTAGGCATTACGTGCTCCTTGTTCTCTGTGTGTAGGCATTACACGCTCCCTGTTCCCTACATGTAGGCATTACGCCCTCCCCTTTCCCTATGTGTGGGCATTACACGCTCCCTGTTCCCTACGTGTAGGCATTACGCGCTCCCCTTTCCCTATTTGTAGGCATTACATGCTCCCCGTTTCCTACCTGTAGGCATTACGCGCTCCCCATTCCCTGTGTGTAGGCATTACGCGCTCACTGTTCCCTATGTGTAGGCATTACACGCTCCCCGTACCCTTCCTGTAGGCATTACACGCTCCCCGTTCCCTACGTGTAGGCAATACGTGCTCCCCTTTCCCTATGTGTAGGCATTACGCGCTCCCTGTTCCCTATATGTAGGCATTACCCGCTCCCTGTTCCCTACCTGTAGGCATTACGCGCTCCACGTTCCCTACGTGTAGGCATTACGCGCTCCCCTTTCCCTATGTGTAGGCATTACGTGCTCCATGTTCCCTATGTGTAGGCATTAAGTGCTTCCTGTTCCCTATGTGTAGGCATTACGTGCTCCCTGTTCCCTATGTGTAGGCATTACGCGCTCCCTGTTCCCTACCTGTAGGCATTATGTGCTCCCTGTTCCCTATGTGTAGGCATTACGCACTCCCCGTTCCCTATATGTAGGCATTACCCGCTCCCTGTTCCCTATGTTTAGGCATTACGCGCTCCCTGCTCCCTATGTGTAGACATTACGCGCTCCCTGTTGCCTACCTGTAGGCATTACGCGCTCCCCGTTCCCTACGTGTACGCATTACGCACTCCCCGTTCCCTATGTGTAGGCATTACCCGCTCCCTGTTCCCTATGTGTAGGCATTACGCGCTTCCTGTTCCCTAACTGTAGGCATTATACGCTCCCCGTTCCCTACGTGTAGGCCAAGACGCGCTCCCCTTTCCCTATGTGTAGGCATCACGCGGTCACTGCCATCACAACACATTCTGCTCTCATTGGTTGTGCTGGTAGCCCCGTCTGCTGGTGTCACAGGTGGACCATCTCTTAGCGGTTACGTTTGCGTTCCCTGCCGCCATGTTTCTGTGTTTGTACCATCACACGCTGTACACTGCATGCACCAGTGGCTTTCTCATAGCTCGTACGTCCTCATTTGTCATCTCTCTTACACATTGTGTTTCCCGACCACCAGGTGACTGGGCGAGAATCCTACAAGGAACGATCCACAAAACCTGTGAAAATTGCTGAAAGTGACGTTGATGTAAGTTAAATGCTGCAGAATAACAGGAAGTGTGTCGTCCAGCAACCCCGAGTGTCAGTGACGACGATCACATGGCGAAGGGAAAGCAAAATGGATGATGAACTTAAATCCTGCAAAATGTATCAGAATTGTGATTGGTGTTACCTGATCATCCGTTATTGTTGTGCATCGGGGCAAGCGAGCAATACATGAGGAGCATGGAGCATGGAACATGGCGGCTCCTGAGTGCTCCTAGGGCTCATATCCTCAGCACAACCAGTACAATACATGAGGAGCATGGAGCATGGAACATGGCAGCTCCTGAGTGCTCCTAGGGCTCATATCCTCAGCACAACCAGTAATGGTGTTTCCCTACTGCCTCCTACAGCTCTTATCTTATGTGTATTTAACATTTTTCACCCTCCCATCTGTTATCGCTCGCGCTCTCTCGCCTACCTCCCGTCGCTCTCTCATCTACCTCCTGTCGCTCGCTCATTCGCCTACCTCCTGTCGCTCGTTCTTTCGCCTACCTCCCGTCGCCTGCTCTCTCACCTACCTCCCGTCGCTCGCTCTTTCGCCTACCTCCCGTCGCTCGCTCTTTCGCCTACCTCCCGTCGCCTGCTCTTTCGCCTACCTCCTGTCACCCGCTCTGTCTCCTACGTTCTAACACCCGCTCTTTCGCCTACGTTCCATCGCCCGCTCTATTGTCTACCTCCAGTCGCCCGCTCTTTCGCCTACCTCCTGTCGCCCGCTCTTTCGCCTACGTTCCATCGCCCGCTCTTTCGCCTACTTTCCGTCGCCCGCTCTTTCGCCTACCTCCTGTCGCCCGCTCTTTCGCCTACGTTCCGTCGCCCGCTCTTTCGCCTACGTTCCGTCGCCCGCTCTTTCGCCTACGTTCCGTCGCCCACTCTTTTGCCTACATTCCGTCGCCCGCTCTTTTGCCTACGTTCCGTCACCCGCTCTTTTGCCTAAGTTCCGTCGCCCGCTCTTTCACCTACCTCCCGTCGCCCGCTCTTTCACCTACCTCCCGTCGCTCGCTCTTTCGCCTACCTCCCGTCGCCTGCTCTTTCGCCTACCTCCCGTCACCCGCTCTGTCTCCTACGTTCTGACACCCGCTCTTTCGCCTATGTTCCGTCATCCGATCTTTTGTCTACCTCCCATCGCCCTCTCTTTTGCCTACGTTCCGTTGCCCGCTCTCTCACCTACGTTCCGTCGCCCGCTCTTTTGCCTACCTCCCGTCGCTTGCTCTTTCGCCTACCTCCCTTTGCTCGCTCTTTCGCCTACCTCCCGTCGCTCGCTCTTTCGCCTACCTCCCGTCGCTCGCTCTTTCGCCTACCTACCGTCGCCCGCTCTTTCGCCTACCTCCCGTCGCCCGCTCTTTTGCCTACCTCCCGTCGCCCGCTCTTTTGCCTACCTCCCGTCGCCCGCTCTTTCGCCTATCTCCCGTCATTTTCTCCTTTTTCACCTTAATTTTTCTTCTCTCTTTTGTATACTTCAGTTGCTCTCATATGTTCTCTTGTAGGTGAAGCTTAGTATCTTGTGTGAACAAGATCGGATTCTGCAGGACCTGGAAGACAAGATCCGTGCTCTGAAGGACAATAAGGTCAGTGACTGCCCCTCATTGCTTTGCTTCTACAGTAAATAGCTGGTCATCAAGGGCTGGGGCTTTTGTCATAATTTTTTATCCTGGACAGATCCTGTTTTGCTCTGTGGCCAGGGTGGGTCATCTGTTTTTATCCTGGATATCAGGGTAGAGGGGCTTCTGTCTTTATCTGGGACCTTGGTGGAACGTCTGACTTTATCCCAGACGTCTTTAGGGGGACTGGACCTCTGGGCCTTTTTTCTTCATGCCTGACCTCAGGGGGCTTCTGTCATGATCCAGGATCTGAACAGGGCTTCTATTAATGACGTGCGAATCTGAAATTCAGCATGAATAACTAATTTTTCAATTATTGCCGAAAACCGGTGCTGGGCAACAGCCATATTTGTCAGATGTCCATGACTGGCCAGGGAGAACGCTACTGACGGCAGTCGCTGGTAGGAATGTGCCGATGGTAAGAGCCACTGGTGCACGCTCTGCTTCAGATGAGGCTGGACAATCTCCAGGAACTGCCTGAATTCATCAGATCACAGTTTTCTCATTGCTTTTTTTACTTCTTCATTCTTGTTATTTGGAGAGAGGCGCATCGGGTGACCACTAATCGCTGGAGATATTCTTTGAGCAGACACAGATCTTAATCTTATTTTACAGGACAAACTTGAAACTGTCCTGGAGGTTTTGCACAGACAGTTGGATCAGTACAAGGATCAGCCGCAGCACACGGAGAAGATTTCCTACCAGCAGCGTCTCCTGCAGGAGGATTTAGTCCAGATCCGAGCTGAAATGTCCAAAGTCTCCACGGTGCGTGTTCTTCTGTAAATGCCCATGATATGGACGCCAGAGGTAGCAGTGACCTGTGTTGTGTCTGTGTGCAGGATATGGAGAACTCCTGGAACGAGTATTTGCGGCTGGAGACGGATGTGACTCATTTGAGACAGTGGTTGCAGGAACAGATGAAGTGTTCTCCGTCTTCTCAGGTAATGAGTCCTGGTTGTTTTCCGTTTTGTGTGCGATACGAGACCAGTGGTCTGACGTCATTGCGAGCAGCGGCTGCCCTGGCCAGGTTTAGTTGTCAGCCTGTGCGCTCACTGATTGTGCGCTGATCTTATCATTTGTCATCTCTTCGATCAGGACAGGACTCAGCTGCAGAAGGATCTGTGGAGAATTGAGGATGTAACGGCCGGACTCAGCTCCAATAAACTCAATTTCAAAATGTTAGTCGAATCGTTCAAAAATCCAGGTAACTTTCCATGGGAGTTAATAGGACAGTCGGCGTATGTACGAGTCAGGTGAGAGTGATCAGTGATGGTGGGTCACGATCAGGATATGTTCATACGAGCGGAGAACTGCTGCTACAAAGCTTTAGGCCAAATTCCAGTAATGTATCACTTACTGGATTGTTTGGAGCAGTTTCATGCAACCCGTTTTCTCTGTTTTGATGTAGCAATAGTGAGAATGCTGAGCTGTATACATATGGAAGGCTGCAATGCGGTGAATGCAGGGGGTATCATACAGCTGCTCCGGGCAGTCGGGCATGGCGATCCGCACCGGGCAGCGAGGCATGAAGGTCAGCTTCGGGCAGTCGGGCACGGCGATCCGCATCTGGCAGTGGGGCACAAAGCTCAGCTCCGGGCAGTCGGGCACAGCGATCCGCAGCGGGGCACGAAGGTCAGCTCCGGGCAGACGGGCACGGCGATCCGCATCGGGCAGTGAGGCACGAAGGTCAGCTCCGGGCAGTCGGGCATGGCGATCCGCATCGGGCAGTGGGGCACGAAGATCAGCTCCGGGCAGTCGGGCACGGCGATCCGCATCGGGCAGTGGGGCACGAAGGTCAGCTCCGAGCAGTCGGGCACGGCGATCCGCACCGGGCAGTGGGCATGAAGGTCAGCTCCGGGCAGTCGGGCACGGGGGTCCCCTCTGGGCAGTCGGGCGCGGTGGTCCCCTCTGGGCAGTCGGGCATGGTGACCGCACCTGACATCTCCATTTTCTATACAAAACTTATTTCTTCTAGAAAGGAAAACTGTGTCACGAATCACAGGGAGGATAACTTTATCATCCCCGCCACTCACACCAATATGTCCTGAACCGGGGTTGTTTGGTTGCCCCGATTCTTTTCTGAAGGGGATTTATCTATATCCCACTTCCCAGTTCCGGTTTGGAACTTGCAGCTCTCTGGCGCCCCCCTTACCCTCAGGTCAGTCAGGGTACTGCACCTAGGATAATTAGTCGCCAGAAAAGCTGTCTTACTTTGTACTGGCTAATGGGCACACTGCAGCGAAGGTGATATAACTACTCCCACTCAGGCGGGAACAATAATTATCAACGCCGTCCGTCGCTGCCAGGTTTCCCAAATGCGCAGGACAAATCCACTGCCACCAGCTCCAATTTCTTAATAAATAACGGGTCTGGTGCCAACCCAAATTAGTGGCGTAATTCACTTCAGAGGACGTGACAGTACGTTATAGAGCAAGGAGAAACGAAGCTAGTAATTTTATATATTTTACTTCAAAAAGGTAGTCAGTGTTTACAAAAGGGTAACAAGATATTATAAAAGAAGACAAGTATAGTATGTACAAACAATTACAAATAAAAAGGGATTAACAGAAGAAAATTGACTTATGGTTCTTTCATATGGCTGACCATTGGCTCAAGGGAAGGCCATATATCCCAATGCATGACAGATGTGACTCTCAGCTAGACCTGGGACAGAAGACTCAAGAAGACTGACGTCTCACTCACTTATCCCTGTGCCCAAAACCAAGACACTCCCTCTGTGGTGACCTCACTCAGAGGCTGAATACTCCCCTTTCTTAAAATTATGAAAAGCCATTTTTACACATCTTAGCGTATGAACCTCGTAGCAGAAAAACAAAGTTATCACTATGCTCAGCAAGACCTGAAGGTTAATTTAAGTGTAAACACATCTTTGCTATGAGCCCCAGTTAAGCAGTAATGCGTTTCTCACTTTCTACAAAGCGATGAGCTCCCAAAACCCACCAGTTAGGAGCGCTATTGTCGCACATACCAAATATATAACTTTCATATCTCTGTTACTAATTGGGGTCGAGTTATGCCTTACTATTAAGTTTCTACATGAACTAAAGAGCACATGGTACTATGGCTGCCTTTCCCAGCTTAAAGCCATAAACTGCTCAGTGGGGGCTGCTGCACATTGGTACAGAGTGTGTAGTGAGAAGACAGTTTCCTATGCAGCTGAAGGGCGATCAGAAAGCCCACAGCCTGTGTCTGCCATAGGGCTTTGTGTTTTGTGTCAGCGAATGCAGTGGGGGAGAAAAGAAGGGCGGTCGAATCTGCAGCGTGTGTCTGGACCCATGGGAATATGGCATTGTTTACATTATCGTGACAGAGCACGGCGGTCCCATCCGGGCAATCGGGCACCGTGGTCCGCACCTGACATCTCCATTTTCTATACAAAACTTATTTCTTCTAGAAAGGAAAACTGTGCCTTTGGTCCCTTCTACATTTGTGCCTTCTGGAACGACGGCATTTACATCCATTCGCAGTAAATCTGCATCGCCTCATAACCCGCCGAGCCTTGTGAAGCCGACACTAGAGGTGGGCTTGTATCCGCAACCATACTTCCAGGGAAGATCCATCTCACAGCCACAGCTGCTGCAGAAACCAGAGCCACGTCTGTCGTCACCGAGCAGGGCACCGTCACCACCAAAGCTTGTGAGTAGTGCCAAAAAGCAAATGTTTGTGAGGGGGAGGACACCAACAGGAGCGCCATTCACATTTCACCCTCCTCTCCGTCATTAGGAGGAGGATGCCCCTCCACGCCCACCGCTGCCCGACATGTACAGTCCTGAAGATGCAGACCTGTCCCTGAATCTTCCACATCCACCTGCGCTGCCTCCGCCACCGAGAGAATCCTCGGTCATCAGGCACACGTCCGTACGTGGCTTAAAGAGGCAGTCGGATGAGAGGAAGCGAGACCGGGAACTGGGCGGAAATGGAGACTACAGGGTAACGGCACCGCTGTTGTGTAACCTGCCTTTACACATAGGCGACCATTGTATTATGTCTCTCTTCTGGTTACAGGTGGAGCTGCGATCCTACGTCAGCGATCCGGAACTTGCTAATCTGAACGATGCCAACACCTCAACCTCTGCCTTCCTGGGCTCAGATCCCGGCTACCAGACATTGCCCACCAGAGGTAAGTGCTTCAGGCAATATTAGACCATCAGTCGTGTGGCCACCGTCACCTGTACAATTGTTCCCCTATCCTCCTCAGTAGCTGTTCCATATAATGCAGGAGCCGCACATGTGCCCCCCATACCTGCCGAGTCTGTGACTATAGCCCCACAATGTGAGGTGGGTGGTCTGCTAGTGTCTCAGCTTGTGCCCCTCAGCAGTGCCGCACATGTGCCCCCATACCTGCCGAGTCTGTGACCATAACCCCACAATGTGAGGTGGGTGGTCTGCTAGTGTCTCAGCTTGTGCCCCTCAGCAGTGCCGCACATGTGCCCCCATACCTGCCGAGTCTGTGACTATAACCCCACAATGTGAGGTGAGTGGTCCGCTCGTGTCTCAGCTTGTGCCGCACATGTGCCCCCATACCTGCCGAGTCTGTGACTATAGCCCCACAATGTGAGGTGGGTGGTCCGCTAGTGTCTCAGCTTGTGCCCCTCAGAAGTGCTGCACATGTGCCCCCATACCTGCCGAGTCTGTGACTATAACCCCACAATGTGAGGTGGGTGGTCCGCTAGTGTCTCAGCTTGTCCCCCTCAGCAGTGCTGCACATGTGCCCTCATACCTGCCAAGTCTGTGACTATAACCCCACAATGTGAGGTGGGTGGTCCGCTAGTGTCTCAGCTTGTGCCCCTCAGCAGCGCTGCCCATGTGCCCCCCCATACCTGCCGAGTCTGTGACTATAACCCCACAATGTGAGTGGGTGGTCCGCTAGTGTCTCAGCTTGTGCCCCTCAGCAGTGCTGCACATGTGCCCCCATACCTGCCGAGTCTGTGACTATAACCCCACAATGTGAGGTGGGTGGTCCGCTCATGTCTCAGCTTGTGCCCCTCAGCAGAGGCGCACATGTGCCCCCATACCTGCCGAGTCTGTGACTATAACCTCACAATGTGAGGTGGGTGGTCCACTAGTGTCTCAGCTTGTGCCCCTCAGCAGTGCTGCACATGTGCCCCCATACCTGCCGAGTCTGTGACTATAACCCCACAATGTGACATGGGTGGTCCGCTCGTGTCTCAGCTTGTGCCGCACATGTACCCCCATACCTGCCGAGTCTGTGACTATAACCCCACAATGTGAGGTGGGTGGTCCGCTAGTGTCTCAGCTTGTGCCCCTCAGCAGTGCTGCACATGTGCCCCCATACCTGCCGAGTCTGTGACTATAACCCCACAATGTGAGGTGGGTGGTCCTCTCGTGTCTCAGCTTGTGCCCCTCAGCAGTGCCACACATGTGCCCCCATACCTGCCGAGTCTGTGACTATAACCCCACAATGTGAGGTGGGTGGTCCTCTCGTGTCTCAGCTTGTGCCCCTCAGCAGTGCCATACATGTGCCCCCATACCTGCCGAGTCTGTGACTATAACCTCACAATGTGAGGTGGGTGGTCCGCTAGTCTCTCAGCTTGTGCCGCACATGTGCCCCCGTCCCTCCCGAGTCTGTGACTATAACCCCACAATGTGAGGTGGGTGGTCCGCTAGTGTCTCAGCTTGTGCCCCTCAGCAGTGCTGCACATGTGCCCCCATACCTGCCGAGTCTGTGACTATAGCCTCACAATGTGAGGTGGGTGGTCCGCTAGTGTCTCAGTTTGTGCTCCTCAGCAGTGTTGCACATGTGCCCCCATACCTGCCGAGTCTGTGACTATAACCCCACAATGTGAGGTGGGTGGTCCTCTCGTGTCTCAGCTTGTGCCCCTCAGCAGTGCCACACATGTGCCCCCATACCTGCCGAGTCTGTGACTATAACCTCACAATGTGAGGTGGGTGGTCCGCTAGTCCCCCATACCTGCCGAGTCTGTGACTATAACCCCACAATGTGACATGGGTGGTCCGCTCGTGTCTCAGCTTGTGCCGCACATGTACCCCCATACCTGCCGAGTCTGTGACTATAACCGCACAATGTGAGGTGGGTGGTCCGCTAGTGTCTCAGCTTGTGCCCCTCAGCAGTGCTGCACATGTGCCCCCATACCTGCCGAGTCTGTGACTATAACCCCACAATGTGAGGTGGGTGGTCCTCTCGTGTCTCAGCTTGTGCCCCTCAGCAGTGCCACACATGTGCCCCCATACCTGCCGAGTCTGTGACTATAACCTCACAATGTGAGGTGGGTGGTCTGCTAGTCTCTCAGCTTGTGCCGCACATGTGCCCCCGTCCCTCCTGAGTCTGTGACTATAACCCCACAATGTGAGGTGGGTGGTCCGCTAGTGTCTCAGCTTGTGCCCCTCAGCAGTGCTGCACATGTGCCCCCATACCTGCCGAGTCTGTGACTATAGCCTCACAATGTGAGGTGGGTGGTCCGCTAGTGTCTCAGCTTGTGCTCCTCAGCAGTGTTGCACATGTGCCCCCATACCTGCCGAGTCTGTGACTATAACCCCACAATGTGAGGTGGGTGGTCCGCTAGTGTCTCAGCTTGTGCCCCTCAGCAGTGCTGCACATGTGCCCCCATACCTGCCGAGTCTGTGACTATAACCCCACAATGTGAGGTGGGTGGTCCGCTCATGTCTCAGCTTGTGCCCCTCAGCAGTGGCGCACATGTGCCCCCATACCTGCCGAGTCTGTGACTATAACCTCACAATGTGAGGTGGGTGGTCCGCTAGTGTCTCAGCTTGTGCCCCTCAGCAGTGCTGCACATGTGCCCCCATACCTGCCGAGTCTGTGACTATAACCCCACAATGTGACATGGGTGGTCCGCTCGTGTCTCAGCTTGTGCCGCACATGTACCCCCATACCTGCCGAGTCTGTGACTATAACCCCACAATGTGAGGTGGGTGGTCCGCTAGTGTCTCAGCTTGTGCCCCTCAGCAGTGCTGCACATGTGCCCCCATACCTGCCGAGTCTGTGACTATAACCCCACAATGTGAGGTGGGTGGTCCTCTCGTGTCTCAGCTTGTGCCCCTCAGCAGTGCCACACATGTGCCCCCATACCTGCCGAGTCTGTGACTATAACCCCACAATGTGAGGTGGGTGGTCCTCTCGTGTCTCAGCTTGTGCCCCTCAGCAGTGCCACACATGTGCCCCCATACCTGCCGAGTCTGTGACTATAACCCCACAATGTGAGGTGGGTGGTCCTCTCGTGTCTCAGCTTGTGCTCCTCAGCAGTGTTGCACATGTGCCCCCGTCCCTCCTGAGTCTGTGACTATAACCCCACAATGTGAGGTGGGTGGTCCGCTAGTGTCTCAGCTTGTGCCCCTCAGCAGTGCTGCACATGTGCCCCCTGTCCCTCCTGAGTCTGTGACTATAGCCCCACAATGTGAGGTGGGTGGTCCGCTCGTGTCTCAGCTTGTGCCCCCTACTTCTTTCATCAGCTGTCTCTATAGCCCTGGGTCGCATTCTGTTTTCCTCAGGTTTGTCGGGGTCCACGTCCAGGCTGGCTCAGTCGTCATCGTCAGTGGCATCATACGTCACATTGAGGAGGGGGTCCACCACCACCGAAGGACCTAAGGTACCTGGGGAAGAGATGGCCTGTGCTGGCGCTGCCCCGGGGTCTTTCATCATGCAGTGACCCTCTTTTCTATGACAGGAAAGACCACGCAGTGCCTTTGAGCGTCTGTACTCCGGCGACAACCAAAGAGGTAAAATGAGCGCCGAGGAGCAGCTGCAGCGCATGAAGCGGCACCAAAAGGCCTTAGTCCGCGAGCGCAAGAGAACACTCAGCCAAGGAGAGAAGCCAGCGGTGACGGGCAGACCACCCTCCCGGCCCCTGTCTGCGGACCTCAGCTCAGTATGTTAGCGGCAGGAGCATCCTGTGACTTGTAGTCTTTACGCGGCGCTGTGTGCATGGTACACCAGGTTATGGCTCCTCTCCAGGTAGAATCATTGCTTCCTTTAGCTGCAGGGAATAATGGCGGCCGCTTTCGAGCTCTGTGAAGCCTCATAGTCTCGACGTCTGCGGAGCCTCATGGTAGAAGCGTCTCCACTCATCAGCTCCTAGATAACAAGCACAAGACCCCGAGGCCTCTGCACGCTCCGAGACTCGTACTATATAGGAGAGCGCCTCTCGCTTCAGCACAACCGGACGACACAGGCGATCGGGGTCTCGTATCCCCAGGCTGCTGTGCAGGACCCCAACTCTGATCCGTCATTGCTGGCTCTAACCCATCACACGCTGCTCCAGCGCCACTCATCATCTTGCTGCCTCTGTTAAATTGAACGTATTAATCTGTCTGCAGACCCCACTAACCGCCTTACTCATCTCCGCCAGGCTGCAGCTCCGCACCAATCACATGCGCCTACAGCGTCTTCCATCCTGGTTACAGTAACCTCATCAGCTGCTAGTCTTGTCGAAAGTCCCATCTACCATCCAGCTATGGCCCCAGGACACGGGGCAACTGGATCAATAATGTCCGCTAGTATGGGCACCCACTCCTGCAGCAACACCGGCGGGGGGAAACACCGACCGCTCCCAAACATTGGCCCCAAAGGTGCAAGTACCGCTGATCTCTGATGATGGGTAGGAGACATTCTCAGTGAAGTCACCGCTGATCTCTGGAGATGGATAGGAGGCATTCTCAGTGATGTCACCTCTGATCTCTGGTGATGGATAGGAGACATTCTCAGTGAGGTCACCTCTGATCTCTGGTGATGGATAGGAGACATTCTCAGTGATGTCACCTCTGATCTCTAGTGATGGATAGGAGGCATTCTCAGTGAGGTCACCTCTGATCTCTGGTGATGGATTGGAGGCATTCTCAGTGATATCACCGCTGATCTCTAGTGATGGATAGGAGGCATTCTCAGTGATGTCACCTCTGATCTCTGGTGATGAATAGGAGGCATTCTCAGTGATATCACCGCTGATCTCTAGTGATGGATAGGAGGCATTCTCAGTGATGTCACCTCTGATCTCTGGTGATGGATAGGAGGCATTCTCAGTGATGTCACCTCTGATCTCTGGTGATGGATAGGAGACATTCTCAGTGATGTCACCGCTAATCTCTGGTGATGGATAGGAGGCATTCTCAGTGATGTCACCTCTGATCTCTAGTGATGGATAGGAGGCATTCTCAGTGAGGTCACTTCTGATCTCTGGTGATGGATAGGAGGCATTCTCAGTGATACCACCGCTGATCTCTAGTGATGGATAGGAGGCATTCTCAGTGATGTCACCTCTGATCTCTAGTGATGAATAGGAGGCATTCTCAGTGATGTCACCTCTGATCTCTAGTGATGAATAGGAGGCATTCTCAGTGATGTCACCTCTGATCTCTAGTGATGAATAGGAGGCATTCTCAGTGAGGTCACCGCTGATCTCTGATGATGGATAGGAGGCATTCTCAGTGAGGTCACCGCTGATCTCTGGTGATGGATAGGAGGCATTCTCAGTGATGTCACCTCTGATCTCTAGTGATGGATAGGAGACATTCTCAGTGATGTCACCGCTAATCTCTGGTGATGGATAGGAGGCATTCTCAGTGATGTCACCTCTGATCTCTAGTGATGGATAGGAGGCATTCTCAGTGAGGTCACTTCTGATCTCTGGTGATGGATAGGAGGCATTCTCAGTGATGTCACCTCTGATCTCTAGAGATGGGTAGGAGGCATTCTCAGTGATACCACCGCTGATCTCTAGTGATGGATAGGAGGCATTCTCAGTGATGTCACCTCTGATCTCTAGTGATGAATAGGAGGCATTCTCAGTGATGTCACCTCTGATCTCTAGTGATGAATAGGAGGCATTCTCAGTGATGTCACCTCTGATCTCTAGTGATGAATAGGAGGCATTCTCAGTGATATCACCGCAGATTTTAAGTGATGGATAGGAGGCATTCTCAGTGAGGTCACCGCTGATCTCTGATGATGGATAGGAGGCATTCTCAGTGAGGTCACCGCTGATCTCTGGTGATGGATAGGAGGCATTCTCAGTGATGTCACCTCTGATCTCTAGTGATGGATAGGAGGCATTCTCAGTGAGGTCACCGCTGATCTCTGGTGATGGATAGGAGGCGTTCTCAGTGAGGTCACCGCTGATCTCTGGTGATGGATAGGAGGCATTCTCAGTGATGTCACCTTTGATCTCTAGTGATGGATAGGAGGCATTCTCAGTGATGTCCCCTCTGATCTCTAGTGATGGATAGGAGGCATTCTCAGTGAGGTCACCGCTGATCTCTGGTGATGGATAGGAGGCATTCTCAGTGAGGTCACCGCTGATCTTTGGTGATGGATAGGAGGCATTCTCAGTGATGTCACCGCTGATCTCTGGTGATGGATAGGAGGCATTCTCAGTGATGTCACCTCTGATCTCTAGTGATGGATAGGAGGCATTCTCAGTCATGTCACTGCTGATCTCTGGTGATGGATAGGAGGCATTCTCAGTGATGTCACCTCTGATCTCTAGCGATGGATAGGAGGCATTCTCAGTGAGGTCACCGCTGATCTCTGGCGATGGATAGGAGGCATTCTCAGTAATGTCACCTCTGATCTCTAGTGATGGATAGGGGGCATTCTCAGTGAGGTCACCGCTGCTCTATGGTGATGGATAGGAGGCATTCTCAGGGATGTCACCGCTGATATCTGGTGATGGATAGGAGACATTCTCAGTGATGTCACCATTGATCTCTGGTGATGGATAGGAGGCATTCTCAGTGATGTCACCTCTGATCTCTAGTGATGGATAGGAGATATTCTCAGTGATGTCACCGCTGATCTCTGGTGATAGATAGGAGGCATTCTCAGTGAGGTCACCACTGATCTCTGGTGATGGATAGGAGGCATTCTCAGTAATGTCACTGCTGATCTCTAGTGATATATAGGAGGCATTGTCAGTGAGGTCACCGCTGATCTATGGTGATAGATAGGAGGCATTCTCAGTGAGGTCACCGCTGATCTCTGGTGATGGATAAGAGGCATTCTCAGTGAGGTCACCGCTGATCTCTGGTGATGGATAGGAGGCATTCTCAGTGATGTCACCTCTGATCTCTCGCATTGGATAGGCGGCATTCTCAGTGATGTCACCAACTCCTTTAATTAAAAGGAACTATGTCAGCAGTTTTTTAAGTAATGTGACAGCAGCATAACTGTAGGGGCAGAGTCCCCGATTCCAGTGATTTGTCACTGACTGGGCTGCCTGCTGTTATTTTGACACATTCACCGCTTTCTCTGCTGTAGATGTAGCGGTGCTTAAATTCTGAGCTGTGCAGAATCCCTCCCACACCACTGATTGGCAGCTTTCTGTGTATAACCCCACCCCCATCACTGATTGGTAGCTTTCTGTGTACACTGTGCAGTGCTGGGGGCGGGGTTATACAGGAGGACCAGGAGGCACCAGACACCTAGTCCTGTAGTGATAATCTCCTGCTGATAAAAGAATGATTTTATTGAAATAGCTGCACTCAGCCCAGTAAGTGACACATGGCTGGAATCAGGGTCTCTGTCGTTCCCTCATGCTGCTTTCAGATTAAATAGTAAAGTCCTGCTGACAGATTCCCTGTAATGCGGTCAGTAATTGATGTGAAGTCTCATAAGACATAGTAAGAAAGTCTTGGTTAGAAGCGTGCGGTCAGCAGCTGTAGCGCTCTATGCAGTCTCATTCTTCTTCATTCCACTCTCACTTCAGAGCAATAACTCCCATTCTCCGTTCTAAGATGTGGGCAGCACTTCCGGATACTGTAACCTTTTTTTATTCTTCTGTATCTTTGCTACTTGTCTAACTATCTCGGATCCTTTTGGAGACGATGTTAATATGAGCTTGGTGCTTTTTACTGTATGTCTACATGAGAACACAATAAACTGGAAACCTCAGAAGCTTCTCACAATCTTTTCTGTTGGCTCAGAATGCAGCCTGGTGCCAGGAGTATGGCGGGAGGTGGCGATCGCTGCTAGGAGGTGCAAACTGATGAATGATGGGATCTAGAAGGGAGCAATTTGTGTCTAGAGGGAACCTCCTGCCATTAGATGCAGGGCGGCTGAGAGCACGACTGCAGCCATGTACGACATCCCTCCAGACTGTCGGATGCAGCCCGGCCGCCTCCTCCCAGCATAGCTGATTGACAGGTCCCTGTGTACACATTAAGTGTATATGCAGACTGTACACGCACATGCAGCGTGTGAAATAAGGATTGAACCAATGTTCTCAGTAAATCTATGGTA
This sequence comes from Ranitomeya variabilis, assembly GCF_051348905.1. NCBI lineage: Eukaryota > Metazoa > Chordata > Amphibia > Anura > Dendrobatidae > Ranitomeya > Ranitomeya variabilis. The sequence continues at coordinate 416,678,358 of NC_135233.1, forward strand.
AAGCTGCTATTGTCATGAAATTCTCCCCAGATTTCGGGAACGACCCGTCCAATCCACACAGGACAGGAATCACTATAATGTCCATAAATGATGTGTAACAATGAGAGATGACGCAGGGTAAAGTATGGATCAAGCTTACTGACATGTAATTAAAGCCTTTGTTGGTGATGAAGCTTTCAAATGCCACCTGTATGGAGAAACTAGTCGCAGGTATTGCTCAGTTGGGATTTTGGACCATTCTCCCACCCAAACACTCATCATATTCTGAAGCTTCCATCGCTCCTTCTATGATCTCTGAGCTTTAGTTCCTTCCATACATTTTCTGTTCGACCCGAGTCCGGTGATCGGCTCGGCCTTTGTAGCAGCTTTATTGTCTGTCTCTGACCCCAGTGGAGAGTTTCCTCAGCTTTGTGTTTGAGATCCTTGTCTTGCTAAAATGTCCTCATGCTTTTCATTTTCATCATCCTGGTACATGGCAGCAGATTTTTATCAGCAATGTCTCGTACATTTGTCCATTGATCCTTCCTTCCCTCCACAGGTGCTCCTTGGCTCTTGGACAACGCCTCTGATAATTCATTTCACTCATCTGTCTGAAATGTTGTGGGGAGCACGTGGTCGTGGCCGGATTATGGTGAAATGTTGTGGGGAGCACCTGGTCGTGGTCGGATTATGGTGAAATGTTGTGGGGATCACCTGGTCGTGGCTGGTTTATGGTGAAATGTTGCAGGGAGCACCTGGTCGTGGCTGATTTATGGTGAAATGTTGCGGGGAGCACCTGGTCGTGGCTGATTTATGGTGAAATGTTGCGAGGAGCACCTGGTCGTAGCCGGTTTATGGTGAAATGTTGCAGGGAGCACCTTGTCATAGCCGGTTTATGGTGAAATGTTGCAGGGAGCACCTGGTCATAGCCGGTTTATGGTGAAATGTTGCTTGGAGCACCTGGTGATGGCCAGTTTATGGTGAAATGTTGTGGGGAGCACCTGATCGTAACCGGTTTATGGTGAAATATTGCAGTGATCACCTGGTCATGGCCGGTTTATGGTGAAATGTTGTGGGGAGCACCTGGTCGTAATCGGTTTCTGGTGAAATGTTGCAGGGGGCACCTGGTCATAGCAGGTTTATGGTGAAACCTTGCGCGGAGCACCTGATCGTAACCGGTTTATGGTGAAATCTTGCTTGGAGCACCTGGTCGACGCCAGTTTGTGGTGAAATGTTGTGGCCAGTTTATGGTGAAATGTTGCAGGGAGCACCTGGTCGTGGCCTGTTTATGGCAAACTGTTGTGGAGAGCACCTGGTCGGAACCGGTTTATGGTGACATGTTGTGGAGAGCACCTGGTCGTAGCCTGTTTATGATGAAATGTTGCAGGGAGCACCTGGTCGTGGCCAGTTTATGGCGAACTGTCGTGGAGAGCACCTGGTTGTAACCGGTTTATGGTGAAATGTTGTGGAGAGCACCTGGTCATAGCCAGCTTATGAAATCTTGCAGAGAGCACCTGGTCGTCGTCAGTTTATGGTGAAATCTAGCTGGTCGTGGACGGTTTATGGTGAACTGTTGTGGAGAGCACCTGGTCATAACCGGTTTATGGTGAAATCTTACTTGGAGGACATGGTTGTCTCCAGTTTATGGTGAAATCTTGAGGGGAGCACCTGGTCGTAGCCAGTTTATGGTGAATTGTTGCATGGAGCCCCTGGTCATACCCGGTTTATGGTGAAATATTGCGCGGAGCACCTGGTTGCAGCCAGTTTATGGTGAAATGTTGCAGGGAGCACCTGGTCATAGCCGATTTATGGTGAAATGTTGCAGGGAGCACCTGGTCATAGCCGATTTATGGTGAAATGTTGCGGGGAGCACCTGGTCATGGCCAGTTTATGGCAAACTGTTGTGAAGAGCACCTGGCTGTAACCAGTTTATGGTGAAATGTTGTGGAGAGCACCTGGTCGTAGCCGGTTTATGATGAAAGTTTGCAAGGAGCACCTGGACATAGCCGGTTTATGGTGAAATGTTGCGGGGAGCACAATGTCGTGGCCAGTTTATGGTGAAATGTTGCAGGGAGCACCTGGTCATGGCCGGTTTATGGTGAAATGTTGTGGGGAGCACCTGGTCGTAGCCAGTTTAATAATAATAATTTTTATTTATATAGCGCCAACATATTTCGCAGCACTTTAAAATTAAGCGGGGACATATACAGACAAATTCAATACAAGTTAAGACAATTTAAACAGTGACATTAGGAATGAGGTCCCTGCTCGCAAGCTTACAATCTACAAGGAAATGGGGGGACACAATAGGTGAAAAGTGCTTGTTATTTCTGGTCTGGAAATTATAATAAATAGGGATTTTCATATAAAGCTGCATGATCCAGTCATCAGCCTGTGTGTTTAAGTGCAATAGTCAAGTATCAAGTGCAGTTATCATGTGCATGGAGGGTGTGGAGACTGATGAATTGTAGGGTGTAGATTCAGAGTAATATTTGGAAGGAGGGAACAGAGCAAAGTTAGTTTACTGAGTAGTTGATGTGGTAGGCTTGTTTGAAGAGATGGGTTTTTAGAGCGCGATTGAATAGGTCGGGGCTAGGTATCAGTCTGATCGTCTGGGGAAGTGCATTTCAGAGAGCTGGCGCAGCACGAGAGAAGTCTTGTAGACGGAGGTGCGAGGTTCGGATTACGGGGGATGTTAGCCTTAGGTCGTTTGTAGAACGGAGGGCACGTGAAGGGCGATACACAGAGATGAGAGGGGAGATATAAGGCGGTGCAGAACTGTGGAGAGCTTTGCGGGTGAGAGAGATGAGTTTATACTGGACCCTGTAGCGAATGGGTAGCCAGTGTAATGACTGGCACAAGATGGAGGCATCGGTGAAGCGGTTGGACAGAAATATGACCCTGGCTACCGCATTCAAGATGGATTGGAGAGGAGAAAGTTTGGTAAGAGGGAGACCGATCAGAAGAGAGTTTATGGTGAACTGTTGCAGGGAGCACCTGGTTGCGGCTGGTTTATGGTGAAATGTTGTGGGGAGCACCTGGTCACAGCCAGTATATGGTGAAATGTTGCAGGGAGCACCTGGTCATGGCCAGTTTATGGTGAAATGTTGCAGGGAGCACCTGGTCATGGCCGGTTTATGGTGAAATGTTGCGGGGAGCACCTGGTCGTAGCCGGATTATGATGAAATGTTGCAGGGAGCACCTGGTCGTAACTGGTTTATGATGAAATGTTGCAGGAAGCTCCTGGTCATGGCCGGTTTATGGTGAAATGTTGCGGGGAGCACCTGGTTGTAGCCGGTTTATGATGAAATGTTGTAGGGAGCGGGGGCACCTGGTTGTGGCTGGTTTATGGTGAACTGTTGTGGAGAGCACCTGGTCGCAGCCAGTTTATGGTAAAATGTTGCAGGGAGCACCTGGTCAGCCGGTTTATGGTGAAATGTTGCGGGGATCACCTGGTCGTGGCCAGTTTATGGTGAAATGTTGCAGGGAGCACCTAGTTGTAACCGGTTTATGGTGAAATGTTGCAGGGAGCACCTTGTCATAGCCGGTTTATGGTGAAATGTTGGAGGGAGCACCTGGTCGTCGCCAGTTTATGGTGAAATGATCTTCTTTCCATTTCTGGATTTTACCCCAGGAGTGATCATTGGAGCCTTCAGTAGTTTAGAAATTCTACTGTAACCAATGCCATCAGGATGTTTTGCAACAATATGGTTGTGAAGGTCTTCAGACAGCTGACTGTTGTTACCCATCATGAGAGGTTTCCTGTGTGGCCCTTTGGTAATGAGACCCCTTTTTATAGCCATCAGGTGACCTACCTGATATTATTGGTCACTAAGGGGCAGGATTGCTTCCTAATTACTGATAGATCTCGGCCGGTGTCAGGAGTTTCTAGGGTTTTTTGCTCCTCTCTTTCTTCTTGTGTTCAGCACTTTACCCTGCATCATCTCTTATTATTACATATAATTTATGGACATTATGGTGATTTCTGTCCTGTGTGGATTAGACGGGTCGTTCCTGACATCTGGGGAGAATTTTATGACAATAGCAGCTTTACTATAGATTTACTGAGAACATTGCTGACGCGTCCAATCCTTATTTCATCTGCTGTATGTTATACACCGTAACACACAGACATACACTCCTGTTCCAAATTTTCAGGTCACCCAGACAATTTTGTGTTTTCCATGAAAACTCATACTTTTATTAATCAAATGAGTTGCCAAATCAATTGAAAATCTAGTCCAGACATTGACAAGGTTCGAAAAAAAGATTTTTATTTGAAATAATAATTTTCTTCAAACTTTGCTTTCGTCACAGAATGCTCCTTTGCAGCAATTCCAGCATTGTAGACGTTTGGCATTCTAGCAGTTAGTTTGCTTAGGTAATCTGGAGAAATTTCCCCCATGCTTCCAGAAGCCCCTCCCGCAAGTTGGTTTGGCTTGATGGGCACTTTTTGCACCATACGGTCAAACTGCTCCCACAACAGCTCAATGGGGCTGAGATCCAGTGACTGCGCTGGCTACTCCATTACAGATAGAATACCAGCTGCCGGCTTCTTCCCTAAATAGTCCTTCCATAATTTGGAGGTGTGCTTTGGGTCATTGTCCTGTTGTAGGATGAAATTGGCTCCAATCAACACTGTCCACAGGGTATGGCATGGTGTTGCAAAATGGAGTGATAGCCTTCCTTATTCAATATCCCTTTTACCTTGTACAAATCACCCACTTTACCAGCACCAAAGCAACCCCAGACCATCACATTACCTCCACCATGCTTGACAGATGGCGTCAGGCACTCTTCCAGCATCTTTTCAGTTGTTCTGCATCTCACAAATGTTCTTCTGTGTGATCCAAACACCTCAAACTTGGATTCATCTGTTCATAACACTTTTTTCCAATCTTCCTCTGCCCAATGTCTGTGTTCTTTTGCCCATATTAATCTTTCCCTTTTATTAGCCAGTCTCAGATATGGCTTTTTCTTTGCTGCTCTGCCCTGAAGGCCAGCGTCCCGGAGTCACCTCTTCACTATAGACGTGACACTGGCGTTTTGCATGTACTATTTAATGAAGCTGCCAGTTGAGGACCTGTGATGCGTCGATTTCTCAAACTACAGACTTTAATGTACTTGTCTTGTTGCTCAGTTGTGCAGCGGGTCCTCCCACTTCTCTGTCTACTCTGGTTAGAGCTTGTTTGTGCTCTCCTCTGGTTAGAGCTTGTTTGTGCTCTCCTCTGAAGGGAGTAGTACACACCGTTGTAGGAAATCTTCAGTTTCTTGGCAATTTCTCGCATGGCATAACCTTCATTTCTAAGAACAAGAATAGACTGTCTAGTTTCACATGAAAGTTCTTTTTTTCTGGCCATTTTGAGAGTTTAATGGAACCAACAAATGTAATGTACCAGATTCTCAACTAGCTCAAAAAAAGGTCAGGTTTAAAGATTCTCTAATCAGCCAAACTGTTTTCATCTGAGCTAACATACTTGTACAAGGGTTTTCAAGGGTATTCTAACCATCCATTAGCCTTCTTACACAGTTAGCAAACACAAAATACCATAAGAGCACTAGAGTGATGGTTGTTGGGAATGGGCCTCTATACACCTATGACGATATTGCATTACAAACCAGACGTTTGCAGCTAGAATAGTCATTTACCATATTATCAATGTACAGAGTGTATTTCTGAATCATTTATTGTTAGTTTCAATGGAAAAAAACTGTGCTTTCTTTCAAAAATAAGGAAATTTCTAAATGACCCCAAACTTTTACATGGTAGTGTACATATAGATAGATATGTACAGGTGCTTCTCACACAATCAGAATATCATCAAAAAGTAAATTTATTTCAGTACTTCAATGCAAAAAGTGACTCATCTATTCTATAGAGTCATTACACACAGAGTGATCTATTTCACATGTTTATTTCTGTTAATGTTGATGATTATGGCTTACAGCCAATGAAAACCCAAAAGTCATTATCTCAGTAAATTAGAATAATTAACAAAAAACACCTGTAAAGGCTCCTAAGTTTTATAAAGGTCCCTTAGTCAGGTCAGCAGTCTTCCGCATGATTGTGGAGCTACTGAAATAGACTGATGTCCAGAAGGCGTCACTGACACAGTCCACAGGGAGGGGAAGCCACAAAAGATCATTGCTAAAGAAGCCGGCTGTTCACACAGTGCTGTATCCAAGCATATTAATGGAGAGTGGAGTGGAAGGAAAAAGTGTGGTAGAAAAAGGTGCACAAGCAACCGGGATAACCGCAGCCTGGAAAGGATTGTTAAGAAAAGGTCATTCAATAATGTGGGGGAGATTCACAAGGAGCGGACTGCTGCTGGAGTCAATGCTTTAAGAGCCACCACACACAGACGTCTTCAGGACATGGGCTACAAGTGTCGCATTCCTTGTGTCAATCCACTCATGACCAATAGACAACGCCGGAAGCGTCTTACCTGGGCCAAGGAGAAGAAGATCTGGACTGTTGTCAGTGGTCCAAGGTGTTGTGTTCAGATGAAAGTAAATTCTGCATTTCATTTGGAAATCAAGGTCCCAGAGTCTGGAGGAAGAATGGAGAGGCCACAATCCAAGCTGTTTGAGGTCTAGTGTGAAGTCTCCACAATCAGTGGTGGTTTGGGGAGCCATATCATCTGCTGGTGTAGGTCCACTGTGTTTTATCAAGACCAAAGTCAGCGCAGCCGTCTACCAGGACATTGTAGAGCACTTCATGCTTCCCTCTGCCGACAAGCTTCTTGGAGATGGAAATGTCATTCTCCAGCAGGACTTGGCAAACAAAATTCAATGGAGCCCTCAAATGGCACAATTTCTAGCCCACACAGAGTTGAGGCGTCTGACGGCGATAGCCCACTTTCAAATATTTGGCCTGTATTTTTTTTTTTTGACCAGTAAAATTGTGTCAATAAGTAGGCTAAAACACAACAAAAACAATTCTATGGAGGCCTGAAATGGCACAATTTTGATCGCAATGATATGCGAGCCGTGTGGCAGGCAAACCCCCGTGTTAAAATATCTGCCCAGTAGCTAAATATTTTTCTGGCAATGGTGTCAAGAAATTGTATAAGACACTCCAAAATTTTTTTTTACAGTACCACAAAAATGGCAGAATTTTCTGCGCACTCACATGTGATCGCTGGGAAGGGCAAACCTGTTTTAGATAGCTGGATTTTCACGCTGTAATATGAAAAGGATCTGGCTGTATTCTGCAGTCCCAACAACCAAATGGAGAAAATAAACATGTGATCTGGATTGCTTTGGAATAATATAATCAGGATTAAGATGCAAAAAAAATTAATCCTGGCCACTGATACCTGGGGCTGTGTATATACGGTAAATATCTGTAATAGGCGGCAGCAGACAGTAATGGAATGGACCGCTGTATGCAATGAAGTATGCCACATATAATGCCTGCCTCACTAGCACTGATAACTATATACTCACATACAGTGCCTGCCTCACTAGCACTGATAACTATATACTCACATACAGTGCCTGCCTCATTAGCAGTGATAACTATATACTTGATACAGTGCCTGCCTCACTAGCATTGACAACTATATACTTGATACAGTGCCTGCCTCACTAGCAGTGACAACTATATACTCACATACAGTGCCTGCCTCACTAGCAGTGATAACTATATACTCACAGTGCCTGCCTCACTAGCACTGATCTCTATATACCACGTAATTAGTCCTCAGAAGGACTGTTGGTTTTGATGGATTTGTGTTTTCAATATGGTATACCCACACCCACTTTGAAACCCCCAAATCTGACCCTTGCTCAGCATCAGCTCTCCCTACAGTCTGATTCCGGAGCAGAATGTGCCGAGCATGGCGGCGCCAGGTCTGACCTGATGACGCTCTGTGGCCAGCCAGTCACTGTAATGCTACAACCAACATGGCTGCGGCATTACAGTGTGTGGCAGACAATCACTGCATGTTGATTGGCGCTCTAAAGAGCACCAAACATGCAGGGCAGTGACCCAAACTCCCACCGAACAACCCCGGAAATGCCACAAGTACAACAATGCTCGGGCGAGTATCGAGCAATACAGAGTATTCTCGCTCATCACTAGTACTAATCTGTTATCGAAGAGTCTGAGATACAACAAATCTGCTGTAATATTGGTGCTGATCTGTTATGACACTGCCAAAAGTACCAATACCTGGTATACAAACAACAGTATCACTGTGCTTGATTGGCAGCAAACTCGCCTGACCTTAACCCTATAGAGAATCTATGTGTATTTCCAGAGAAAGAGGACACCAGACCCAACAATGCAGATGAGCTGAAGGCTGCTACCAAAGCAACCTGGGCTTCCATAACCCCTCAGCAGTGCCACAGGCTGATCGCCTCCATGCCACGCTGCAATGATGCAGTAATTGATGCAAAAGGAGCCGCGACCAAGTATTGAGTGCATTTACTGATCATACATTTCAGTAGGCCAACATTTCGGATTTTACAATCATTTTTCAAGCTGGTGTTATAAAGTATTCTAATTTACTGAGATAATGACTTTTGGGTTTTCATTGGCTGTAAGCCATAATCATCAACATTAACACATTAACAGAAGTAAAATAGAGTCATTATACACAGGGTGATCTATCTAATACATGAGTGTAACTTTCTGTATTGAAGAGCTGAAATAAATTAACTTTTTGATGTTATTCCAATTCAGTGAGAAGCATTTGTATGTGTATATATATATATATTATATATATATAATATATATACATATACATGCACACACACACACACTAGATTGTGGCCCGATTCTAACGCATCGGGTATTCTAGAATATGCATGTCCCCGTAGTATATGGACAATGATGATTCCAGAATTCGCGGCAGACTGTGCCCGTCGCTGATTGGTCGAGGCAACCTTTATGACATCATCGTCGCCAAGGCAACCATTATGACATCTACGTCGATACTGTGCCTGTCGCTGATTGGTCGAGGCGAATTCGCGGCAGACTGTGCCCGTCGCTGATTGGTCGAGGCAACCTTTATGACATCATCGTCGCCATGCTGTGCCCGTCGCTGATTGGTCGAGAACCAGGGGGCCACGACCAGAGACGCGGGATTTCCAGGACAGACAGAAAAACCCTTAGACAATTATATACAGTGCCTACAAGTAGTATTCAACCCCCTGCAGATTTAGCAGGTTTACACATTTGGAATTAACTTGGCATTGTGACATTTGGACTGTAGATCAGCCTGGAAGTGTGAAATGCACTGCAGCAAAAAAGAATGTTATTTCTTTGTTTATTTTTTTTTTAAATTGGGAAAAGTCTTTTCAGAGGGTCATTTAGTATTCAACCCCTCAACCCACCAGAATTCTGTTTGGTTCCCCTAAAGTATTAAGAAGTAGTTCAGGCACAAAGAACAATGAGCTTCACATGTTCGGATTAATTATCTCTTTTTCCAGCCTTTTCTGACTATTTAAGACCCTCCCCAAACTTGTGAACAGCACTCAAACATGGTCAACATGGGAAAGACAAAGGAGCATTCCAAGGCCATCAGAGACAAGATCGTGGAGGGTCACAAGGCTGGCAAGGGGTACAAAACCCTTTCCAAGGAGTTGGGCCTACCTGTCTCCACTGTTGGGAGCATCATCCGGAAGTGGAAGGCTTATGGAACTACTGTTAGCCTTCCACGGCCTGGACAGCCTTTGAAAGTTTCCTCCCGTGCCGAGGCCAGGCTTGTCCGAAGAGTCAAGGCTAACCCAAGGACAACACAGAAGGAGCTCCGGGAAGATCTCATGGCAGTGGGGACATTGGTTTCAGTCAATACCATAAGTAACGTACTCCACCGCAATGGTCTCCGTTCCAGACGAGCCCCTAAGGTACCTTTACTTTCAAAGCGTCATGTCAAGGCTCGTCTACAGTTTGCTCATGATCACTTGGAGGACTCTGAGACTGACTGGTTCAAGGTTCTCTGGTCTGATGAGACCAAGATCGAGATCTTTGGTGCCAACCACACACGTGACGTTTGGAGACTGGATGGCACTGCATACGACCCCAAGAATACCATCCCTACAGTCAAGCATGGTGGTGGCAGCATCATGCTGTGGGGCTGTTTCTCAGCCAAGGGGCCTGGCCATCTGGTCCGCATCCATGGGAAGATGGATAGCACGGCCTACCTGGAGATTTTGGCCAAGAACCTCCGCTCCTCCATCAAGGATCTTAAGATGGGTCGTCATTTCATCTTCCAACAAGACAACGACCCAAAGCACACAGCCAAGAAAACCAAGGCCTGGTTCAAGAGGCAAAAAATTAAGGTGTTGCAGTGGCCTAGTCAGTCTCCTGACCTTAACCCAATTGAAAACTTGTGGAAGGAGCTCAAGATTAAAGTCCACATGAGACACCCAAAGAACCTAGATAACTTGGAGAAGATCTGCATGGAGGAGTGGGCCAAGATAACTCCAGAGACCTGTGCCGGCCTGATCAGGTCTTAAAAAAGACGATTATTAGCTGTAATTGCAAACAAAGGTTATTCCACAAAATATTAAACCTAGGGGTTGAATAATAATTGACCCACACTTTTATGTTTAAAATTTCTAAAAATTTAACTGAGCAACAAAACTTTTTGGTTTGTAAGATTTATGCATCTGTTAATAAATCCTGCTCTTGTTTGAAGTTTGAAGGCTCTAACTTATTTGCATCTTATTAAACCTGCTAAATCTGCAGGGGGTTGAATACTACTTGTAGGCACTGTAGATTGTGGCCCGATTCGAACGCATCGGGTATTCTAGAATATGCATGTCCCCGTAGTATATGGACAATGATGATTCCAGAATTCGCGGCAGACTGTGCCCGTCGCTGATTGGTCGAGGCAACCTTTACGACATCATGGTCGCCATGGCAACCATTATGACATCTACGTCGATACTGTGCCCGTCGCTGATTGGTCGAGACAACCTTTATGACATCATCGTCGCCATGCTGTGCCCGTCGCTGATTGGTCGAGGCAACCTTTATGACATCATGGTCGCCATGGCAACCATTATGACATCTACGTCGATACTGTGCCCGTCGCTGATTGATTGGTCGAGGCCGCCAGGCCTCGACCAGAGACGCGGGATTTCCATTATGACATCATCGTCGCCATGCTATGCCCGTCGCTGGGCCTCGACCAATCAGAGAATGAGTAAACGGGACAGACAGACAGACGGAAAAACCCTTAGACAATTATATATATATAGATATATATACACAGTACAGACCAAAAGTTTGGACACACCTTCTCATTTAAAGATTTTTCTGTATTTTCATGACTATGAAAATACGAGGCCCGTCGCCTGGGCCTCGACCAATCAGAGAATGAGTAAACGGGACAGACAGACAGACGGAAAAACCCTTAGACAATTATATATATAGATATATATACACAGTACAGACCAAAAGTTTGGACACACCTTCTCATTTAAAGATTTTTCTGTATTTTCATGACTATGAAAATTGTAAATTCACACTGAAGGTATCAAAACTATGAATTAACACATGTGGAATTATATACTTAATTTCAGTTGTTTCTCACTTTTTGGTTATGTCCTATATTGTAGTTTCTTCAAAGTAGCCACCTTTAGCTTTGATGACTGCCTTGCACACTCTTGATTAGCTTCAAGAGGTAGTAGCGTGGCACTGCTGAGGGGTTATGGAAGCCCAGGTTGCTTTGATAGCAGCCTTCAGCTCTTCTGCATTGTTGGGTCTGGTGTCATCTTCCTCTGGAAATACACATAATAATAATAATCTTTATTTTTTATATAGCGCTAACATATTCCGCAGCTCTTTACAGTTTTGCACACATTATCGTCGCTGTCTCCGTTGGGGCTCACAATCTAAATTCCCTATCAGTATGTCTTTGAAATGTGGGAGGAAACCGGAGTACCCGGAGAAAACCCACGCAAACACGGAGAGAACATACAAACTCTTTGCAGATGTTGTCCTTAGTGGGGCTTGAGCCCAGGACTCCAGCGCTGCAAGGCTGCTGTGTTATCCACTGCGCCACCGTGCTACCCCAACACATCCAACACATACATTCTCTATAGGGTTAAGGTCAGGCGAGTTTGCTGCCAATCAAGCACAGTGATACTGTTGTTTGTATACCAGGTATTGGTACTTTTGCTAGTGTCATAACGGATCAGCACCAATATTACAGCAGAAAGGTGGCTACTTTGAAGAACCTAGAATATAAGACATAATTTCAGTTGTTTCACACTTTTTTGTTAAGTATATAATTCCACATGTGGCTGGTAGATGATAATTCCACATGTAGATGGTGGCCCGATTCTAACGCATCGGGTATTATAGAATATGTATGTATGTACATAGCAGCCACATAGTATATAGCACAGGCCACGTAGTATATAGGAGCCATGTAGTATATAGCAGACAAATACTACGTGGCCTGTGCTATATACTATGTGGCTGCTATATACATACATATTGTAGAATACCCGATGCGTTAATACAGGCCACGCAATATATAACAGTGGCCACGCAGTATATAACACAGCCCAAATAGTATATAACACAGCCCACGCAGTATATAGCAGCCACGCAGTATATAACACAGGACATGCAGTATATAACAGTGGCCACGTAATATATAGCACAGGCCACGCAGTACATAACACAGCCCACATAGTATCTAACACTGGCCACGTAGTATTTAACATTGGCCACGTAGTATATAGCAGCCACGCTGTATATAACGCAGCCCACGCGCTATATAACACTGCCCACGTAGTATATAGCAGTGTGGGCACACATCCGTGTTAAAAAAAGATAATTACAACAAAAAATAGTTATATACTCACCCCCTGGGATCCAGCCAAGCTGTCCCTATGCGCGCGGCTGCCGCCATCTTCCGTTCCCAGGATGCATTGCGAAATTACCCAGATGACTTAGCGGTCTCTGGTAACGGAAGATGGCGGCAGCCACGAGCGCATCGTCGGACTACGGAGGGTGAGTATAGCAGGTTTTTTGTTGTTTTTTTTTTATTTTTAACATTAGATGTTTTTACTATTGACGCTGCATAGGCAGCATCAATAGTAAAAAGTTGGGGACACACAGGGTTAATAGCAGCGGTAACGTTACCCGCGGCATAGCGCTGTCCGTTACCGCTGGCATTAACCCTTTGTGAGCGGTGAATGGAGGGCAGTATGCGGGCGCCGGGCACTGACTGCGGGGAGTAGGGAGGGATTAATCGGACTGTGCCCGTCGCTGATTGGTCGCGGTAGCCATGACAGGCAACTGGCGAGACCAATCAGCGACACGGGATTTCCGTGACGGAAGTTGCAGACAGAAAGACGGAAGTACCCCTTAAACAATTATATATATATAATACACACTGTATACACACATACACTATGTTCCAAATTATTAAGCAAATAACATTTTTCTCGGATTTTCCTAAATGGTCGGTGCAAATGACAGTCAGTCTAATAAAGTCATCACCCGTTAGAGTATACATCAAATTTTATTGAAGAAACCTTCCAATGATAACAGTATAATCTCCAAAAGTAATGAAAACTCAAAATGCACTGTTCCAAACTATTAGGCACAGTAGAATTTCTAAACATTTGATATGTTTTAAAGAACTGAAAATGCTCATTTGTGGAATTTGCAGCATTAGGAGGTCACATTCACTGAACAAAAAAGCCATTTAACTCCAAAACATCCTAACAGGCCAAGTTACATGTTAACATAGGACCCCTTCTTTGATATCACCTTCACAATTCTTGCATCCATTGAACTTGTGAGTTTTTGGAGATTTTCTGCTTGTATTTCTTTGCATGAAGTCAGAATAGCCTCCCAGAGCTGCTGTTTTCATGTGAACTGCCTCCCACCCTCATAGATCTTTTGCTTGATGATACTCCAAAGGTTCTCTATAGGGTTGAGGTCAGGGGAAGATGGTGGCCACACCATGAGTTTATCTCCTTTTATGCCCATAGCAGCCAATGACTCAGAGGTGTTCTTTGCAGCATGAGATGGTGCATTGTCAGCATTAAGATGATTTTGCTCCTGAAGGTACGTTTCTGCTTTTTAGACCATGGAAGAAAGTTGTCAGAAACTCTATATACTTTGCAGAGGTAATTTTCACACCTTCAGGAGCCTTAAAGTTCCCTACCCGCTGTTTCCCCATGATTCCGGCCCAAAACATGACTCCTCCTCCTCCTTGCTGATGTCGCAGCCTTGTTGGGACATGGTGGCCATCCACAACCATCCAATACTCCATCCATCTGGACCATCCAGGGTCGCTCGACACTCATCAGTAAACAAGACTGTTTGAAAATTAGACTTCATGTATGTCTGGACCAACTGCAATCGTTTCTGCTTGTGAACACTGTTTAGGAGTGGCCGAATAGTAGGTTTATGCACCACAGCAAGCCTTTGAAGGATCCTACACCTTGAGGTTCGAGGGACTCCAAACACACCTGCAGCTTCAAATATCTGTTTGCTGGTTTGTAATGGCTTTTTAGCAGCTGCTCTCTTAATCCGATGAACTTGCCTGGCAGAAATCTTCCTCATTTTGCTTTTATCGGGACAAACACATTTGTGGTCAGATACAGCCACAAATCTCTTAACAGTACGATGATCATGTTTAAGTTTTCGGGAAATATCTAATGTTTTCATCTCTTGACCAATGCATTGCACTATTTGATGCTTTTCAGCAGCAGAGAGATCCTTTTTCTAAACTAATTATCACATGTGTTTAAGATTGATTTCAGTGATCCATTGAGCCCTGAGACACAATACCATGCATGAGTTTATTTGAAAAACAAAACAATTAGGCCATGTTCACACAGTGCGTTTTTTACTGCAGAACCGCAGCGGTTTTGCCGCTGCGGTTCCGCAGCTGTTTTCCATGCAGGGTACATTACAATGTACCCCTATGGAAAACAGGAACCGCTGTGCACACGGTCCTGAATTTCCCTCAAAAAGCCGCGGTGAATCGGTGCGGGAAAAAAGAAGGAGCATGTCACTTCTTTTTCCTAAACCGCAGCGGTTCTGTACCCATAGACCTCCATTGTGAGGTCAAAATCGCAGTAAAACCCGCAGATCAAAAATATATCTGCGGGTTTTACTGCGGTTTGTTGTGCAGAACCGCTGCAGCCGGAAGTGCGGGGAAGCCGGCGGAAGTGCGGGGCCGGAAGTGCGTGGGCGGAGAGACATGGAGGCATACCGGCGCATGGGGATCGTGTCGGCCGTTTGATTGATTTGGTATGTGTGTGCGTGTGTGTGTGTGTGTGTGTGTGTGTGTGTGTGTGTGTGTGTGTGCGCGCGTGTCCCCATGCGACGCTAGTGCCACCATTGTGCTAAGTCGCCGTATGGGACTACTACTCCCATCCGGTATTAGGATGGGAGAGTTGTCCCTGTGTCCGGCGACTTAGCACAATGGTAAAGTTACACCAAACACCTACACACAATACACATACATGACACACAGTACAGTACATACAACACATAACACAGAGTATATACTCACCAACAGCACACTTGTAGGCGAAGCCCTCGATCCTCCAGGAAAAAATCACAAAATAATAAACCAAATCCATACTCCCTGTCCGCAGAATCCATAAAACGAGTGTCCCACGCCGATCGGCTGCTCTCCGGCGATACACTGCCAGGAGCGAAGCTCCTAGCAGTGTATCGCGTACTGTCCCGGAGCTCAATGGCTCCGGCGTCTCGGTTAACAGCAGTACAGCTGCGTTGAACTTTCCCACGCAGCACTGCCGTTAAGCGAGAGTGCCGGGGTCAATGACCGCCGGTAAACTCGCTCGCGCATGCGCAGTGACACACCGACAGGAACTATGGCTCCTGTCAGTGTGTTGCTGCATCCGTGGAGAGCAGACATATCTCTGGATGTGTCTGTTCTCCATGGAAAATCTTCGTGGGATACGTGGCACTTAAATACGTGGCACTTAAATACGTGACACGTGTCACTTATACGTGATACGTGTCACTTAAATACGTGACACGTGTCACTTAAATACGTGGCACGTGGCACTTAAATACGTGGCACTGAAATACGTGATACGTGGCACATGGCACTTAAATACGTGGCACTTAAATACGTGGCACGTGGCACTGAAATACGTGGCACGTGGCACTGAAATATGTGGCACGTGGCACTTAAATACGTGGCACTGAAATACGTGGCACTTAAATACGTGGCACGTGGCACTGAAATACGTGGCACTGAAATACGTGGCACTGAAATACGTGGCACGTGGCACTTAAATACGTGGCACGTGGCACTGAAATACGTGGCACGTGGCACTTAAATACGTGGCACGTGGCACTGAAATACGTGGCACGTGGCACTTAAATACGTGGCACGTGGCACTTAAATACGTGATACGTGTCACTTAAATACGTGGCACGTGGCACTGAAATATGTGGCACTGAAATACGTGATACGTGGCACATGGCACTTAAATACGTGGCACGTGGCACTTAAATACGTGGCACTGAAATACGTGGCACTGAAATACGTGGCACGTGGCACTTAAATACGTGGCACGTGGCACTGAAATACGTGGCACTTAAATACGTGGCACGTGGCACTGAAATACGTGGCACTGAAATACGTGGCACTGAAATACGTGGCACGTGGCACTTAGGCTATGTTCACATTTGCGTTGTGCGCCGCAGCGTCGGCGCCGCAACACACAACGCAAAGTAAAACGCAGCAAAACGCATGCACAACGCTGCGTTTTGTGCCGCATGCGTCCTTTTTTTGATTGATTTTGGACGCAGCAAAAATGCAACTTGCTGCGTCCTCTGCGCCCGGATGCGTGCGCTGCAGTGACGCATGCGGCGCAAAACGCGGAGCGCTGTCATTCAAAACACGTCCACTCATTTTGGTGTTTAGTCCCAAAATGGAGGATGGAAGAAGAAAAGGGTTGGACAAGGAAATTACATCATTTCTTTTTTTTTTTTTTCCCCCACTGCAGTTAAAGCTTTATTTGTGTCAAACACAGACAATTTGCAGAGAAAACTGCATAAAAAACCGCACTAAAAACCGCACCAAAAACGCACCAAAACCGCACAAAAAACGCACCTGCGTTTTCTGCCAAGAGCTGCGGTTTTTGTCCTGAAAAAAAAAGGATTGAAATCAGGATCGTGTGAACATACCCTTAAATCTTTGACACTTAAATCCAATTTGCATAATAATTTGGAACACAGTGTATATACATACATATACACACACACACACACACACACACACACACACACACACACGTGTCCACAATGCATTATACTTGGGTTTGATAAGATCCCCCCATGTATCTGCCCCCTCAGGATTGCTCTCTTTAACCCTTTGCATGATTTTTTTAAAACTTTTTTTTTATAATTTTGTGTTGGAATTTGGAAAACAAATTTCCTGACTTTCATTTCCTTATCTTTTAAAAAAAATTTCTCTAAATAAAATCTGAGGCCAAGCTGCAGGAGGGTGAAGGTTGGAGGGAGGCTGCACAGTGCCGGAGGACTGTATGGGATCTATAGTCCGGTGCAGAGTCCCCCCAGATCCGGTTCAGTTGCCCTCTTCCCTCCAGAAATTTTGGAGTTCTGTCTCTTTCCAGGGCCAGCTCCCATATGTGTTGTCAGCGTCCCTCTCCGCCCTCCACATGGCTGTACCCCTGCGGGTAGATGCAGCAGAGATAAGTGACAACCCCACTGACTGCTCTGCAGGTCCTGACCGCCGTGCACTGACTGCTCCACAGGCGTTAGTCGCTCTGCACTGACTGCTCCACAGGCGCTGACCGCTCTGCACTGATTGCTCCGCAGGCGCTGACCGCTCTGCACTGGTTGCTCCGCAGTCGCTGACCGCCCTGCACTGACTGCTCCGCAGGCGCTGACCGCTCTGCACTGACTGCTCCGCAGGCGCTGACCGCCATGCACTGATTGCTCCGCAGGCGTTGTCTGCTCTGCACTGACTGCTCCGCAGGCACTAACCATCCTGCACTGACTGCTCCGCAGGCACTGACCGCCCTGCACTGACTGCTCCACAGGTGCTGACTGTGCTGCACTAGCTGCTGCGCAGGCGCTGACGGCCCTGCACTGACTGCTCCGCAGGCTCTGACGGCTCTTCACTGACCGCTCCGCAGACGCTGGTGGCCCTGCACTGACTGCTCCGCAGGCGCTGACCGCTCTGCACTGACTGCTCCGCAGGCTCTGAGGGCTCTTTACTGACTGCTCCGCAGGCGCTGACGGCCCTGCACTGACTGCTCCTCAGGCGCTGACTGCTCCGCAGGCGCTGACCACCCTGCACCGACTGCTCCGCAGGCGCTGACCGTGCTGCACTAGCTGCTCCACAGGTGCTGATGGCCCTGCACTGACTGCTCCGCAGGCGCTGACGGCCCTACACTGACTGCTCCGCAGGCGCTGACCGTGCTGCACTAGCTGCTCCGCAAGTGCTGATGGCCCTGCACTGACTGCTCCGCAGGCGCTGACGGCCCTACACTGACTGCTCCGCAGGCGCTGACGGCCCTGCACTGACTGCTTCGCAGGCGCTGACGGCCCTGCACTCACTGCTCCGCAGGCGCTGACGGCCCTGCACTCACTGCTCCGCAGGCGCTGACGGCCCTGCACTGACTGCTCCGCAGGTGCTGACGGCCCTGCACTCACTGCTCCGCAGGCGATGATGGCCCTGCACTGACCTCTCTGCACTGACTGATCCGCAGGCGCTGACTGCTCCGCAGGGGACGTCCTGTGCATGTGCGGTGCTGGTGACTGAAAATGGCTGTTCAGAATGGGAGGGCAGATGATTAACGCGTTTTATGTCCGTTGTCAGTGGAAACGAGAGCAGGACTTTGATTTCCAGCTACTAGAGAAGGCGGCGCGGGACGTGGAGGACCGAGAGAAGGAAGATCAAGAATGGGTGCATGCCAGGGCCATTCACGTCACCGAGCTGGACCTGGAGCCCCAGGACTACGACCTGGACATCAGCAAAGAGGTAAGAGATCCCCTGGAGTGCGAGATTCTGGCCTTCCTCCTCCCATGAAGTCTTCCTCTGCTGCAGAGGCTGTCCCATCACAATGTCGCCATCCAGTAGTTGTTTCCCAGGACAACATGCGGTCCCCTAACCCTCGTAATCTCTGTGTTAAATCAGTTCTTCTGGTGTCGTGAGAATGGCTGCCATTCCCTCAAAAGCTCAATTTCCACAATGTCAAAAGACGATGTGTCCGCAGTTCTCAGCAGCGGTCACTTTTCTCATTCACAGTTATCGACACCGGACAAGGTGGAAATTCCAGAGAGATACGTAGACTTAGACCCAGAGGACCCTCCGAGCAGAGAGGAGCAGGAGGCGAGATACCGGAGGGTGGAGAAGATCAAGAACATCCTGACCCGATCCAGGTCATTGCCACAAAACTTCCTCACATTCCCCAAGTTACTTCTCGTCATTAATCCAAAACCGTCCAGCTCATATCTCTTATCCTCCGCAGTGTCCACAACCTACAGCCGGCGGCACTTCCAGAAGAAACGGCTCCAGCAGACCTCGACCTGCAGATGCAAGAGCAGGAGAGGATGATAACCATCTCATACGCCCTCGCTTCTGAGGCCTCACAGCGAAGCAAACAAGTGGCAGGTAACAGAAACTTACTGCAGAGGTGCACTCACTACTCTGCTGGTGCAATCACTGTGTACATACATTACATTACTAATCCTGAGTTACATCCTGTATTATACTCCAGAGCTGCACTCACTATTCTGCTGGTGCAGTCACTGTGTACATACATTACTCATCCTGAGTCACATCCTGTATTATGCCCCAGAGCTGCACTCACTATTCTGCTGGTGCAGTCACTGTATACATTACATTGCTGATCCTGAGTTACCTCCTGTATTATACTCCAGAGCTGCACTCACTATTCTGCTGGTGCAGTCACTGTGTATATATATTACATTACTGATCCTGAGTTACATCCTATATTCTACCCCAGAGCTGCACTCACTATCCTGCTGGTGCAGTCACAAATTACATTACTGATCCTGAGTTACATCCTGTATTATACCCCAGAGCTGCACTCGCTATTCTGCTGGTGCAGTCACTGTGTGTGAAGGAAACTGGTTCCTCCCACATCACCAATCCGTGACGTAACTACACAGGCACAGCTCTCTGGCGCCCCCTTTGTCTCTCAGGTAAATAAGGGACCTGCACCTAGAGCAAATGGTCGCCGGGGTGACTGCCCTGTTATCCATGCTGGGTATTCTAAGATTCACAATCAGAATAAAAGGATCAGCCCAAAATTAATTTATGGTTTAATTGCCTTAAGGGCGCACTAAATAATTACAAGAAATATACAGTAAAAATATACCAAGAGTTACAGTCAGAGTAAAATATAACAATAAAAGTACAAGGCTTAGAGGTATAAAGCTGGAGGTCAATTTACCAGGTTGAAGGTCGCTTGTGGAGGCCGGGGAGCTCTGCGTTCCACAGGTACAAGACTTAAAGTTACCGGGCAGCCTCCAAAAAGCATGTGCTTGCTCCCCTCTGGCTGGCATATGCCCTGTTCCTTATTTTATCATCATCTTCTTCTGTTGTGTCTCACTGTCCATGTGTCCTCAGCTCTTAATCCTTCTGTGTCCCTCCCCCCTGTAACTGGGTGGGCTAAGAATATCCACCCTTCCGCTTCCCTGCAGGATCTATTCCCAATAACTAATAAATGGAATAACTTCTCTCAGGATGGTCGGATCAGTACGCGGGCTTTACCAGCGCATGTGGTTTGTTCTGCCAGTCGTACAGAGACTAAACCTGGACCCATTCAATCGCTGTGGGAGGCTGATCTCTATATCTCAGGTTCCAGAACTCTCACTGACCCGGGAGTTGCACTGTCAGATGCGCAATTTCTTCAGGACTATGAGGATATTTTTTATGAGCCTGTACCTTGGACGATGCGTCCATAATTCATAATTTCATGTTGGAGACGGTCTGGCTGGGAAGACAATAGCCGTGTCCTCCTGTAGCCACCTGACATGTATGCTTTAATTGAGCCCGCAGGCACCTCCTTGCTCCCAGCTGGCGTGGCTTCCTCATTCCATCTTTGAAGTGCCATCTGCCTGCTACACTGATCTAGTCCATTACCATACTAAAGGGTCTTCATTCAGGTAGGAAAAAGGTGGGGGCTAGGAGTGCTCATGTCCCTGCAGACGTGTGACAAGGTGAATTCTGATATGAGACAAATAGGAGTCAGGCCAATCTCAGATAGGAGGCCAAAATTAAGCTACTCCCTCATCACACCTCCCTGCTTTAGAGGGCGCTAGGGGGTAGCTCATTCCTGTGTTCCCCCATGCACCCTTCCGCACCTTCTCCTTGCCGGGACAACCCATCAGCGTTACCATTGTCTCTGCCTCTTCGGTGGCGAATGGTGAAGTGATACTGCTGGAGAGCGAAGCTCCAGCGTAGCAACCTCCCTTTCGTCTCAGAGACCGTGTGTAACCAGCTGAGGGGGTTGTGGTCTGTTTCCACGGTGAATTGGCATCCGTACAAGTATGGCTGCAGATGCTGCAGGGCCCATGCAATTGCTAGACATTCCTTCTCGATCGTGGAATAGGCCACTTCCCTCGGCAGGAGCTTCCGGCTCAGGTACAAAACGGGGTGTTCATGGCCCGTAGTGTCGACCTGGCTGAGCGCAGCCCCGGGGCCAAAGTCGCTGGTGTCAGTCTGTACTACGAACGGCCGCATGAAGTCGGCTGCCTGTAGTACAGGAGAGGTAGAAAGGGCGGTTTTGAGTGCCTGAAAAGGTGACTGTCCAGTCAACTGGGACGGGCAGCTTCTTCTTGGTGAGGTCCGTCAGGGGTTTGGCCAGGGTACTATAGTGTGGAACAAACCTCCTATAGTACCCGGCAGTCCCCAAGAAGGACTTCACCTGCTTCTTGGTCCTGGGGGTGGGCCAGGATGCGATGGCATCCACCTTCCCGGGCTCTGGCTTCAGAGCTCCCCCACCTACCCGGTGTCCCAGGTAGTGGACCTCACTCATACCCAGCTGGCATATTTCCGGCTTAATGGTCAAGCCAGCTCGCTGGATTCGCCCATGCACCTGCGCCAGGTGCTCTAGGTGATCCTCCCAAGTGGGACTGAAGATGGCAATGTCATCCAGGTATGCGGTCGCATACCCTTCCAGTCCCTCGAGCAGCGTGTTGACCATCCGCTGAAAAGTGGCAGGGGCATTCTTCATGCCGAAGGGCATCACCGTGGACTCGTACAGTCCAAATGGGGTGATAAAGGCAGAGCGTTCCCATGCCTTAGGGGTCAGGGGAATCTGCCAATATCACCTGCTCAGATCCATGATGGTCAGGTACTTGACCCCGGCCAGCTGATCGAGGTCATCGATGCGCGGCATTGGGTACGCATCGGTGACCGTCACAGCGTTGAGCCCCGGGAAGTCCACGCAGAACCGCGTAGTTCGGTCCTTTTTAGGGACGAGGACTACAGGCGAAGCCCACGCGCTGTTGGACGCTTGGATCACCGCCAGCTTCAGCATCTCGTCTATCTCTTGGCGCATGTGCTGCTGCACCTCGAGAGAGACCCGATATGCTGAACGCTGGATTGGGGGGTGATTGCCGGTGTCCACCTCATGGACAGCTGCCTCAGTCCTTCTGGGCAGGCTGCTGAACAGCTCCCAAAAGGGGTGTAGGGTCACCCCCAGCTGGGAACGTTGGTCCTCCGAGAGCTGGTGGCCAACCCCCACATCCTCGATGGATCCACCCGTCTTGGGTGAGTAGATCCAGGAGGGTTTCTACCTCACCTTCCTCGGGAAGGTTGCACACTGGGTGGGCACAAGCCTCCCGCTCATGATGTGCCTTCATCATGTTCATGTGGAAGGCCTTCCTCCTTCCACGGGTGTGGTCCAGGGTGACCAGATAGGTGACGACGTTGAGCTGCTGGTGCACGAGGTATGAACCCTCCCAGGCCACCTGAAGCTTGTTTTGTGGTACGGGGACCAGTACCCACACCTTTTGACCCACCTGGTACGTCCTCTCACAAGCATTCTGGTCGTACCACCGCTTCTGCTCAGCTTGGGCCTGGGCCATGTTGCCCAGCAGTGTCAAGGCCGTCATTCTGTCCTGGAAGCGCACGACATACTCAATGACCGACACTCCAGGGGTGGCCAAATCTCCTTCCCATGCTTCCTTCACTAGAGCAAGGGGCCGCCGTTCACGTCGCCCATACAAGAGCTCAAAGGGGGAGAACCCCGTTGAGGCCTGTGGAACCTCTCGGTAGGCAAATAGAAGGTGTGGGAGATACCGCTCCCAGTCTCTCCCATGGGAGTCAACCAACATCTTAAGCATCTGCTTTAAGGTGCCATTGAACCGCTCACACAGGCCATTGGTCTGTGGGTGATACGGGCTGGCTACCAGATGTTGCACCTGTATCTGCTTACAGAGAGACTCCATCAGCTGTGACAAACTGGGTCCCTCGGTCGCTGAGCTTTTCCTGGGGAAACCCCACTCTGGAGATGATCTCCAGTAAGGCAGTGGCCACTGTCAGCCCGAATGGACAACAAAGCTACCGCCTCCAGGTACCAGGTGGCATAGTCCACTAGCGTTAATATAAAGCATTTTCCGGAGCGGTAGGGTGTGGACAGAAGTCCAATGAGATCCACAGCCACCCTTGAGAAAGGCTCTTCAATGATGGGCAGAGTTACCAGTGGGGCTTTGGGGTGCCGCCCCGCCTTCCCCACCCTCTGACAGGTGTCACACGAACGGCAGTAGGCAATTACCTCGGTCCTCATTCCAGGCCAGTAGAAATGCTGCGCTAGCATGGCCCTGGTTTTAGCGATCCCTAGGTGTCCGGCCAAGGGAATCTCGTGTGCTATCCGCAACAATTCCGCCCTGAACGGATAGGGTACCACTGTCGATCCCTGGGCCATGCCTACGGTGAACCCTGCTGGACCTTTACCCGGTACAGCCGTCCCTGGTCCCAGACCACCCGCTCGCGGTCTGACTCCCCGAGAGGCTGTGCCGCCTGCTCCTTCAGAGCTTTCAGGCTAGCGTCAGCTTCCAACGCTGCCTGAAATCCCTGACTAGATGTAGCAAGAATGAACGCCACTGCCACATCCGCTGTCAGCTCCCAGGGATCTGTCTCCTAGCCGCTGTCTGACTCGGCAGCCACTTGGTCGGAGAGGGGGACGCCGTCTGACCTCTGCGAGGCTCCTTGGGCTCCGGCGCTCCCAGTCCTGGTGACAGCAGCTACGACCGCTGTGCCCACGGGTAGTGCCTGCTTCCCCTCGGCTCCTGACCTAGTCGCCGGGTCAGGCAGACTTCCCTGACATCCTGGGTGTGGGGAACTCCTGCCCTGGTGGCTCCTCTCCCGGGACGCCCCCTCCCCCCATGGCCTGTTCCTCTTCCTGCAGAGGCCCTAGACTCAGCAGGCTGGATTCACTTAGGGGCCCTACACTGCCCATAGCAGCCCCTCCCTCCTCCTCTGATCTCTCCCCTACAGTCTCCTCACCTGTCCTCACTGTGAGCCCTGTGTGTGGGGTGTCAGTGCATGGATTACCATCAGGTTTCACTCCCTCCTCCACTGTTGGAGGCACATTCAACACATCAACATCGGCATTCACAGTAGAGTCATGACATTCTTTGGGAGCTGAAGATGGTGGTTCAGTGGCCACATACTGAGATACTAGCTACTCCAAATCGGTCCCAAGTAACACATTGGCAGGAATATTTGGCATTACTCCCACCTCCCGCATTCCCCTCCCGGCGCCCCAGTCCAAAAACACCTTGGCGACAGGCAGCGCCGGTTCCACGCTTCCAATTCCGGAGATGGAAAGGGTTTTCCCTGGTACCAAGTCTTAAGGGGACACCACCTCAGGACATACCAGGGTTCGTTCAGCGCCTGTGTCCCGCAGTCCCATGACCGCTGAGCGGCCGATGGTGACGGGTTGGTAATTGTCCAGGGACCGCCCACCACCTCCTCCCACACATAAAACAGTGGACGGTTTCTGGGACAGGGATAGGGCCTTATGACGCTGGGGACACGCAGCCTTGAAGTGTCCCGGCTGGTTGCAGTGATGACAATGTCTGGGTTCTGCGCCTGGCCTGGAGAGGGCAGCGGGGGGTACATCCCTTGTACTCTGGGGGCTGGGGAAACCGGCAGGATTGGGCTTCCCCCCTCTCCAGGTGCTGCTGGCAGGCTTCTTCGGCTCAGGCGCCCTGTTATTGGCATACTCGTCTGCCAGGGTGGCTGTAGCAGTTCCATAATAACTGCTCCGTGACGAACAGTTCCTGGACCTCCTGGCGGGTGGTGAGCGCTAGACCCGAGGTCCAGTGCTCTGCAGCTCTCGGCAACGCCCGCATGTGGTCAGTCCAGGTGTCCTTTGGGCCCCACTGCAGGCTCCGGAACTCCTTGCGGTAGGACTCCGGGGTGAGGTTGTAGTGCTGGATCAGGGCCTGCTTGATGCTGTTGTAGTCCTGCTCCGTCCCCCAAAACTTCCAGGGACACCCCTCAAACGGGGGGTCAGGTATCTTGCCCACTGATCCAGGGCCAGATGGTGTTGGAGGCAGGTCCTTTCAAAGGCCTGCAGGAAGGAATCCAGGTCTCCATCCTTCTCAAGCAGAGGGAAGTCCTCGGCCCGGACTTTGGAAGCCTTGGACTCTGGTGGTGTTGGGACGTCCAGGGGGGAGCCCGTGTTGAGCCATCCCCAGTCGGTGCTGGCGCTCCGCTGTTCTCTCTGCCGCTGCTTGCTCCGCAGCTTCACGGCGTTCTGCCCGCTCTCGCTCCACTGCTTTCTCTGCAGCGGCCATGAGTTTCACATAGGCGTCTTCGTTACCCGCTTCGAGACGTGCCACTGCCGCTGCAACAAGGGCCGCTGATGTGGACAGGCTGGGGTGGGTAGTCCCCTGCGGGACTAAGCACAGGTGGCTGGCTCCTTGGGGAGTCCTGGCTGAGCTCCCCCTCGCCTTGAACGGTACCGTCCACCACAACATCCTCAGACCATAGCACTGGCCTGCGCCCTCACCGCACTCCTGGTGCCCTCCGCCATCTTTGGAACCTCTGGACACAGCTGTAACCCTGACCTTAAACACAACTTATTATATCTACACTCTGATCGTCTAGTGCTGGGCTGACCTTAAGACCCCAGCAGTGAAAGTTACCGCTGGTAGTCTTTAGTGTCTGGGAGTAGGGGTCCCACGCACACTATTACTCTGATCCCACCACGCTGCCACCAATGTGAAGGAAACTGGTTCCTCCCACGTCACCAATCCCTGACGTAACTACACAGGCACAGTTCTCCGGCGCCCCCTTTGTCTCTCAGGTCAATAAGGGACCTGCACCTAGAGCAAATGGCCGCCGGGGAGACTGCCCTGTTACCCACGCTGTGTATTCTAAGATTCGCAATCAGATTAAAAGGATCAGCCCAAAATTAATTTATGGTTTAATTGCCTTAAGGGCGCACTAGATAATTACAAGAAATATACAGTAAAAATATACAAAGAGTTACAGTCAGAGTAAAATATAACAAAAATAGTACAAGGCTTAGAGGTATAAAGCTGGAGGTCAATTTACCAGGTTGAAGGTCGCTTGTGGAGGCCGGGGAGCTCTGCGTTCCACAGGTACAAGACTTAAAGTTACCGGGCAGCCCCCAAAAAGCATGTGCTTGCTCCCCTCTGGCTGGCATATGCCGTTCCTTATTTTATCATCTTCTTCTGTTGTGTCTCACTGTCCATGTGTCCTCAGCTCTTAATCCTTCTGTGTCCCTCCCCCCTGTAACTGGGTGGGCTAAGAATATCCACCCTTCCGCTTCCCTGCAGGATCTATTCCCAATAACTAATAAATGGAATAACTTATCTCAGGATGATCGGAACAGTACACGGGCGGTACCAGCGCATGTGGTTTGTTCTGCCTGTCGTACAGAGACCAAACCTGGACCCATTCGATCGCTGTGGGAGGCTGATCTCTATATCTCAGGTTCCAGAACTCTCACTGACTCGGGAGTTGCACTGTCAGATGCGCAATTTCTTCAGGACTATGAGGATATTTTTTATGAGCCTGTACCTTGGACGATGCGTCCATAATTCATAATTTCATGTTGGAGACGGTCTGGCTGGGAAGACAATAGCCGTGTCCTCCTGTAGCCACCTGACATGTATGCTTTAATTGAGCCCGCAGGCACCTCCTTGCTCCCAGCTGGCGTGGCTTCCTCATTCCATCTTTGAAGTGCCATCTGCCTGCTACACTGGTCTAGTCCATTACCATACTAAAGGGTCTTCATTCAGGTAGGAAAAAGGTGGGAGCTACGAGTGCTCATGTCCCTGCAGACGTATGACAAGGTGAATTCTGATATGAGACAAAATGGAGTCAGGCCAATCTCAGGTAGGCCAGCATTATGCCCCATATCCAAGATGGCAGCTGCACCCTCTTCACACTGTGTACATACATTACATTACTGATCCTGAGTTACATCCTGTATTATACTCCAGAGCTACACTCACTATTCTGCTGGTGCAGTCACTGTGTACGTACATTACTGATCCTTAGTTACAACCTATATTATACCCCAGAGCTGCACTCACTATTCTGCTGGTGTATTATATAACGCCTCAGATTGTCTAATTCTGTGTGGATCTTTGCAGCCGGACCACTGGTCTTGGGGTGCGTCTCCCACCGGCCAGCTGCTCCCCTCCTCCACAGTCGGATGTACTACACCATTGTATGAGAAGCACGGACGTAAAATGAGGTGTGGAGCATGCTGGGTAATGTGTGTGATGTAGAGAGGAAGCAGTGAGCACCAGTGAGGCCCGACACTGAGCCTCACCCATCATGTAGCAGGAGGGTGCGTTAACCTGGTTACACTCGCACCCCATGACCGTGAGGGGAGTCAACCCTGTAACGTCCGCACCGCATAACTGAGGCGCTGACCCCATAACGTCCATACCCCGTGAGGCGCCGACCCCGTAATATTCGCACTGTGACTGAGCCACTGACCCTCTAAGGTCCTCACCCAGTTACCTTAAGAGGCGCCAATCCCGTAACATTCACACAGCGTAACTGAGGCGCTGACCCCATAACGTTCTCACCCTGTTACCATGAGAAGCGCCGATCCTGTAATGTCCACAACCCGTGACCGAGGCGCAGACCCAGTAACGTCCGCACCCTGTTATCGATGTAGGAGGAAAGTTGCCGCTGCCTCCTCTCAGAGAATGTGATCAGTGTTTGCCTGCATGGACGTGTTGTGTTTGGCGCTGGAGCGCAAGCCTGTGCTGGGCGGAAAGGAGGCGAGCGAGGCCTCGGCGGGAAGGAGGTGAGCGCGAGACCTGGGCTGGAAGGAGAGCGAGGCCTGGGTGGAAAGGAGGGGAGCGCGAGACCTGGGCGGGAAGGATGAGAGCGTGGCCTGGGCGGGAAGGAGGAGAACGAGGCCAGGGTGGGAAAGGAGGTGAGCGAGGCCTGAGCGAGGAGGGGAGCGAGGCCTGGGCGGGAAGGAGCGCGAGCGAGGCCTGGGCGGGAAGGAGCGCGAGCGAGGCCTGGGCGGGAAGGAGCGCGAGCGAGGCCTGGGCGGGAAGGAGCGCGAGCGAGGCCTGGGCGGGAAGGAGGAGAGCGAGGCCTGGGCGGGAAGGAGCGCAAGACCTGGGCTGCAACGAGGAGAGCGAGGCCTGGGCTGCAACGAGGAGAGCGAGGCCTGGGCTGCAACGAGGAGAGCGAGGCCTGGGCGGGAAGGAGGAGAGCGAGGCCTGGGCGGGAAGGAGGAGAGCGAGGCCTGAGCGGGAAGGAGGGGAGCGCGAGGCTTGGGCGGGAAGGAGGAGAGTGAGGCCTGGGCGGGAAGGAGGAGAGCATGAGGCTTGGGCGGGAAGGAGGAGAGCAAGGCCTGGGCGGGAAGGAGGAGAGCATGAGACCTAGGCTGCATGTAGGAGAGTGAGACCTGGGCGGGAAGCCTGAAGGGGCGGTTCACCTCTGCAATATCCTGTATTTTCAGAAAAATGTGTATTTTTCCTTTGTGGACATGCTCTTTAAGCTTCTCGTTAGACGGGTTGCATGGAGTGGTGTAGCTGCCGTCTTGCCACTGGGGTGTCTCGTCTCTGACTTTGTCCCTTGCTCTTTCCTCAGCTCACGCCGTGTACGATCATTGAGCAGTTCCCATCTGTGGCGGTGTTCACCATGCTCCGAGCTGATGTCTCACCTCTGGGGGTCCATGTGCGTTTCTGCTGCTTCCCACCCCTCAGAAAATGGACACAATTTCCGGTTGTTGGAGGGGCTCCCCTCCACATCCTCCGGAGCGCAGGGTCCTCCTGACTTCTGCACATCAAGTGCCTTAACACACAGCGGAAGGTGTGCGGTGCAGAGCCTGGCGGCGGAATAGAGCGGCTCCTTCTCCTCCAGCACTTTTTAGATTGGATGATCATGAAAGTTCCAACTTTCTTCCAGATGATATCATGATGACATCATAACCCTGGAGCTCAACTGGTCACACTACAACTCCCAGCATACCTTGTGACTCGTCACCCTAGGGCTGTGTGTTCCCTCCCCGGAGGCTCCGGACGCCGCTGTTTGCTGTGGTTTGAAGTTTATCACTGAGGATTTTCTTAGAGATTTGCATTTTCTGTGTCCGGAGATCGATGTGTAAGACCCGGCTCTAGAGGGCGCTGTGATCTGCGCTGCCGGCGTCACTTTTATTACGTTTTGCCAAATTAGATTCTATATTTTTGAATTTATAAAATATATATATATTGAGATGAATAAAGAAAATGCAAAAATCTTCTCGTCAGTCACAAGCTGTCGGCTGACTCCCATTTCTCAGTTTGTATCCATAATTCTTTCTGCAGTCCCCTCTATGGGATCCGGCCAGTGCCCCTCACTGCCCGCAGGTTTACACTGCAGCACCTGCCCCATAAGGCTTCTTTCACATTTCCATCGGTACTCAGCCGTCGCCAAGCGTCAGAGTGACGTACCAACGGAAGTTTGTGAGTGACATGAGCAGCGGACACAGTGTTTCAACGCGTCCGCTGCCCATTGTAAAGTCCCAGGGAGGAGGGGGTGGAGTTCCAGCCGGGAATGCGCAGTAAAAAATGCAGGACAACGTACGAAAAAACGTTCCCTTGAAGGTTTTTTTGATACAACGGCCCGCCAAATACCGACGCATGGAACGTTTCTCCATACGTCGCGATGCGTCGGTAATTCAAGTCTATGTGCTCCTGCAGGCAACTTTGCAGGATGCGTTTTTTACACAGAACGACGCATTGTGACGGTCTGCAAAAGACGGAAATGTGAAAGTAGCCCAAGAATAGAGGGGTCTGACTATCACCTCAGGGGGTCACCATCTCAACGTGAACCTGAGGTCAGAGCCGCGCCGACCCCTCAATCCAGATGTTGCCAACCAGAACAAAATCCTCCATTCTTTATACTGCAAAACAGAACTGGAGGCCGGTCATCTGCAGCAACAGACCCCCTACTGCTCAGCAGAGGAGCCCCGATGTGGTGGTCTAGGGTGTGTGAACAGGAGAAGGGGGGAGGTCAGAGGGGGGGGGGGGGAGGGGAGGGCAAACAAAGGAAGGGGGCACAGTGGAGTAGGTCGTACAGAGGGAGAGGGTACAGCAGAGGAGGACAAACAGAGGGGGGCACAGCAGAGGAGGGCGAACGGGGGGGGCACAGCGGGGGAGGGGGTGGGTGGACAGAGGGAGGGGGCACAGCGGGGGAGTGCAGATGGAAGGGGGAGTGCAGACAGGGAAGGGGGCACAGCGGAGGGGGTGGGTGGACAGGGGGAGGGGGCACAGTAGAGGAGCGGGGACAGCAGAAGAGGACTAACGGGGGCACAGCAGAGGAGGGCGAACAGAGGGCACAGCGGGGGGAGTGTGAACAGAGAAAGGCGGCACAGCGGGGGAGGGTGGACAGGGGGTGGAAGATATGATCAAGCAAGGGATCTTTTTTTTTTTCATTGAAAATCCATTACAATCCAGACAGACGCGTTTCAGACTAAACATCATTGCAGACACTCAGCTAAATTAGGACAACTATCCCTCATGTCCCTAGAGGGTGAAACTCCAATGACTCCCCCACCATCTGATGTTAACCCTTGTTGGTGGAGTTTCCCCATAGTCACATGTGATGTGGTCTCTTTATATCCCTGCATTCACCGCCATCTGACAGATCTACCTCAGCCATTAATCATTTTCTTATAATGGGGTGGGGGGGCAGTTTTTTGCAGTGTCAATTAATATATGTCCAGATCGGAGTTCTTTGTGCACAGATAACCTGTTTTCGGCCGGGATCACACATGCGAGAAATATGGCCGAGTCTCGCATGTTAATACTCGGCCCTGCCGCCTGCACTCAGGAGCGGAGCGTGCGGCCGCATAGCAATACATGGAGCCGCACGCTCTGCTCTAGAGTGCCGGTGGCAGTGCCGGGTATTAACATGCGAGACTCGGACGTATTTCTCGCACGTGTGATCCCGGCCTTCATCCCATGTCAGGAGCTACGGCCGCTACATAGACGATCTCCCAATATGGGATGGATAAACCCAATGAATTTGCCTTGTATAACAATAATATGAGCTGGATGTTCACTTCTAATATGCAGACACCTAGGACATCTCATGTGAAGGACGTGGACATTCCCAAATATCAAGAATACAGAGGTCAATTCCACGTTGTTGGCAACATCACACCATCCCACACGTGGTCAACAATGTACCAGTGGGAGAGATGACAAGGGTTAAAGGGATTGGTGACTATGGGGAAACTTCACCAACAAGGGTTAAAATCTAAGATAGATGGTGGGGGAGTAATTAGAGCTTCACCCCCCAGGCCATGACCTGTATAGTCCGGTCTGGTGTAGTTCAGAACCTGCAATCACTAAGGACATTTAGTCTGAAACTCGTCTTCGTCTACTCTAGGTCTGGATTTTAATAAATTTGCAATAAATAAGTATTTAACTATGCCTCGTTCTACGGGACTTCCCTTTCCTCTTCATTGACCTCATGCCATACTTCAAGACCTTCTGTGCAGAGAAGATCCTTGGCCTGTGGGTGAAGATCAGACTACCATAAGGGTATGTGCACACGTCCGGATTTCTTGCAGAAATTTCCTGAAGAAAACCGGAAATTTTCTGCAAGAAATCCACATTTTTTTTTTCCGTTTTTTTCGCATTTTTTTTTAGCATTCTGCAAGCGTAATTAGCTTGCAGAATGCTAAAGTTTTCCAAGCGATCTGTAGCATCGCTTGGAAAACTGACTGACAGGTTGGTCACACTTGTCAAACATACTGTTTGACAAGTGTGACCAACTTTTTACTATAGATGCTGCCTATGCAGCATCTATAGTAAAAGATAGAATGTTTAAAAATAAAAAAAATGCTTATACTCACCCAGACATCTCCTCAGCGGCGTCCGTTCCTCTTCCTATAGCTGGTGTGTGCACGCAGGACCTTCCATGACGTCGCGGTCACGACCAATCACAAGACAGTGACGTCATCGCAGGTCCTTCACCGCACACCAGCTACAGGAACCGAAGCGACAGCGTGCAGCTGAGAGGCGGGAAGACATCGAGGGTGAGTATAGGACTATTTTTTATTTTAATTCTTTTTTTTTTTACCAATTATATGGTGCCCAGTCCGTGGAGGAGAGCCTCCTCTCCTCCACCCTGGGTACCAACCGCATATAATCCGCTTACTTCCCGCATGGTGGGCACAGCCCCGTGCGGGAAGTAAGCAGATCAATGCACTCCTGGGTGTGCGGAATCCCCGCAATTCCACATTTTTAATGAACATGTTGCTTTTTTTTCCGCGATGTGATTTTTTCGCGGAAAAAAATCGCAACATTTGCACAAAAAATGCGGAATACACTGTAAATAATAGGAGGCATATGTTAGCGTTTTTTTCGCGTTTTTATAGCGAAAAAACGCGAAAAAAACGCTAAACATCCTGAACGTGTGCACATGGCCTAAGGTTTCCCAAGACATTTAACAGGCGGAGGGGGCAGATGTAGGAGGGAGGAGTGGGCGAACAGGAGGGGACATGGAATAATGGAGGGAAGGGGCATGTGGCGGAGGAGGGGGTGGTTGAACACAGTGGGTGCAGCATAGGACGACGGGACGCTCCTGTGTGGTGGGGGGGGGGGGGTTTTGAGACGGGACGCTCCTGTGAAGGGGAGAGAGAGACAGACGCTTGGGGGGGGGGGCGGCCGTCTATGGGGGGGGGGGGAAGGCGTTTTCTTGCTGCTAGAACAAGTACAATCCTATTCACACCGTGTATCTGACAACTGCAGAATTAAAACGGGCACAATGAGGTTTTCACTCAAGCCGTTTTATGAGTGTTTTCCTTCTCTGGATGCAGCCTGCAGTGTAAAGAAAGGAGGTTTTAATTGATACGCGACGTTTACAAATCATAAAGATAAAAAACCCCACAAAATTACATCTGACCTAAACATTTAGCGCGATCACAGAATGAACCACCATGCTTTACACTGCAGGTTGTACCAGTTTAGAAGTAAACGGTTTCATGGATAAAGTTTTGCCTTCTGTATTTTGGCAGATGACCCCTCCGATGTTCATGTTCTATAGGGAGCCCCAACAAACAGGACTGGATCCCTTCAGCGAGAAGTGCCAACAGAAGACAAGATGGCAGCCGGCGCTGTGCCCAGATTAGATGCTGTTATTAGCACTAGATGTGCCCCCTGTACTGGTAATCGCGGCCTCGGCAGGGGGCACTCGGCACAGAAGCCACAATAATGATTTAGTTGGCGCGGCTCCTGACTTTTACATGCAGACGAGAAGAAAGCGTCTTCATAGTGGCAGAGTACAAAGCGGCAGAACACGAGCGCACATCACAGCGGCCGCCATTCTGTTTGAACCGGCGGATTGATCGGCTCGGACCCGTCTGCAGTTCTCACTATTATCCGAGCTGCTGAACTAAATCGACTCAGATGAACTTTCCACGGAAACTTCTTCACTTATTTTTTTTAGTTCAAAGCCAAAAATCTATTAAAGGGCATATTTAATCGTGTTGTGTAGAGGCGTTCTGTGATAACGGCACGAACGCAAAACTGCAGGCGGAAAACAAGATGTAAAGCTCGGCGGATCCTGCGCTGGGGGAGGGGTCATAGGCCGACAAGGCCGCACACATCCATAGTACAAAGAGCCCTGAGCCAGGAAAATATGCCAGTCCTGTGTCACGGCCCCCAGGGGACCCTCCAGCGCTCCTAGAGACCTGTGTCACAGCCGAGCCACCCTCTGGCTCCCAGGGATACCCTCCAGTGCTCCTAGAGACCCGTGGCACAGCCCCCAAGCTACCCTCTGGCCCCCAGCGCTCCTAGAGTCCCGTGTCATGGCCCCCAAGCTACCCTCTGGCCCCCAGGGATACCCTCCAGTGCTCCTAGAGACCCGTGGCACGGCCCCCGAGCAACCCTCTGGCATCCAGCGATGCGCTCCTAGAGACCCGTGTCATGGCCCCTGAGCTACCCTCTGGCCCCCAGGGATACCCTCCAGCGCTCCTAGAGACCCGTGTCACGGCCCCCCGAGCTACCCTCTGGCCCCCAGGGATACCCTCCGACACCCAGATCACAGGCCCCCGGCTTCCCTACAGACCAGAGACAGCAGCACCTGAGTTGTGTCTGACACGTGGTACATCCGGCACATTACGGGATGCGGCTCAGCAGGCATCGCTAATGGTGGGGAGGCTACACCATGACGTCTTACCTGCAATTCACCAGTCGCGGTGAAGCCCCCTGGACTCGGCCTCCTGACCCTGCATGAGGTTCAGACTCTGCACTGCCATGGCCAAAGCACCAGGTTCATTAACCCCTTCCTTAGATATTACAGTATAAAATACAGCAGAAAGGTGAAAAAACAATCCAAATGGTTTTATACAAAAAGTGTCGCGATTCCTCGG
Source organism: Ranitomeya variabilis (assembly GCF_051348905.1). Classification (NCBI taxonomy): domain Eukaryota; kingdom Metazoa; phylum Chordata; class Amphibia; order Anura; family Dendrobatidae; genus Ranitomeya; species Ranitomeya variabilis. The sequence continues at coordinate 416,713,182 of NC_135233.1, forward strand.
TGGTTTTCCGTTAATTGGTGGCCAGAGTCGCTTTTCATTTCTCGGGGCGGTGCAACAGAACAGCAATTCTGGAGTTTGATTTGTTTCTCTTTAAGGAGTTTACTGTGAGGATCGCGTTTTACAAGATGATCGGACTTTTACCAGCACGACGATGACAAATGGATTTAGATTTTTGCTTTGTTTTTCATGGTGGAAATGGGGGCGCAGGAATCACTATTTTATTCTAGGAGACTTGAACCTGCAATCGTCTGTTCTATGTATAATAGCGGTATACAGCGAAAAGTGACGTCTCCTAGGAAGTGAAGGCTGTGGCTGAGCCTGAATGGAGCACAAACATGGCTGCCGCGGTCCTTCTGAAGACCCCTGGTGGCTATAACAATGGGCAGCACAACTGCGCGTGCCTTAAACGCCGCCGTCAGAGATTGGCGCCCGCTCCATACACACCACAGGATGAGGTTTCTGCCATTTTCTTACATGTTTGAAGAATCGAGGACACGTCCCGAACCTGAACACATCCGGACGGTGACAACCGCGCACCCCGCTGGCAGCCTTGCCCCCATACACAATTGGCACTGCCAAGCTCCTGCCCATCTCATTCTTTCAATCAGAGGTCTCCATACACACATCATCTCACCACTATGCTGAAACACTCTGTGCTGCAGACAATCCACCGAGTTCTGCCATCTGGCTCCTGTTTCAAATATTCTGTCCAATAAACATTTGCTGCAATATTCCTGCTGAACCCCAGAGCACACAGCACTCCGACCGCAAAGGATGCACTGCGCCCCCACATTCACCACCTCTCAAAATAAGAAATCAGGAAAGGGTCCGTGTCTGGAAGAGTGGAGCGACGAACACTAATCCATCCCACGTTCTATTGCACAGACCCTGTACACAACACGTCCTCTGCGCCTGAAATGGGAGTGTAGTGACATCTCGGCCACATCCCTGGCCTCCTCAGCGCTGGGAACAGAGGCTCTGACTCCCTCAGGCCCCATGTGGCTGTAGCGGCCATTTTGGACACAGGAAGGGCCACGTGTTTGGGAGCCGAGGCAGCAGGGGTCAGGTATGGAGTCTGTGCATTAGTAACATCCAGAGACACTTTGTATCAGAGCTGAAGGGTTATTTTAAGAATTCAAAAAAAGATCCTCAAGGAGACAGATCCATGACGGGGGTCACCAGCACTCGAAGACCCCGACAGGAGAGGCGACTGCAGGCTAGGCCTCGTTCCACGTCTGTGCAGACACCACCATGATTCAGCCACATCCCAGGTTTATTCCACCACAAAAGTTCTCCAGATGAACAAGGCGTCATTATCACAGAAGAAAGTATAAAAATGCCATAAATCCTTCCCTGCCGCAGGGAGCAGATCCGAGGCCGAGCAGTGCCACCACCATTGTCAGCGACGCCGGAGTGTGGGGTCCGGCCCGGGGCGTCCAATGTGGGCCACAGATGTGCACGTTTTTACCTTCTAATGTCTCAGCTGCGCCCAGACATATGGGGTCAGAATCCGCTGGACTTGACAAACTGCATTTTGTAGCTGCACTTGGGCGTCTTCTCGTTGGCGCTGTCGTTACTGCTTTGTCGCTCAGGGGCGCTCTGGTCGGTGGTCTCCGCCGCTCCAGTCTCTGGGTCACTGTCACTGGAACTTAAATCCGCCTGCTTCTCTTCCTTAGGGGGGTTTTCTGGCATCTGCTTTTCTTCAGAACTAGGGGGCTACAGAGATAAAGTAATGATCAATGACGTATAAAGAAAAATGTAAGAACATTTACAAACTGAGGGAAAGGCCACAGCGACCGATGACAGGACCCCAGAACAGTGGATACGTAGTAGTAAATGGTGGGAACCCAACCTCACACCGGAAGACTCCCAGACAATGAGGACCCCACCCAGAAAAGCCAGGAAATCCTTGGGGTATTTGCAGATTACCTGGAATTTGTGACCAACAGGCTGGAAATAGACCCCCTGCACCACAAAAGCCACGGAACGGGCAACATCACCAGTGACATCACAGACTCCTGTACGGCGGCCCCCGGGGATCATGTATAAATGTGACGATGACATCACAGACTCCTGTACGGCGGCCCCCGGGGATCATGTATAAATATGACATCACAGACTCCTGTACGGCGGCCCCCGGGGATCATGTATAAATGTGACGATGACATCACAGACTCCTGTACGGCGGCCCCCGGGGATCATGTATAAATATGACATCACAGACTCCTGTACGGCGATCCCCGAGGATCACGTAACTCCTGTACGGCGGCCCCTGGGGATCATGTATAAATATGACGATTATATCACTAGTGAGCAGGTGCCCTACATTAAATGCAATGGTCTGTACCAACCAGGAACTCCCCCCAGTAAATCTATGATGCAATCAGACGGGTAGCCCTGTATTAAACGGCGTCATCCAGCAGCAGAACTGTCAGGAAGTGATTGGTGCGGATTACAGGGCCTGTACAGTCCTGATGGGGCAGGAGAAGTCATCTCTTTTTCCCTCTTCCATGTTCTAGACCAGGGGTGCTAAACCTCAGGCCCACAGGCCATTTACGGACCACTGACTTTTCTCCGGCCCCAGGGCAGATTCCTGGAAACCACAGTGCTCGGGCTAGCAAGTGCATTTTGACAGCTGCCAGCCCTTTAATTTTTTCTTACTTCGCAACCATGTGCACGCAGCGTTCAATATTGAATGTTGCAGGGCGTGCAATGAAAGAACATCGATCAGCACTTTGAGGGAGGAGATCACATACAATGCGCTCCCGTCCTACAGAAGAGGACCGAAGCATCTGCTGTGATGACTATGCCCCAGGTCTCCTATGTGATGTGTATACAGCAGTCTTGGGACTCCTACGTGATGCTAGAAGCCTCGCCAACAACATGGAGGAATTAGAATTAATGTTAAAGCATAATTATGACGTGGTGGGGATATCTGAGACATGGCTGGATGAGAGCCATGACTGGGCTGTTAACTTGCAGGGTTATAGTCTGTTCAGAAATGACCGAACGGATAAGCGAGGGGGAGGGGTGTGTCTATATGTAAAATCATCCTTAAAACCCATCCTGTGTGATAATATAGGTGGAGATAAGTAGAGGGGGAAAAAATAATAAATTACTGATAGGGGTTTGTTATAAGTCTCCAAAAATAATGGAAGCAACAGAGAATATCCTCGTAAAGCAAATAGATGAAGCTGCGACTCAAGGAGAAGTCATTATTATGGGGGACTTCAACTACCCTGAAACAGATTGGGGAACAGAAACCTGCAGTTCCAGCAAAGGTAATCGGTTTTTGACAACTATGAGTGATAATTACCTTTCACAACTGGTTCAGGACCCAACAAGACCCAACAAGAAGGGGGGCACTGCTAGACCTAATATTAACAAACAGGCCAGACCGCATATCAAATATAAGGGTTGGGGGTCACTTAGGGAATAGTGATCACAAAATAATAAGTGTTCATGTATCCTTTAATAAGATGTGTAGTAGAGGGGTGACAAGGACACTAAACTTCAGGAGGGCAAATTTCCAACGGATGAGAGATGATCTTGGTGCAATTAACTGGGACGATATCCTGAGACATAACAATACACAAAGAAAATGGGAGACGTTTATTAGCATCCTGGATAGGACGTGTGCACAGTATATACCGTATGGGAATAAACATACTAGAAATAGGAGGAAACCAATATAGCTAAATAGAGCTGTAAGGGGCGCAATAAGGGACAAAAAGAAAGCATTTAGAGAATTAAAGGAAGTAGGTAGTGATGAGGCATTAAATAAATACAGAAAATTAAATAAATTCTGTAAAAAGCAAATCAAGGCAGCAAAAATTGAGACAGAGAGACTCATTGCCAGAGAGTAAAAATAATCCCAAAATATTCTTTAACTACGTAAATAGTAAGAAACTAAAAAATGAAAGTGTTGGCCCCATAAAAATAGTCTGGGTGAAATGATGGATGAGGAAGAGGAAAAAGACAATATGCTAAATTACTTTTTTTCATCAGTATTTACACAAGAAAATCCCATGGCAGCCAATATGACTAGTGATAAAAATTCCCCATTAAGTATCACCTGCTTAACCCAGCAGGAAGTATGGCGGCGTCTAAAAATCACTAAAATTGACAAATCTCCGGGCCCGGATGGGATACACCCCCGAGTACTGCAGGAATTAAGTACAGTCATTGATAGACCATTAGTTTTAATCTTTAAAGACTCCATAATAACAGGGTCTGTACCAGAGGACTGGCGTATAGCAAATGTGGTGCCAATATTCAAAAAGGGGACAAAAACTGAACTCGGAAATTATAGGCCAGTAAGCTTAACCTCTACTGTGGGTAAAATCCTGGAGGGCATTCTAAGGGATGCTATACTGGAGTATCTGAAGAGGAATAACCTCATGACCCAGTATCAGCACGGGTTTACTAGGGACCGTTCATGTCAGAGTAATTTAATCAGCTTCTATGAAGAGGTAAGTTCCGGACTGGACCAAGGGAACCCAGTAGATGTAGTGTATATGGACTTTTCAAAAGCTTTTGATACGGTGCCACACAAAAGGTTGATACATAAAATGAGATTAATGGGGAGAGAGGAAAATATGTGTAACTGGGTTAAGAGCTGGCTCAGGGATAGGAAACAAAGGGTGGTTATTAATGGAGCACACTCGGACTGGGTCATGGTTAGCAGTGGGGTACCACAGGGGGTCAGTATTGGGCCCTCTTTTTAACATTTATTAATGACCTTGTAGGGGGCATTCAGAGTAGAATTTCAATATTTGCAGATGACACTAAACTCTGCAGGGTAATCAATACAGATGAGGACAATTTTATATTACAGGATGATTTATGTAAATTGGAAGCTTGGGCTGATAAATGGCAAATGAGCTTTAATGGGGATAAATGTAAGGTCATGCACTTGGGTAGAAGTGATAAGATGTAAAACTGTGTGCTTAATTCTAAAGCTCTGGGAAAAACCGTAAATTAAAAAGACCTGGGTGTATGGGTGGATGATAAACTCATTCAGTGGCCAGTGTCAGGCAGCTGCTACAAAGGCAAATAAAATAATGGGATGCATTAAAAGAGGCATAGATGCTCATGAGGAGAACATAATTTTACCTCTATACAGGTCACTAGTGCGACCACACTTAGAATACTGTGCACAGTTCTGGTCTCCGGTGTATAAGAAAGACATAGCTGAACTAGAGCGGGTGCAGAGAAGAGCGACCAAGGTTATTAGAGGACTGGGGGGTCTGCAATACCAAGATAGGTTATTACACTTGGGGCTATTTAGTTTGGAAAAACGAAGACTAAGGAGTGATCTTATTTTAATGTATAAATATATGAGGGGACAGTACAAAGACCTTTCTGATGATCTTTTTACTCATAGACCTGAGACAGGGACAAGGGGGCATCCTCTACGTCTGGAGGAAAGAAGGTTTAAGCATAATAGGTGCGGATTCTTTACTGTAAGAGCAGTGAGACTATGGAACTCTCTGCCGTATGTTGTAATGAGTGATTTGTTACTTAAATTTAAGAGGGGACTGGATGCCTTTCTGGAAAAGTATAATGTTACAGGGTATATACACTAGATTCCTGGATAGGGCGATGATCCAGGGAACTAGTCTGATTGCCGTATGTGGAGTCGGGAAGGAATTTTTTTCCCCAATGTGGAGCTTACTCTTTGCCACATGGGTTTTTTTTGCCTTCCTCTGGATCCACATGTTAGGTTAGGCTATGGGTTGAACTAGGTGGACTTAAAGTCTTCCTTCAACCTTAATAACTGTGTTACTATGTATACAGTGGGGAAAAATAAGTATTTGATACTCTGCCAATTTTGCAAGTTTTCCCACCTACACAGAATGGAGAGATCTGTAATTGTTACCGTACACTTGACCTGTGAGACAGAATCTAAAAATAAAATCCAGAAAATCACATTGTATGATGGTTGCATAATTAATTTGCGTTTTAATGCATGAAATAAGTATTTGATCACCGACCAACCAGGAGAATTCTGGCTCTCACAGACCTGCTAGTGTTCCTTTAAGAAGCCTCCTACTCTGCTCTCATTACCTGTATAAAAGACACTGTCCACACACTCAATCACACGCCAACCTCTCCACCATGGCCAAGATCAAAGAGCCGTCTAAGAACACCAGACCTGGACAAGGCTGGGATGGGTTACAGGCCAATAGGCAAGCAGCTTGGTGAGAAGGCAATAACTGTTGGGACAATTATTAGAAAATGGAAGAAACACAAGTGGACTGTCAATCTGTGTCAGTCTGGGGCTCCATGCGAGATCTTGCCTCATGGAGTAAGGATTATTCTGAAAAAGGACAGGGATCAGCCCAGAACTACAGGGACCTGAAGAGAGCTGGGACCACTGTCTCAAACATCACCGTTAGTAACACACTATACTGTCAAGGATTAAAATCCTGCAGGGCACAGAAGGTCACCCTGCTGACGCCACCACATGTCCAGGCCCCTTAGAGGTTCGTCAATGACCATCTGGATGATCCAGATAACAAATGGGAGAAGGTCATGTGGTCAGATGAGACCAAAATAGAGCCTTCAGGTATCAACTCCATCCACAGCGTTTGAAGAATGAGTCTAACCCCCAGAACACCGTCCCAACCGTGAAGCATGGTGGGGGAAACATCATACTTTGGGGGTGCGTTTCTGTAAAGGCGACAGGAAGACTACACCGTATTGAAGACAGGATGGATGGGATCGTGTTTCACAAGATTTTGGCCATCAACCTCATTCCCTCAGTAAGAGCATTGAAGATGGGTGATGGCTGGATGACAATGACCAGAAACACACAGCCAGGGCCACTAAGGAGGGGCTCCGTAAGAAGCATTTCAAGACCCTGGAGTGGCCTAGCCAGTCTCCAGACCAGAGTGGAGTAGAAAGTCTTTGGAGGAAGCTGAAACGCATGTTACCCAGCGAAAGCCCCAAAGCCTGAAAGATCTGGAGAAGATCTGTATGGAGGAGGGGGCCAATATCCCTGCTGCAGTGTGTGCCAACCTGGTCAACAACTACAGGAAACGTCTGACCTCTAACTGCAAACAAAGGTTTCTGCACCAAATATTAAAGTTCTGTTTTTCTATTGTATCAAATACTTATTTCATGCAATAAAATGCAAATTAATTATGTAAAAATCATTCAATGTGATTTTCTGGATTGTGTCACACACATGGGGGAGGGGCAGCCTCTCTCTGCAGATTTGCCGCTAGACTGTACAGACTCCGGCACTTACCTCACTGAATCCGAGGCCACAGTGCCGCCGGTTTCGCCCCGACGTTGTGCTGTCCATGCTCTGCTGGAACTGATGCTCCAGTTCATCATTCATTTTGCGATCCTCGTCTCCTGTGGGAACAGGAGATTCTCACCATTAGATAGTGGAGACATCAGCACCGGACAGCCAGAATTCCTAGGAAAACTCGCCTCTGTCCATGTGTAGGTTTAACACTGGAACGTCAGGTCGGGTAGAATTCATCGTTCTCGGCAGCACATCGTCCTGTGAAACCGGTATGTGCTGCCGAAAACCGCCGACAGTCTACCGCTTATCGATCGTCTGTGCACATGGGACGAGCCTGTCCACACAGGTAATGAAACCAACGCTTATTGACAGTCGTTTAAAGGGAATGTATCAGTGATCGTCCTTCTGAACGGTCTATATGGCTGCAGGTCATAGGAAGCAGAATAAAATGACAACTTGATAGCTGGGATCCGGTATTTTATTCCAGATAATTCCACTTTTTTATATGTAAATGAGCTGTTAAGATCTATGAGCGGGACAGAGGTCCTTGAGACTCCGCCTCCAAAGTTCATTGTAATTGACAGGAGTAGTTACCAGAGTGATGTGTGATGTCACCAGTGTGATGTCACCAGTGTTACTAGTATGATGGCCACCAGTGTTACCAGTGTGATGTCACCAGTGTGATGGCCGCGCTCTGCTCTCCTGATCTCACTGCAGAGCGGTGTGTGATTACACCAATCTCACAGGAGAAAGGACAATACGGCAGAGCTGTGACAACTGTAGCAAAAGTGTTTGTAAGAGACAAAGGTCACTTTTGCTGTCCCTGTCATTTATGATCAGCTGTGAAGGCGGGGTCTCAGGAAGATCTATGCCCCACCTATAGCCTGGAACAGCTCGCTTACATATAAGAAAACTGGATTTCTCTGGAATGAGCTTCCTATGACCTGCGGCCATGAAGGCAGCTCAGGAGGGACGATCACAGATTCCCTTTAAGGCCTTGGGTCAGCAGATGTCAGCAACACAGCACAAAGCCCTGATGACGGAGGGAGAGGAGGATTCCACCAGAAGCATCGAAGCTCCACAGACAGCGCTCAAAGGACGCGTCCATGAACGGTAGAAGGGTCTGCCCATTTCATACATCGGAGTGTAGTCTGCAGAGAGGTGTTCACAGAAAGGCCAGCAGTACATCTGCTATGTGACACCCGGGAACACAAAGACAAGGCGCCTGGAGAAGGCGAGGAAGATCCAAAACATTCTGATATCAAGTTCTGGAACTTTCCAACAGACACAGATGAAGGTCCAACCACCACAGAGGAGACACCGTCCTTGTACGTCGGCGATCCGTGAAGCAGGGCGTCAGGCCATAAATGGCCCCTTCACAACTCCTTACCTGACCGGAAGTGTGATGTGGATTTGTGGTCACCGATCACAAGACGCCCCGTGTGTTCTTTCTAGAATACAAACAAGCAAAAAAAAAATAATGTCAAATAATGTGAACAAGAAACATCAGGCCCTCCGTCTGTCAGAGACCCCTGAGTCTGAGACCCCCTGTCTTCCCAGAGAGGGGCTATTTACAGGGTTTTGCCTTAGGAGCATTCACGCTGGGCCGTCTCCACTCCCCAGGATTCTCCCATCCTAAAAAGTTCCTCAGCCGCAGACCCTCGTGAATCTGGTCTGGAAATGTCCCAGCCTCCTGCGCTTATGAATAACGATCTCCCCCTTTTTTCTTTCTCCAGAGCACGAGTGACAGGAGTCAGACCTGGACCTTCTCTCCCGGACGCTCATCCATCAGAGGAAACCTCAGCAGACCAGAGGCTGCCAATGTCCAGCTGACCACCTCCAAGTGCTGCAGCGGGCCACATCGCGGCAGCGGTAACAAGACCACAGCAATAAGAAGAATAGCCACTCACCAGTCCTGGGCAGAGGCCCAGGACCCTCCAGATTTGCCAGCAGCTCTGATCTGATGCCGTCCCCATAAGTAAACGTGATTGCAAACTCCCCCTGCACCCCAATCCTATGGCCCTTCGGAGGGACTGAGCTATGGGGTGTCCCCCTATTCCAGCAATCTGGGCAATTCCTCTCTCCATCCTGGAGTATGGTGGTCTCTCACGGACCAGAGGGTCTCATCCACAGAAGAAAATTACGGAATCTTCTTTATTAACAAAAATAAACTAAAAACCTTCTCAATGGACGAGTCACATGACAAAAGGCCGACACGATTCTGACAACAACCCGGACTCGTAGCCTAAATCCTGGAATCGTGGGAAAAGGCAGAAAATCCCGCAAGGAGGTAATAGAATTACTGTGGCTACATCTGCATGAACTCGAATGGATGGCAACAAAGGGGGACTAAAGGGTCTGCGTCCACTGCTACCACCCATCTTCTCCCATCGTGGACTCCCATCATGGACCCGCATCGCTCGCTGCTTTACCAGTTCTTGCTCGGACTCTCCACTGGTTAGCACTTGGGGTCTGGTGATTGTTTCGGAGGTCTCACGTGCTCCCCTGCATCAGCTCATATATCGCATTTTTTTCTTGCTTTTTTAGCGGCGCGGCCACAGACCAGGAGACGCGCGGTGCAGAGCGGCCACAGACCAGGAGACGCGCGGTGCAGAGCGGCCACAGACCAGGAGACGCGCGGTGCAGAGCGGCCACAGACCAGGAGACGCGCGGTGCAGAGCGGCCACAGACCAGGAGACGCGCGGTGCAGAGCGGCCACAGACCAGGAGACGCGCGGTGCAGAGCGGCCACAGACCAGGAGACGCGCGGTGCAGAGCGGCCACAGACCAGGAGACGCGCGGTGCAGAGCGGCCACAGACCAGGAGACGCGCGGAGTGGGACAACTTATTTCCTCTACTATGTCAAACGTGGGGAATTTTTGTGAAATAGTTAAAGGGGTTGTCCAGGTGAACACCGATAAGGCTGCAGTCTCTTTGTATCGCTGACTGCAGACATATGAATCCCCCCAGCATACAGGGAACAGAGGGTATGTACGACTTATACACACACCTCGCTCCATACACTGGCCTCATACATGTCCCGTTACCCCTGCAAGGCGTAGCTGGGGGGGATTCACAAGTCAGAGTGACACACAGACTGCAGAATTATCGGTTTTGACCAGACCACCTCTTTAAAACTGGGTCACCCAACTTTAACCCGTTTCTGACATCGGACGTAAATTCCTGACTGACCAGGGAGGGATCATGACGTCGTTGATCCTGGGTGCTACGTATGACGCACTCCCGCTCATGCACACCACTTAACAATATACATCATGGAAGACCCGGTTTCCGACACGCTCAGATGGAGGAACCAATTTTTGAAAAGGCAGCGCCCCCTCTATGTATGTACATCCAATCAGGGGATGCATGCCGGTATATAAGGGCGGTAGAAGAAGCGCATCAGGCGCAATCCGGCGTGAATACAACGCTATGAGAAAAAAAAACGGATCCGGCGGGGGGGGGATCCGTTTTTTTGTAAACTTGCCAGATTGTGCCTGAAACAAAAAACCTGATGTGTGAAAGTGGCCTAAGAAATATCCTTTCTATGATATAACAGCAGTCACTGCGTATTTTCGTCTCGTTCTGTTTGTGCTCCTGGCTATTCGCATCCCCTACAGTATCACGGCCGTACTCTGTGGCATCAACTAGACCCTCACAGCACCGACATCAAGCAGCTCCTCACCCTCCGAATCAGGCCATAAGGGCATCTACATACAGTCAAGGGCTAGAAGGGACGGCCGCCATCCCCCGCAGTACCCTAGGCTGCCATCCCCCGCAGTACCCTAGGCTGCCATCCCCCGCAGTACCCTAGGCCACCATCCCTCGCTGTTAGGCAGCTTTCAGAGTTTAGGGGCAGACAAATATCTTCATACAAGACACTTTTAAATTACAAAATTCTTGAGAACTATTTTCCCAACTCTCTACTTAGTGCTGTAATCATCTACTGTTCACAATAGGGCAGCAGGGTGAGCAGTTGATGAGCGGGGGCGCCATTGTGCAGGATTTAGGGTACGTTGGTGCACTGTAGGGACAGGCACCTCCTGACGTATTTCTTGGCAAGTATCTTAATGATACTTTGGTGGTATTTGTTTAAGTCACAATTTTTAATAAAAGTTATAACTTAACCCCTTTCTGACCTCGGACGGAATAGTACGTCCGATGGCAGAACCCCCGCTGTGATGCAGGCTACGGTGGTGAGCCTGCATCAAAGCTGTGACATGCCAGCTGTTTTGTACAGCTGACATGAGCCTGCAATAGGCGCAGGCAGAATCGCGATTCACCCGCGCCTATTAACTAGATAAACGCCGCTGTCAAAGTGACAGCGGCATTTAACAATCGCTTCAGGCCATCCGGCCAGAAATGCGCACACCGGTGACCCCCGTCACATGATCAGGGGTCATCAGTGCGTCTACATAACAACCAGAGGTCTCCTGCAGACCTCTATGGTTGTTGATGCCAGATTGCTGAGAGTGCCACCCTGTGGTCGGCGCACATAGCAAGCCTGTAATTCTGCTACATAGCAGCAATCTGAGCATCATCTCTATGTAGCAGAGCCGATCGAGTTGTGGCAGCTTCTAGCCTCCTATGGAGACTATTGAAACATGGCAAAAGTAAAAAAAAAAAAAAAAAAAAAAAAAAATGTTTTTAAAAATATAAAAGTTTAACCCCTTCCCGACATGTGACGGTATAGTACGTCACATGTCGGGACCCCCGCTTTGATGTGCGCTCCGGCGGTGAGCGCACATCAAAGTTGCGACATGTCAGCTGTTTTTTACAGCTGACATGTGCGCGCAATAGCGGCGGGTGAAATCGCGATCACCCGCCGCTATTAACTAGTTAAATGCCGCTGTCAAACGCAGACAGCGGCATTTAACTACCGCATCCGGCCGTGCGGCCGGATATGAGCGCATCGCCGACCCCCGTCACATGATCGGGGGTCGGCGATGCTTGCACATTGTAACCATAGAGGTCCTGGAGACCTCTATGGTTACTGATCGCCGGTGGCTGTGAGCGCCACCCTGTGGTCGGCGCTCACAGCACACCTGCATTTTAGCTACATAACAGCGATCTGATGATCGCTGTTATGTAGCAGAGCCGATCGGGCTGTGCCTGCTTCTAGCCTGGTAAAAGTTAAAAAAAAAAGTAAAAAAAAAATGTGAAAAAAATAAAAAAAATATAAAAGTTTAAATCACCCCCCTTTCGCCCCAATCAAAATAAATCAATAAAAAAAAAAACCCCAACCTACACATTTGGTATCGCCGCGTTCAGAATCGCCCGATCTATCAATAAAAAAAAAAGCATTAACCTGATCGCTAAACGGCGTAATGAGAAAAAAAATCGAAACGCCAGATTTACGGTTTTTTTGGTCGCCACGACATTGCATTAAAATGCAATAACGGGCGATCAAAAGAACGTATCTGCACCAAAATGCTATCATTAAAAATGCCAGCTCGGCACGCAAAAAATAAGCCCTCACCTGACCCCAGATCACGAAAAATGGAGACGCTACGAGTATCGGAAAATGGCGCAATTTTGTTTTGTTTTTTGCAAAGTTTGGAATTTTTTTTCACCACTTAGGTAAAAAATAACCTAGACATGTTTGGTGTCTAGAACTCGTAATGACCTGGAGAATCATAATGGCAGGTCAGTTTTAGCATTTAGTGAACCTAGCAAAATAGGCAAGCAAAAAACAAGTGTGGGACTGCACTTTTTTTGCAATTTCACTGCACTTGGAATTTTTTTCCCGTTTTCTAGTACACGACATGGTAAAACCAATGATGTCGTTCAAAAGTACAACTCGTCCCGCAAAAAATAAGCCCTCACATGGCCAAATTGACGGAAAAATAAAAAAGTTATGGCTCTGGGAAGGAGGGGAGCGAAAAACGAAAACGGAAAAAGCTCCGGGGGTGAAGGGGTTAATCACCCCCCCCCCCCCCTTCACCACATTCAAAATAAATTAATTAAAAAAAAAAAAAAAAAAAAGTCAAACCTACACATATTTGGTATCGCCGAGTTCAGAATCGCCCGATCAATAAAAAAAAAAGGATTAACCTTATCGCTAAACGGCGTAGCGAGAAAAAAAAAAAATTAAAACCACCAGAATTACATTATTTTGGTCGCCGTGACATTGTATTAAAATGCAATAACGGGCGATCAAAATAACGTATCTGCACCAAAATTGTATCATTAAAAACGTCAGCTCGGCACAGAAAAAAGAAGCCCGCACCCGACCCCAGATCACGAAAAATGGAGACGCTACAGGTATCGGAAAATGGCGCAATTTTGTTTTCATTTTTAGCAAAGTTTGGAGTTTTTTTTTTAACCACTTAGATAAATGAGAACCTAGACATGTTAGGTGTCTATGAACTCGTACTGACCTGGACAATCATAATGGCAGGTCAATTTTAGCATTTAGTAAACCTAGAACAAAGCCAAACAAAAAAGAAGTGTGGGACTGCACTGTTTTTGCAATTTCACCACACTTGGAATTTGTTTCCCGTTTTCTAGTACAAGACATGGTAAAACCAATGGTGTCATTCAAAAGTACAACTCGTCCCGCAAAAAATAAGCCCTCACTTGGCCATATTAACGGAAAAATAAAAAAAGTTATGGCTCTGGGAAGGAGGGGAGCGAAAAACCGAAAAAAGCTCTGGGGGTGAAGGGGTTAATATACGCTTAACCCCTTAATCCCATATGACATACTATCCCGTCGAGGTGACCTGGGCCTAAATCCCCAGGGACGGGATAGTACGTCATATGCGATCGGCCGCGCTCATGGGGGGAGAGTGGCCGATCGCCGCCGGGTGTCACCTGATTATTACAGCTGACATCCGGCACTATGTGCCAGGAGCGGTCACAGACCGCCACCGGGCATTAACCCCCGGCACACTGTGATCAAAGATGATCGCAGTGTTTCGGCGGCACAGGGAAGCATCGCGCAGGGAGGGGGCTCCCTGCGTGCTTCCCTGAGACCCTCAGAGCAACGCGATGTGATCGCATTGCTCCGAGCGTCTCTTACCTCCTATCCCTGCAGGCCCCGGGGCTGAATCCGGGTTCTGCAGTGGCTTACCAAGCGCCTGCTCAGAGCAAGCACCGGGAAGCCTCCCTGCTGTGCAATCACTGATCTGACAAAGTGCACTGCAAAATGTCAGATCATCAATCTATCAATAAAATGTGGGAACGCAAAAAATATTTCTTGCAATAAAAAGCATCTTTTAGTGTGTGACAGCTGCCAATCAAAAATCCGCCAAAAAAAACTGCTATGAAAGTAAATCAAACCCCCCTTCACCACCCCCTTAGTTAGCAAAAAATAATAAAATTAAAAAAAAAGTATTTATTTCCATTTTCCCATTAGGGTTAGGGCTAGGGTTAGGGTTGGGGCTACAGTTAGGGTTACATTTACGGTTGGAATTAGGGTTAGGGGTGTGATTAGAGTTAGGGTTATGGTTGGGATTGGGGTGTGTTGGGGTTAGGGTTAGAGTTGGGATTAGGGTTAGAGGTGTGGTTGGGATTAGGGTTTCAGTTAGAATTGGGGAGTTTCCACTGTTTAGGCACATCAGGGGCTCTCCAAACGCGACATGGCGTCCGATCTCAATTCCAGCCAATTTTGCTTTGAAAAAGTAAAACAGTGCTCCTTCGCTTTAGAGCTCTGCCGTGCACCAAAACAGGTGTTTACCCCAACATATGGGGTATCAGCGTACTCAGGACAAATTGGACAACAACTTTTGGGGTCCAATTTCTCCTGTTACCCTTGGGAAAATACAAAACTGGGGGCTAAAAAATAATTTTTGAGGAAAAAAAGATTTTTTTATTTTCACGGCTCTGCGTTATAAACTGTAGTGAAACACTTGGGGGTTCACAGTTCTCACTACACATCTAGATAAGTTCCTTAGGGGGTCTACTTTCCAAAATGGTGTCACTTGTGGGGGGTTTCAATGTATAGGCACATGAGGGGCTCTCCAAACGCGGCATGGCGTCCTCTCTCAATTCCAGCCAATTTTGCATTGAAAAGTCAAATGGCGCTCCTTCCCTTCCGAGCTCTCCCGTGCACCCAAACAGTGGTTTACCCCCACATATGGGGTATCGGCGTACTCAGGACAAATTGCACAACAACTTTTGGGGTCCAATTTCTTCTGGTACCCTTGGGAAAATAAAACAAATTGGAGCTGAAGTAAATTTTTTGTGAAAAAAAATTGTTCATTTTTTTGTTTTTTTTAACATTCCAAAAATTCCTGTGAAACACCTGAAGGGTTAATAAACTTCTTACATGTGGTTTTGAGCACCTTGAGGGGTGCAGTTTTTAGAATGGTGTCACACTTGGTTATTTTCTATCATATAGACCCCTCAAAATGACTTCAAATGTGATGTGGTCCCTAAAAAAAAAAAAAAAAAAAAAAAAAAATGAGAGAGAGAGAGAGAGAGAGAGAGAGAGAGAGAGAGAGAGAGAGAGAGAGAGAGAGAGAGAGAGAGAGAGAGAGAGAGAGAGAGAGAGAGAGAGAGAGAGAGAGAGAGAGAGAGAGAGAGAGAGAGAGAGAGAGAGAGAGAGAGAGAGAGAGAGAAGTGTAGTACAAGGGAAGTGTAGTACAAGGGTAGGATACAGATAGATTGCAATTACCGTGTTATGTAGCATGTCACCACTGATCCAAATCTTTGTTACGCGATTCTCTGGCTGCGTAAGCTAACTAGTCTCCTACCAGTATAAAAACTAAGTCCAAAATGAGGAGCTGCCCATTATCCCCTAGGCTGCCCCCTCCCACTCGCTGCGCCAACCCCTGGGCTGTGCAGCCTCTCTCCTCCCATATCTGAGTTCAGGGCTTTCTGGCCAGAACCGCGGATGTCCATAACTTTCCACCCGAAGCTCTAAATGGGACGGTGGCGGCACCTCTGGGTTCTGCTGGATTGTATCTGTGCAGTGAGACCAAATACGGCTGCTGTATTTAATTCCTGGTAGCTTTGCTTTATATCTCAGTAACATGAAAATATTAAAGCCAGCATATTTAAAGAAGTTTAACAATATCAACACATTCTACAAATAAGTATATGCTTAGTATGGATAATAGGGACCAGCTGCCAATCAATATGTACAGACAAAAAACAGAAACACAAGCAGCCATATGGTCCCATAAAATACATGCTTTATTGAATACAAAAGATAAAATCACCAGACACGAACAGGTGTACAGAGGGGAAATACCAGTACACACCAATGATGATGGAACAAAGCAGGCCTGAGAACGGTCCGTGAACCACAATGCTGAACTAGCAATAGGCTAGAGAGGAGCTTTCCAGTATAGGGGACAGCAATGTATTCCATATCTATAGGGCAAGTGCCCTTATGTAGGAAACGCTAACATCCCGGCACAGTGCAACAGTGTACTTACAGCAAACAAGGTGGTCCAGGGAACGAACAGACAGGCCTGACCCCAACGCGCGTTTCGGAACGCACCGCTCCTGACGAAGGAGCGGTGCGTTCCGAAACGCGCGTTGGGGTCAGGCCTGTCTGTTCGTTCCCTGGACCACCTTGTTTGCTGTAAGTACACTGTTGCACTGTGCCGGGATGTTAGCGTTTCCTACATAAGGGCACTTGCCCTATAGATATGGAATACATTGCTGTCCCCTATACTGGAAAGCTCCTCTCTAGCCTATTGCTAGTTCAGCATTGTGGTTCACGGACCGTTCTCAGGCCTGCTTTGTTCCATCATCATTGGTGTGTACTGGTATTTCCCCTCTGTACACCTGTTCGTGTCTGGTGATTTTATCTTTTGTATTCAATAAAGCATGTATTTTATGGGACCATATGGCTGCTTGTGTTTCTGTTTTTTGTCTATTTATATCTCAGTAACGCAGAGTGCTAGAGGTGGCTGCGTGGTACGGGCTTGTGGGGAAACAAATGCAGATTCCGACTATGTGCTTGGCTAGGCTCAGAGACAGCGCATTCTGTTATTGAATCTAGAAAATGATCTATAATATCTCAGAGCCTGGTGCTGGGAACCTGGGACCTGTGGTGCTACAATGTCTGCATGGCAGCCTGATTCAAACAAAGGAAGTCTGTTGGCTGGTAATTGCACAAGAGTTCACACCCGTGTGCACTAGTTTTGTAAATTTTGTTGGAAAAATTAGAAATCGCTGGACAAGTTTTAACCCTTATAACGTTCTAACAAATGTTGTTTCCAAAATTGTGCTGATGTAAAGTAGACATGTGGGAAATGTTATTTATTAACTATGTTGTGCGCTATGACTGATTTCAGGGCATAAAAATTTAGAGTTTGGAAATTGTGACACTTTATAAATTTTTGCCAAATTTCATTTTTTTCAAACAAATACAAGTCAGATCGAAGAAATTTTAAACGTCCAAAATGTCACGGAAAAAAAACAAATCTCAGAATCACCAGGATCCATGGAAGCTCCAAAGCTACAACCTGAAAGGGGCAGTGATCAGAAATGTAAAAAATGGCCGGTCATTAACGTGCAAACCACCCTCCGGGGTGAAGGGGTTAATACACCATCCACAGTATAAACATACAACTTCTACTCGTCCCACGTGGATCCAACGCTGCCCCCCCCCCCACTACTACAGCACAGGCAATCACTGGGCTCTGCGGGGATGGGGTAGTGCTGGACCAACAGGCATTGAGAGTGGGACAGCCCAGGCCTATGATTGGCTGCTCCCTGCAGCGGGGGAGGGGCAGTGCTGGATCCGCTGAGGCGAGCACAGAAGTTTATTTAAAAAACCGGCGAGAAGCCGCCGCTCAGGGCGTGGTCCCACATTCAGGGCGTGGTCACACATTCAGGGCGTGGTCCCACATTCAGGGCGTGGTCCCACATTCAGGGCGTGGTCCCACATTCAGGGCGTGGTCCCACATTCAGGGCGTGGTCCCACATTCAGGGCGTGGTCCCACATTCAGGGCGTGGTCACACATTCAGGGCGTGGTCACACATTCAGGGCGTGGTCACACATTCAGGGCGTGGTCACACATTCAGGGCGTGGTCACACATTCAGGGCGTGGTCACACATTCAGGGCGTGGTCACACATTCAGGGCGTGGTCACACATTCAGGGCGAGGCCAGCATTGTGCATCAGGAGGGGATACCGCAGAAGCGCCGGACATGCCCAGCCGCCCCCTCTGCCCGGCCGCTATTCTCCCGCACCTCACCTTCCCGGCCCCCATGAGCCGCAGGAATTTCTGCTTTCGCTCCTCATTGCCGAGATCCGCCTCCTCCCAGCTGCCGCCACCGGCCTGGAAAGAAGGAGAACAGGACTGAGCCCGACAAGCACAAGCCTCCGACAACAGCAGACAAGAGGCGGCTCCGTCCTCACCTCGCTGTCCGGGCTCCGCTTCCCTCTCTTGTGGCCCCGCCGATGACGATCCTCTCCCTTCGCTTGGCGGCTCATCGCCCCGGATGTCAGGGATTTCTGTACACACGTAAAGGACGCCGGGACTTGGAGCTAGTCACGTGCTTCCTGTCACCACCTAATACTACATCTCCCATCGTCCTTCACTGCGCGCATGTGCAGTTCTGCCACAGCCTGAGCTAGCTGATTACGAACAAAGAGCAGTGTCCATTCCTCCAGGTGCCCCCCAATATATATCCAGTCCTCCAGGTGCCCCCCGAATGTATATCCAGTCCTCCAGGTGCCCCCCCAATGTATATCCAGTCCTCCAGGTGCCCCCCCAATATATATCCAGTCCTCCAGGTGCCCCCCGAATGTATATCCAGTCCTCCAGGTGCCCCCCCAATGTATATCCAGTCCTCCAGGTGCCCCCCAATGTATATCCAGTCCTCCAGGTGCCCCCAATATATATCCAGTCCTCCAGGTGCCCCCCCAATGTATATCCAGTCCTCCAGGTGCCCCCCCAATGTATATCCAGTCCTCCAGGTGCCCCCCGAATGTATATCCAGTCCTCCAGGTGCCCCCCCAATGTATATCCAGTCCTCCAGGTGCCCCCCCAATGTATATCCAGTCCTCCAGGTGCCCCCCCAATGTATATCCAGTCCTCCAGGTGCCCCCCCAATGTATATCCAGTCCTCCAGGTGCCCCCCAATGTATATCCAGTCCTCCAGGTGCCCCCCCAATGTATATCCAGTCCTCCAGGTGCCCCCCAATGTATATCCAGTCCTCCAGGTGCCCCCAATGTATATCCAGTCCTCCAGGTGCCCCCCCAATGTATATCCAGTCCTCCAGGTGCCCCCCCAATATATATCCAGTCCTCCAGGTGCCCCCCGAATGTATATCCAGTCCTCCAGGTGCCCCCCCAATGTATATCCAGTCCTCCAGGTGCCCCCCCAATGTATATCCAGTCCTCCAGGTGCCCCCCCAATGTATATCCAGTCCTCCAGGTGCCCCCCCAATGTATATCCAGTCCTCCAGATGCCCCCCAATGTATATCCAGTCCTCCAGGTGCCCCCAATATATATCCAGTCATCCAGGTGCCCCTCAATGTATATCCAGTCCTCCAGGTGCCCCCAATATATATCCAGTCATCCAGGTGCCCCCCAATGTATATCCTGTCCTCCAGGTACCCCCCAATGTATATCCAGTCCTCCAGGTGCCCCCAATGTATATCCAGTCCTCCAGGTGCCCCCCAATGTATATCCAGTCCTCCAGGTGCCCCCAATATATATCCAGTCCTCCAGGTGCCCCCCAATGTATGTTCAGTCCTCCAGGTGCCCCCAATATATATCCAGTCCTCCAGGTGCCCCCAATGTATATCCAGTCCTCCAGGTGCCCCTAATATATATCCAGTCCTCCAGGTGCCCCCCAATGTATATCCAGTCCTCCAGGTGCCCCCAATATATATCCAGTCCTCCAGGTGCCCCCCAATGTATGTTCAGTCCTCCAGGTGCCCCCAATATATATCCAGTCCTCCAGGTGCCCCCCAAGATATATCCAGTCCTCCAGGTGCCCCCAATGTATATCCAGTCCTCCAGGTGCCCCACATGTATATCCAGTCCTCCAGGTGCCCCCCAATGTATGTTCAGTTCTCCAGGTGCCCCCCAATGTATATCCAGTCCTGCAGGTGCCCCCAATGTATGTTCAGTCCTCCAGGTGCCCCACATGTATATCCTGTCCTCCAGGTACCCCCCAATGTATATCCAGTCCTCCAGGTGCCCCCCAATGTATATCCAGGTGCCTCCCAATATATATCCAGTCCTCCAGGTACCCCCAATGTATATCCAGTCCTCCAGGTGCCCCAATGTATATCCAGTCCTCCAGGTGCCCCCAATGTATGTCCAGTCCTCCAGGTGCCCCCAATGTATGTCCAGTCCTCCAGGTGCCCCCAATGTATATCCAGTCCTCCAGGCGCCCCCAATGTAAATCCTGTCCTCCAGGTACCCCCCAATGTATATCCAGTCCTCCAGGTGCCCTCCAATGTATATCCAGGTGCCTCCCAATATATATCCAGTCCTCCAGGTGCCCCCAATGTATATCCAGTCCTCCAGGTGCCCCCAATATATGTCCAGTCCTCCAGGTGCCCCCCAGTGTATATCCAGGTGCCTCCCAATATATATCCAGTCCTCCAGGTGCCCCCAATATATATCCAGTCCTCCAGGTGCCCCCCCAATATATATCCAGTCCTCCAGGTGCCCCCCCAATGTATATCCAGTCCTCCAGGTGCCCCCCCCCCCCCCCAATGTATATCCAGTCCTCCAGGTGCCTCCCAATATATATCCAGTCCTTCAGGTGCCCCCAATGTATATCCAGTCCTCCAGGTGCCCCCAATGTATATCCAGTCCTCCAGGTACCCCCAATGTATATCCAGTCCTCCAGGTGCCCCCAATGTATGTCCAGTCCTCCAGGTGCCTCCCAATGTATATCCAGGTGCCTCCCAATATATATCCAGTCCTCCAGGTACCCCCAATATATATCCAGTCCTCCAGGTGCCCCCAATATATATCCAGTCCTCCAGGTGCCCCCAATGTATGTTCAGTCCTCCAGGTGCCCCCCAATGTATATCCAGTCCTCCAGGTGCCCCCCAATGTATATCCAGTCCTCCAGGTGCCCCCCAATGTATATCCAGTTCTCCAGGTGCCCCCCAATATATATCCAGTCCTCCAGGTGCCCCCCAATGTATATCCAGTCCTCCAGGTGCCCCCAATGTATATCCAGTTCTCCAGGTGCCCCCCAATGTATATCTAGTCCTCCAGGTGCCCCACATGTATATCCAGTCCTCCAGGTGCCCCCCAATGTATGTTCAGTTCTCCAGGTGCCCCCCAATGTATATCTAGTCCTCCAGGTGCCCCCCAATGTATATCTAGTCCTCCAGGTGCCCCACATGTATATCCAGTCCTCCAGGTGCCCCCCAATGTATGTTCAGTTCTCCAGGTGCCCCCCAATGTATATCTAGTCCTCCAGGTGCCCCCAATGTATGTTCAGTCCTCCAGGTGCCCCCCCCCCAATGTATGTCCAGTCCTCCAGGTGCCCCCCAATGTATATCCAGTCCTCCAGGTGCCTCCCAATATATATCCAGTCCTCCAGGAACCCCCAATGTATATCCAGTCCTCCAGGTGCCCCCAATGTATATCCAGTCCTCCAGGTGCCCCCAATGTATATCCAGTCCTCCAGGTACCCCCAATGTATATCCAGTCCTCCAGGTGCCCCCAATGTATGTCCAGTCCTCCAGGTGCCCCCCAATGTATATCCAGGTGCCTCCCAATATATATCCAGTCCTCCAGGTACCCCCTTATGTATATCCAGTCCTCCAGGTGCCCCCAATATATATCCAGTCCTCCAGGTGCCCCCAATGCATGTTCAGTCCTCCAGGTGCCCCCCAATGTATATCCAGTCCTCCAGGTGCCTCCCAATATATATCCAGTCCTCCAGGAACCCCCAATGTATATCCAGTCCTCCAGGTGCCCCCAATGTATATCCAGTCCTCCAGGTGCCCCCAATGTATATCCAGTCCTCCAGGTACCCCCAATGTATATCCAGTCCTCCAGGTGCCCCCAATGTATGTCCAGTCCTCCAGGTGCCCCCAAATGTATATCCAGGTGCCTCCCAATATATATCCAGTCCTCCAGGTACCCCCTTATGTATATCCAGTCCTCCAGGTGCCCCCAATGTATGTTCAGTCCTCCAGGTGCCCCCCAATGTATATCCAGTCCTCCAGGTACCCCCTTATGTATATCCAGTCCTCCAGGTGCCGCCAATGTATATCCAGTCCTCCAGGTGCCCCCCAATGTATGTTCAGTCCTCCAGATGCCCCCCAATGTATGTTCAGTCCTCCAGGTGCCCCCAATATATATCCAGTCCTCCAGGTGCCCCCCAAGATATATCCAGTCCTCCAGGTGCCCCAATGTATATTAAGTCCTCCAGGTGCCCCCCAATATATATCCAGTCCTCCAGGTGCCCCCAATATATATCCAGTCCTCCAGGTGCCTCCCAATGTATATCCAGTCCTCCAGGTGCCCGCAATGTATATCCAGTCCTCCAGGTGCCCCACGTGTATATCCAGTCCTCTAGGTGCACCTCAATCTATGTTCAGTTCTCCAGGTGCCCTCAATATATATTCAGTCCTCCAGGTGCCGCCAATGTATATCCAGTCCTCCAGGTGCCCCCCAATGTATGTTCAGTCCTCCAGGTGCCCCCCAATGTATGTTCAGTCCTCCAGGTGCCCCCAATATATATCCAGTCCTCCAGGTGCCCCCCAAGATATATCCAGTCCTCCAGGTGCCCCAATGTATATTAAGTCCTCCAGGTGCCCCCCAATATATATCCAGTCCTCCAGGTGCCCCCAATATATATCCAGTCCTCCAGGTGCCTCCCAATGTATATCCAGTCCTTCAGGTGCCCGCAATGTATATCCAGTCCTCCAGGTGCCCCACGTGTATATCCAGTCCTCTAGGTGCACCTCAATCTATGTTCAGTTCTCCAGGTGCCCTCAATATATATCCAGTCCTCCAGGTGCCCCCCAATGTATATCCAGTCCTCAAGGTGCCCCCAATATATATCCAGTCCTCCAGGTGCCCCCCCAATGTATGTTCAGTCCTCCAGGTGCCTCCCAATATATATCCAGTCCTCCAGGTGCCCCCCCGATATATATCCAGTCCTCCAGGTGCCCCCCAATATATATTCAGTCCTCCAGGTGCCCCCCAATGTATGTTCAGTCCTCCAGGTGCCCCCAATGTATGTCCAGTCCCCCAGGTGCCTCCCAATATATATCCAGTCCTCCAGGTACCCCCAATATATATCCAGTCCTCCAGGTGCCCCCAATATATATCCAGTCCTCCAGGTGCCCCCCAATGTATATCCAGTCCTCCAGGTGCCCCCCCCCCCAATGTATATCCAGTCCTCCAGGTGCCCCACGTGTATATCCAGTCCTCTAGGTGCACCTCAATCTATGTTCAGTTCTCCAGGTGCCCTCAATATATATCCAGTCCTCCAGGTGCCCCCCAATGTATATCCAGTCCTCAAGGTGCCCCCAATATATATCCAGTCCTCCAGGTGCCCCCCAATGTATGTTCAGTCCTCCAGGTGCCTCCCAATATATATCCAGTCCTCCAGGTGCCCCCCCGATATATATCCAGTCCTCCAGGTGCCCCCAATATATATCCAGTCCTCCAGGTGCCCCCCAATGTATATCCAGTCCTCCAGGTGCCGCCCAATATATATCCAGTCCTCCAGGTGCCCCCCAATATATATCCAGTCCTCAAGGTGCCCCCAATATATATCCAGTCCTCCAGGTGCCCCCAATGTATGTTCAGTGCTCCAGGTGCCCCCAGTCCTCCAGGTACACAACAAAGTACACCCAGTTTTCCAGGTGCATGTTTCTTCGTCCTTGGATTGTCTCTGAAGAAGTGAGCTCCTGAAAAGACCTTAGATCCATGGCAGCTCCAAACTAAGGAATAATGATGCTTCTGTGCCCGGGACTCCAGAGCTGTGAAACCAGATGGAATTTTTACCTCCAAAAATCATCAGAGGAAACTGAGGCGCAATTTGGCCCAAACAGGAGAAGCCCCTAAGCCGGGATCCCTGTGGTTGCCCCCGGCTGGGATCCCAGTGGTCGCCCCAGGCCAGGATCCCAGTGGTCGCCCCAGGCCAGGATCCCTGTGGTCGCCACAGGCCGGGATCCGTGTGGTCGCCCCAGGCCGGGATCCCTGTGGTCGCCCCAGGCTGGAATCCTTGTGACTGCCCCAGGCTAGGATCCCTGTGGTCGCCCCAGGCCAGGATCCCTGTGGTTGCCCCAGGCCGGGATCCCTGTGGTCGCCACAGGCTGGGATCCGTGTGGTCGCCCCAGGCCGGGATCCGTGTGGTCGCCCCAGGCTGGGATCCGTGTGGTCGCCCCAGGCTGGGATCCGTGTGGTTGCCCCAGGCCGGGATCCTTGTGGTCGCCCCAGGCTGGGATCCCTGTGGTCACCCCAGGCCGGGATCCCTGTGGTCGCCCCAGGCCGGGATCCTTGTGGCTTCCCCAGGCTGGGATCCCTGTGGTTGCCCCAGACCGGGATCCGTGTGGTCGCCCCAGGCCGGGATCTGTGTGGTCGCCCCAGGCCGGGATCTGTGTGGTCGCCCCAGGCCGGGATCCGTGTGGTCGCCCCAGGCCGGGATCCTTGTGGTCGCCCCAGGCTGGGATCCATGTGGTCGCACCCGGCAGCATCTGCAAAGGATTTATCTTCTTTGGCTCTTAAACTGTGTGCAGTAATGAGGCTGCTGTTGCTCAGTCCTTGGCTTAGGGTTTTGTTTTTCTTCCTGGACCTGATGGAGATTTGCACAGGACACTAATAACAC
This sequence comes from Ranitomeya variabilis, assembly GCF_051348905.1. NCBI lineage: Eukaryota > Metazoa > Chordata > Amphibia > Anura > Dendrobatidae > Ranitomeya > Ranitomeya variabilis. The sequence continues at coordinate 416,738,167 of NC_135233.1, forward strand.
AAAGCGGTTCTCTAGAAACTTGCTGAACTTCTTCCTATTGCAGAATGTTCCATTCTTGATGGCTTCTGGTGTCAGCTGCCTGTGTGCCTTGTGCTGAATCTCCTATTATTATTATAGCGCCATTTATTCCATGGCGCTTTACAGGTGAGGAGGGGTATACATAATAAAAAACAAGTACAATAATCCAGAACAATACAAGTCACGACTGGTACAGGAGGAGAGAGGACCCTGCCCACGAGGGCTCACAATCTACAAGGGATGGGTGAGAATACAGGAGGAGAGAGGACCCTGCCCGCGAGGGCTCACAATCTACAAGGGATAGGTGAGGATATACAGGAGGAGAGAGGACCCTGCCCGCGAGGGCTCACAATCTATATAGACTTGTATTAGCGACGGATTGTGACGATGACCTCATGTTTCATCCGTCGTTTGCTGGATCTGTCGAAAATTGTCCGGTGGCCGGAGACAACGGACAAAGTAACGCCGTCCATTGTTTGTTAGAATGGAAGCCTATGGGCGCCGGATCCGTCAAATGATGGAATCCGGTGACGGATTCCTTTTTTTAACTGAGCATGCTCTGATTTTTTTAGGATCCTTTAGCCAGCCCCCCTAGTCGGATCCGTTGAAAAAATGGATCCGTCGCATCCGTTTTTCACAATCTGCAACAGATCAGATGAGATTTTTTTCAAAATACAACGGATTGCGACTGATGGCAAAAAACTGATTTGTGAAAGCAGCCTTAGGCTAAGTTCACACTAGCGTTGTGCGCCGCTGCGTCAACGACGCAACGCACAACGCACGCAAAAACGCGGCAAAACGCACGCAAAAACGCTGCGTTTTGCGACGCATGCGTCGGTTTTTGCCGAAAATCGGACGCAAGAAAAATGCAACTTGTTGCGTTTTCTTGGTCCGACGCTTGCGGCAAAAAAGACGCATTTGTGGCACAACGCAACAATAAAAAACGCATGCGTCCCCCATGTTAAGTATAGGGGGCGCATGACGCATGCGTCGCCGCTGCGTCGCCGACGCAAACCCGACGCACATTAGCTTAACGCTAATGTGAACGTAGCCTAAGTGCGCACATGTCTGTGCTGGAATCTTACCATCCTGAGCCTGGAGGGGTCACTAACTTCCTGTTAGATCTATATGCAAATTGCCTCTTCAGAGAAAAAGAGGACATAAACTCTATAGCGCCACCTGTTCCTGTTAGAGCTTGCCGCTGTGTCTGTGAATTTTGAAGCAGCCAGTAGGTGGCAGTGTTTTCCACGCTTTAGAAATGGCTTCTGTGAGGTTCACACTGGGGTTTCTGCAGCTGCCGGCATTATTCCGAGATCCCCGGGATGGAGACCACACAGATAAAGCATGGAATGTGCTGCTGTCACCGCCTGACATGCACTGGATGGGCCACATACAGAAAGTCTCTATGATATAAACTTTTATTACTGCACTTGTAACAAGTAATCTAGTAGCGTGACGCAAATCTTCAATTCATTGGCGCATGTTCACATGCAGCGCAGTCATTGTACAAATCTCCGCAACTGTGATCCATTCCACTCCTCAGAATGAGGTTGTTTCTGCAGAAGATGCATGGATTCTGGCTGCTCCACTGAAATATATGGGACGGGTGCTGAACTTTTTGAAACTAATATTTAAAGGTTAGGTAGAACGTAGAAGTCTGAATGCAGAGGAACCTCTGTGATGAAAACAGCAGCAATATATATACATATGTGGCGCCCCTGGGGTCCAGTCGCCACAGAGACACTGCACCTCACCCAGAGGTGTGGTATCCCACTCTCAGGTAAGGAGGGAGCACTACCCAGGACTCTAACACTCACATCCAACACGCACCAGCTCAGTCGGGGCACCTGGGCGTACCCTTAGGGAGGAAGGCCTCATCCCAGGCTAGGCAGGAATGGGTGTTGGGAGTGAGTGGGGTAGGTAGAGTAGGGGAGGAGCTATTTAGGAGGGAAAGTGGAGAGAAGGAGGGAGGAAATGGAGCTGAGCAGACGTGCAGATCTGCCGCTCCTGACAGACAGGACGGAAGAAGAGTGAAATAGAGACAGAAAGAAGCTCCCAGAAGGTGTCCTAGGGGCACGGGAAGTGCAGAAGCCACCCACGGGGCCTGCATCCAGACGTGGAGGGACCAAGTCGCAGTAAGGGTATGTTTCCACGGTACGTAAACGCTGCTTGTTTGACGCTGCAGCGTCAAACAAGCAGCGTCCAGATGTTCCAGCATAGTGGAGGGGATTTTATGAAATCCCGTCTCCACTATGCGTGGAAACCCGCACGCGGCGGCCCTGCGACTCCGGACATGCTGCGCGTCTTTTCAGCACGCAGCATGTCCGTACACCTTGCGGGGACGCAGCGTCCCCGCAAGGCATATCACAGGGCCCTATGGCGAGGGGTGCGATGATCCCGGATGTGTACTGTACACATCCGGCACCATCGCGTCCCAGAAAGGGGGCGGGGCTTAGCGCCGAGCGGCTTCGCCGCTGCGGCGAACCCGCCGGCAAGCCGTACCGTGGAGCCATACCCTAAGGGGACCGGCCCCAACTTAGTGAGAAACTGCAAGTCTAGCTAAGAAACCGGAGGCTGTGGCTTCTGCAAGAGTCAGCCACATCCACCCATACTTCGGCAAAAAGGCAGCAGGAGAGAATCCAGGGGACGCAGGGGATGTCGCCCCACCAGGTTCGTGGCTGCTGGCTTGGAACACTGTCGGTTAGGCGCTGGGCAGGAGAAGTGGAAGCATGCGTAGAGAGACAGCTAGAGAAAGGCATATGAAAGGAGTCCTGGAAAGGTGCATCCCAATCTACCTGGGAGTTTGCTGGTCCACAGAACCGGAGGACACGGCACACCCGGCTGGGTGCCATAAAGAACTCTAAGTAAAAGTCTGGAAATTGCACCTTGCTGTGTCCTTTGCGTAATTCCAATCGCACCTGCCCGGGATAGCCACCACCGCCATCTTATATCCTCTACACTACATCTGCCCTCCTGGGGTTAGCTCTACCCGTGAAGTGCTGCACCAACTCTGCTGCATCACCATTTGCCCCAGGGGATCTGAACTGCAGCGTCGGCCACCACCTCATTGCCGAACACCATGGGTGGCGTCACAAACATTTCCCTTTCTCCCCATAAACTTTATTCACATTTTCCATTTACCACAAAAATATCGCTTTATTATTGGACGCCCAGGGCCACAGACCGGGTTACTGCTGCCGTGACCTTCCCCTTTAAGAACTGCCATGTCGGACCCGGTACCAAGTACCCCACAGCCCCATGGGGCGCTCCACATACAGTAGTGTGAAAAAGTGTTTGTCCCTTTCCTGATTTCCTATTCTTTTGCATGTTTGTCACACTTAAAGAGAAGTTGTCACTAGGAATAACGCTGTTAAGATATGGGGTTAATCTGCAGAAGTATGAGAAAGGATGCACACACAGCGGTGGAAGGGTGCTGGCTCAACGGGACGAATCCAAAGTCACACGAGCTGAGGTGAATCAGCTGCACTCACAGAGGTTTATAGCAAGGAGGGATTTAATAATGTAAGTTCAGTATAAAGTTGTGCACCACAACATAAAACATGGATAATTGGCAATGCGATATCAAGTAGCAAGTGACTTATTGACCCGATCTTGGTCTTTCTCAAACATCGCTATACTTGATAGCATGCTTGGGCAGCTGCCTGATGTGCTGGATACAGTGATGGAGTTTCAAATGGGGGAACTTAGGACATGCTTTGCGGGGAGCCTGATGTGGAGGCACAACTATGGGCAAAGGCAGTGGTGGCATTCAGTATTCAGTCATAGGGGCCGCGGTTACATTGTGCCCCGGCCTTGACTAACACTGGCTGAACATTGCCGCCGGCTGTCAGTCATAGGGGCAGGGGCACAGTGTAAACGCAGCCCCGGCCTTTCTGACACTGGCTCTACAATGCGACCAGCTGTCAGTTATAGGGGCAGGGGCACAGTGTAACAACGGCCCCGGCCTTGACTGACACTGGCTCTACATTGCGGCCGGCTGTCAGTCATAGGGATGAAGGCACAGTGTAACTGCAGCCCCGGCCTTTCTGACACTGGCTCTACAATGCGACCAGCTGTCAGTTATAGGGGCAGGGGCACAGTGTAACCCCAGCCTTGACTGACACTGGCTCTACATTGCGGCCGGCTGTCAGTCATAGGGGCAGGGGCACAGTGTAACAACGGCCCCGGCCTTGACTGACACTGGCTCTACATTGCCGCCAGCTGTCAGTCATAGGGATGAAGGCACAGTGTAACCGCAGCCCCGGCCTTTCTAACACTGGCTCTACATTGCGACCAGCTGTCAGTTATAGGGGAGGGGGCAGCGCTGTAACAGCAGCCCCGGCCTTAACTGAAACTGGCTCTACATTGCTGCCGGCTGTCAGTCATAGGGATGGAGGCACAGTGTAACAGCAGCCCCGGCCTTGACTGACACTGGCTCTACATTGCAGCCGGCTGTCAGTCATAGGGGAGGGGGCGGCAGTGTAACCGCGGCCCCGGCCTTGACTGAAACTGGCTCTATACTGCGGCTGGCTGTTAGATATAGGGGAGGGGGCAGCGATGTAACCACGACCCTGGCCTTGACTGACACTGGCTCTACATTGCGACCAGCTGTCAATCATAGGGGCGGGGGTCACAGCAGCCACTCTGTGTACGCAGAGCGTGACTGAACCAGCGTCGCCCCTATGACTGAATACCAAATGCTGGAAGTGAGAATAAAGATAATTTTCTCCCCGCTGCATTTGGCTGCAAGCAGGCGCCGGACAGCATCATAACGCTGTTATTAACTCCATATCTGCAGGTTAACATACATGGAAAAATGGCGCTATAAAAATGTCTAATAATAATAACAATGATCAGGCAACAGTGATCAGGTAACAATGACCAGGAAACAATGACTAGGTAACATTAACCAGGAAACAGTGACCAGGTAACACTGGTAGGTAACAATGACCAGCTAACACTGACCAGGTAGGTAACTGTAACACCCCAGGTAGCCGGTTGTTACAATGATGTTACCTTCCCTTCGGGGAGAGTAATATCATGCTTGAAGACAAGGAGGATTCCCTTTATCAGGTAATGCACCTTCATTCAACACATTCTGAATCCAGACCAGAAGGGGGAGCTCTGAACCCAGATTCAGGGGAGCTTCCCCCAGATATATGTATTCTGGTCGGGAGGAGGAGTTAGACAGTTGATTCGGTTAGTTGGGAGCAGACAGTGGAGGAGAGCAGAGAGTGGGGCCTTGCAGCCACGTGTGAGTGGAGCGCCCCCAGACGCAGGGCCGCGGGGTACTCGGTACCGGGCCTCTCTGTCTCGGTCCTGGGGTTGTTAGCTAGACCCGGTCCGTGACCCTGCTAAGGGGCGTCCAATGAAAGGTGTGATGATGGTGCGTGGTGCAAGATGCAATGAATAACGAGGACACAGGGTTGCAGTCTCTTTACCTCTTTACTGAAGGCTTCAGGATCCGCAATCCAGAGCACTGCTAACAGGGCTAGCTTAGACCGGCCGGTCCAAAGGTACATCCAGAGTTCCCTTTGCATGTGGAAATCAGTGCCTACCTTCTAGCGCCTGTGTGTTGTAGTACCTCCCTGCTGAGCACCACGGGATAGTCCTCACAACTGTTGTGTCTGTTTCTGATGTTCTTTCTCACAACTCTCGTTTCTGCTCTGATGTTCTTCGTCCCCCAGATGATATGGCTAGGACGCACCCGTATGACGGGTAGGCCTGGAGTTCTTCCGGGACCCTAGAGTCGCCCCTCTCCCACAATTGCCTCCTATGTCTGCTTAGGTGATTTAGGTGAGACAGCCAACCTAAAGTCAACTGCCCTGCCGCTGTTTGAAGTAATGCTTGGAGCCCAATACTTCCTCGGCGTTCCGGCCACCGGCTACGCGCCTCAGTAGGATGTTGCCACGATCTTAAGGCACGACTCCTACTGGTTCTATTCTCCTTTGTGCTGTGATCTCGTTTCTCACTTCTCCACAATAAACCTCGCTTCTTATCCTTTCTTAAGATACCGCCGCAATCAGGTGCAGGCGCGGTTCTGTAACGATCTGTCCTTTTTGCTAGGCCTCTGTCAGGATCCCACCCCTGACAGGGACCCCCCTGAATCTTCCCCTGCAACACCCTCTGCCACAGGATGTTGCCTGGATCCAACCCAGTCAGCTTCTGCCTAACTTCCTATCCAACCCCCAGTTTTACCAGATTGTGAGGAGTGGCCTAATACATAGAACCCTTTGCTCCCCCTGGAGGCCAGAGTGTGAAGTGTAATGTGTGACTGTGATAGCTGGTCAGGTGAACTCTTTAAGTGCCATCAGACGTACCATCACTCCCCTTAGTGGCGGAGCGTCAGTACTGAAATGACCAGGACTCTGGGGCGCTGCATGAGCTGCAGCACCAGGAAAGAAATATAAAACCTGAAGTGTTGGAATGTAGTGAGCATCTGAGGAAAGGAGCAAAGGAGAAGGAAAGAGCTTAGAGGGGAACTGTGACTGGGCATCCTCTGAGCTAAAGCGCAGGAACCGGGCTCAAGGTTGTGTTGAACTCTAGGTCGCCCAGCAGAACCGGAGGGCAAAGGTCTTTAAGTAGTTTGCCCACACCCGAAGGTGAAGCAGTACACAAAGAGCCCGGGTCGTGATAGAGACCCTATAAAAAGGCCCGCACTGCCCACCATAAGGGTTACTGTCCCAGGAGAGAGAGGACTTTGTCAGGAAGCCACAGGCAGCAAGGACCTCGCATATGAGCACGAGCAGGAAGGCTTACGGACCTCACCTGGGAGAGGGATCCACCATTGCCTCCAGGCCGGCCAGACCACATCACCACCTGTTGCTGGTACCCTGGATTGTGGCCTGATTCAACCAGTAAACCAGTTAAAGACGTTACAACCCTGTGTCCTCCATTTATTTGCTGGCATCCATCATACCATCCCTGCCCAGCACACCGGGAGCCCTGGGGACCCAGCTTCACCTGTGGGAAGCGATACTATCTTGCTGCCGTACCATCACCCCCAGAGGACACCTTTAAGCAGCGCCGATCACTCCTGACCGAGTACCACAGATGGTGTCACAAACTTGTATTGCTTTACAAACCCCTTTAAAACTATCCCTTTTACTTGGGCGCCCAGGGCCATGGACCGGGTTGCTGCCACCGTGACCACCCTTTTAACGATGACCAGACCCGGTACAGAGTACCCCATGGCCCCGGCGGGTGACTCATAACAATGACCTGGTAACAATGACCTGGTAACACTGGTAGGTAACAATGACCAGATAACACTGACCAGGTAACAATGACCAGGTAGGTAACAATGACCAGATATCACTGGTCGGTAACAATGACCAGATAACATCTACCAGTTAAGAATGATCATGTAACAATGACCAGATAACACTGACCAGGTAACAATGACTTGATAACACTGATAAAGTAGCAATGACTAGGTAACATTGACCAGGTAACAATGACCAGATAACACTGACCAGGTAACAATGACTTGATAAAACTGATAAAGTAGCAATGACCAGGTAACACTGACCAGGTAACAATGTCTTAATAACTGACCAGGTAACACTGACCAGATAACAATGTCCAGATAACACTGACCAGGTAACACTGACCAGATAACACTGACCAGATAACAATGTCCAGATAACACTGACCAGGTAACACTGAACAGGTAACACCGACCAGATAACAATGACTTGATAACACTGATAAAGTAGCAATGACTAGGTAACACTGACCAGGTAACAATGGCCAGATAGGAATGCCTAAATAACACTGACCAGGTAAAAAGGACCAGGTAACACTGACCAGGTAACACTGACCAGGTAACAAGGACCAGTTAACAGTGACCAGATAAGAATGTCTAAATAACACTGACCAGGTAAAAAGGACCAGGTAACACTGACCAGATAACACTGACCAGGTAACACTGACCAGGTAACAAGGACCAGATAACAATGTCCAGATAACACTGACCAGATAACACTGACTAGGTAACACTAAGCAGATAACAATGTGCAGATAACACTGACCAGGTAACAATGACCAGATAACACTGACCAGGTAACACTGACCAGATAACACTGACCAGATAACAATGTCCAGATAACAATGTCCAGATAACACTGACCAGGTAACACTGAACAGGTAACACCGACCAGATAACAATGACCAGGTAACAATGACTTGATAACACTGATAAAGTAGCAATGACTAGGTAACACTGACCAGGTAACAATGACCAGATAAGAATGTCTAAATAACACTGACCAGGTAAAAAGGACCAGGTAACACTGGCCAGATAACAATGTCCAGATAACACTGACCAGGTAAGGCTGGTTTCACACTTGCGTTTTTATCTGCATGCGTTTTTTTAAAAAAACGCATGTGTGAAAAACGCATGTAAACGCGGTAAAACGCATGCGTTTTTTAGACGCATGCGTTTTTATAGAAAAACACAAGAAAACACAAGAAAACACAAGAAAAAACAAGAAAACCCTAACCCTAACCCTAACCCTAAACGTGACTGAAATACGTGGCATTGAAATACGTGCAACTGAAATACGTGGTACTTAAATACGTGGCACTTAAATACGTGGCACGTGGCACTTAAATACGTGGCACGTGGCACTTAAATACGTGGCACGTGGCACTTAAATACGTGGCACTTAAATACGTGGCACGTGGCACTTAAATATGTGGTACTTAAATACGTGGCACTTTAATACGTGGCACGTGGCACTTAAATATGTGGCACTTAAATACGTGGCACGTGGCACTTAAATACGTGGCACGTGGCACTTGGCACTTAAATATGTGGTACTTAAATACGTGGCACGTGGCACTTAAATATGTGGTACTTAAATACGTGGCACGTGGCACTTAAATATGTGGTACTTAAATACGTGGCACGTGGCACTTAAATATGTGGCACTTAAATACGTGGCACGTGGCACTTAAATATGTGGTACTTAAATACGTGGCACTTAAATACGTGGCACGTGGCACTTTAATACGTGGCACGTGGCACTTAAATATGTGGCACGTGGCACTTAAATACGTGGCACGTGGCATACGTGGCACTGAAATACGTGATACGTGGCACTTAAATATGTGGCAATATGACTGTCAGAAAATGTTCATTAAACGGTTAGGGGTGAGGTTAGGGGTAGATTAGGGTTAGGGTTTGGATCCCTTTATCACCTTGATGGTGGTGGGTGGCTTTTCAGTGTGTTTTCTGTTTTTTTTCTATAAAAACGCATGCGTTTTTAGCGCAAACGCATGTGCTTAAAAACGCATGCGTTTACATAGACAGCAATGCATTTTTTTGCCGCGAAAAAACGCATGCGTTTTTTCGCGGCAAAAAAACGCGCAAGAAAATACTGCAGGTAGCATTTTTGAAAATGAACGCATGCAGACAAAAAACGCATGCGTTTGAAAACGCGACCAAACGCATGTGCAAAAAACGCATGCGTTTTCAATGTTAAATATAGGGGGAAAAAACGCATGCGTTTTTTGTGCAAAAAACGCTGCAGACAAAAACGCAAGTGTGAAACCAGCAACAAGGACCTGATAACAGTGACCAGATAAGAATGTCTAAATAACACTGACCAGGTAAAAAGGACCAGGTAACACCAGATAACACTGACCAGGTATCTGACCAGATAACAATGACCAGGTAGCACTGACCAGGTAACAATATGACTAATTTTAGCTTTTAAAAAAATCCTTTCTTTTTTTGTTAAAAATTTTCTTTATATTTTGTAGGCATCACCTGCTGCTACTCTTCATCCTGATTAAAGTCATTTTCTGTGTTTCTTCTCCATTTTGTTGACATCCTAATGCCGGGACTCAGTCAGTGCAGAGTTTGCCACACTGATTACCACGCCTCTGAAAATAAAAAGGTCACATAAATGTACACACATTTCTTTCCTGAATAAGAAATCCCCCCACATTGCATTACAAAATAAATTATGGATCACATCACTAACATGTAATTGGCCATAGTACAGCCTACAATTCCCCTGTCCGTGGACTCACCTCTGTCCACTACTGGGCCGGTGGGCGATCCGTCCTCCCCTGGTCTGTACGTGCCCCCTTCCCGATACTCCCACTGCCGATGGTGCAGTGTTGCCAACAGGTGGACGCTCGGCGCGCTCCTCCCGTGTCTGCTTGTCGGCAGGGGGAGGCGCTTCCAAGTCGCCGTGCCCCTGTTGCTGCCTCACGCACGGCTCTGGGGGTCGCGGTGGGTGTCGCGGGGTCATCGCCAGGTGCCACTGCTGGTAGCAAGGTCCCCGGTCATCAGGCACATTTGCGCCGGGCTCCTTCCTCCGCGAGCACGCAGGCCCTGGTCACTTCCGGTTCTTGTCTCCCATCTGCAGCCCGAGGCTCAGGGCGAGTGGGGGAAGCACCGCCCACTTCTGCCCTGCAGGCCCGCATTGCTGCCCAGAGCACTGTTGTGTATCCGCTTTTTGGGCTCCCCTGGTGGTTGCTGGTGGTACTGGTGACTTGTTTGCACTTTGCTGCTTCTGTTCACCTGCTTCTATCAGTGTTTGGGAGTTTCCTATTTAGCCTTGCTCTCCAGTCATTTCCTTGCCGGTCATCATTGTAACCAGAGCCTTCGGTTGCATGTTCCTGCTACTAGTCTGCTGATCAGCTAAGTGGACTTTGTCCTTTTGTTTTGTACCTTTTGTCCAGTTTGCAGTTTTTGTAATTCTCTGTAGCTGGAAGCTCTTGCGGGCTGAAATTGCCACTCCTGTGTCATGAGTTGACACAGGAGTCTTAAAGTAATTTCAGGATGGTTTTTGAAAGGGTTTTCAGTTGACCGTGAAGTCCTCTTTTGTATCCTTCTGCTATCTAGTAAGTGGACCTCTCTTTGCTAAATCTACTTTCATACTGTGTATGTCTTTTCCTCTTAATTCACCGTTATTACATGTGGGGGGCTGCTATCATCTTTTGGGGGATTTCCCTAGAGGTAAGCCAGGTCTGTTTCTTCCTCTACCAGGCGTAGTTAGTCCTCCGGCTGGCGCGTGGCATATAGGAAGCCGTAGGTATGCTCCCTGGCTACTGTTAGTTGTGTGGTAGATTTAGCTCACGGTCAACTCGAGTTTCCATCACCCGAGAGCTCGTTCGTTACTTATATGTTTCTTACGTTCCCTTGCCATTGGGAACCATGACAGTATGACCGGCCAGTGTTAAACTTATTGGCAGAAGAAAGGAGAGAAAAAAGAAGTCTGTAAATTTTTTTTTTTTTTTCCCTTTTTCCTCTATGCTTGCTCCATAGTTGGATCAGTTGTATTTCAGCTTTAATTACAGCCTTTGCCTTTCTCTCCTTATAATCCTTGAATGGCTCTGAGCTCACCTGTTTAAAGATGGATCCTCAGAGTTTGGCTGCAGGTTTAAATAATCTTGCTACGAAGGTTCAAAATTTACAAGATTTTGTTATACATGCTCCTATTTCTGAACCTAAAATCCCTACACCAGAGGTGTTTTCCGGAGATAGATCTCGGTTTTTGAATTTCAAATATAATTGTAAATTATTCCTTTCTCTCAGACCTCACTCCTCAGGAGATCCTGTCCAGCAGGTTAAGATTGTAATCTCTTTGCTGCGAGGTGACCCTCAAAATTGGGCATTTTCATTGGCACCAGGGGATCCTGCGTTGCTCAATGTGGATGCGTTTTTCCTGGCTTTAGGGTTGCTTTATGAGGAACCTAATTTGGAGATTCAAGCTGAAAAAGCTTTGATAGCCCTATCTCAAGGGCAAGATGAAGCGGAGATATACTGCCAAAAATTTCGTAGGTGGTCTGTGCTTACTCAGTGGAATGAGTGCGCCTTAGCGGCAAATTTCAGAGAGGGCCTTTCTGATGCCGTTAAAGATGTTATGGTCGGGTTCCCTGCGCCTACAGGTCTGAATGAGTCCATGACAATGGCAATTCAGATTGATCGGCGTTTGCGGGAGCGCAAACCCGTGCACCATTTGGCGGTATCTTCTGAAGAGACGCCAGAGAAAATGCAATGTGACAGAGTTATGTCCAGAAGCGAGCGGCAGAATTATAGGCGTAAAAATGGGTTATGCTTCTATTGTGGTGATTCTGCTCATGTTATATCGGCATGCTCTAAGCGTACTAGGAAGGTTGACAAGTCCATTTCAATTGGCACTTTACAGTCCAAATTTATTTTGTCTGTAACCTTGATTTGTTCATTATCAGTTATTACCGTGGATGCCTATGTGGACTCTGGCGCCGCTCTGAGTCTTATGGACTGGTCCTTTGCCAGGCGCTGTGGGTTTGATTTAGAGCCTCTGGAAGTCCCTATACCTCTGAAGGGTATTGATTCTACACCTTTGGCTTGTAATAAACCACAGTTCTGGACGCAAGTGACTATGCGTATGACTCCAGACCATCAGGAGGTGATTCGCTTCCTTGTGCTGTACAATTTACATGATGTTTTGGTGCTTGGATTACCATGGTTACAGTCTCATAACCCAGTCCTTGACTGGAAGGCTATGTCTGTGTTAAGCTGGGGATGTCGGGGGGCTCATGGGGACACTCCTATGGTGTCCATTTCGTCATCTATTCCATCTGAGATTTCGGCATTTTTGTCTGATTATCGTGATATTTTTGAAGAGCCTAAGATTGGTTCACTCCCTCCTCACAGGGATTGTGATTGCGCCATAGATCTGATTCCTGGCAGTAAATTTCCAAAGGGTCGTTTGTTTAACCTATCTGTACCTGAACATGCTGCTATGCGCGAGTATATTAAGGAGTCCCTGGAAAAGGGACATATTCGTCCTTCTTCATCACCTTTAGGAGCCGTTTTTTTCTTTGTCTCTAAAAAGGATGGCTCTCTGAGGCCTTGTATTGATTATCGTCTCCTGAATAAAATTACAGTCAAATATCAGTATCCATTGCCTTTGCTGACTGATTTGTTTGCTCGCATAAGGGGGGCTAAGTGGTTCTCTAAGATTGATCTTCGTGGGGCGTATAATTTGGTGCGAATTAAGCAGGGGGATGAGTGGAAGACCGCATTTAATACGCCTGAGGGCCATTTTGAGTATTTGGTAATGCCTTTCGGCCTTTCTAATGCACCTTCTGTCTTTCAGTCCTTAATGCATGATTTTTTCCGTGAATATTTGGATAAATTTATTATTGTGTACTTGGATGATATTTTGATTTTTTCTGATGACTGGGAGTCTCATGTTCAGCAGGTCAGGAGGGTTTTTCAGGTTTTGCGGGAGAATTCTTTGTGTGTAAAGGGTTCAAAGTGTGTTTTTGGGGTTCAATTTTTCCCCTTCTTCTATTGAGATGGACCCTGTCAAGGTTCGGGCTATTTACGACTGGAGGCAGCCTACTTCTCTGAAGAGTCTCCAGAAATTCTTGGGCTTTGCTAATTTTTATCGTCGATTTATAGCTGGTTTTTCTGGCGTTGCTAAACCTCTGACGGATTTGACTAAAAAGGGTGCTGATGTTGCCAATTGGTCCCCTGCTGCCGTGGAGGCCTTTCGGGAGCTTAAGCGCCGCTTTTTGTCTGCCCCTGTGTTGCGCCAGCCTGATGTTTCTCTTCCCTTTCAGGTTGAGGTCGATGCTTCCGAGATCGGAGCGGGGGCGGTTTTGTCGCAGAAAAGTTCCGACTGCTCAGTGATGAGACCTTGTGCGTCCTTTTCGCGAAAATTTTCGGCCGCCGAGCGAAACTATGATGTTGGTAATCGGGAGCTTTTGGCCATGAAGTGGGCATTTGAGGAGTGGCGTCATTGGCTTGAGGGTGCCAGACATCAGGTGGTAGTTTTGACTGATCACAAGAATTTAATTTATTTGGAGTCTGCCAGGCGCCTGAATCCTAGACAGGCACGTTGGTCGTTGTTCTTTTCCTGGTTTAATTTTGTGGTCTCGTACTTACCGGGTTCTAGGAATGTGAAAGCAGATGCTCTTTCTAGGAGTTTTGAGCCTGACTCTCCTGGGAATTCTGAACCTGCTGGTGTCCTTAAGGATGGAGTGGTTTTGTCTGCTGTCTCTCCAGATTTGCGACGTGCTTTGCAAGAATTTCAGGCGGATAGACCTGATCGTTGTCCGTCTGGTAGACTGTTTGTTCCTGACGAGTGGACCACTAGAGTCATCTCGGAAGTTCATTCTTCTACTCTGGCAGGTCATCCGGGAATTTTTGGCACCAGAGATTTGGTGGCTAGATCCTTCTGGTGGCCTTCCCTGTCTCGAGATGTGCGTGTTTTTGTGCAGTCTTGCGATGTGTGTGCTCGGGCCAAGCCTTGTTGTTCTAGGGCTAGTGGGTTGTTGTTGCCCTTGCCTATTCCGAAGAGGCCTTGGACGCACATCTCTATGGACTTTATCTCGGATCTCCCTGTTTCTCAGAAGATGTCTGTCATCTGGGTGGTGTGTGACCGTTTTTCTAAAATGGTTCATTTGGTGCCATTGCCTAAGTTGCCTTCCTCATCTGAGTTGGTCCCTCTGTTTTTTCAAAATGTGGTTCGCTTGCATGGTATTCCGGAAAACATCGTTTCTGACAGGGGTACCCAGTTCGTGTCTAGATTTTGGCGGGCAGTCTGTGCCAGGTTGGGCATTGATTTGTCCTTTTCGTCTGCATTCCATCCTCAGACCAATGGCCAGACGGAGCGAACTAATCAAACTTTGGAGACTTATTTGAGGTGTTTTGTGTCTGCGGATCAGGATGATTGGGTTGCCTTTCTGCCGTTGGCGGAGTTTGCTCTTAATAATCGGGCTAGTTCTGCCACTTTGGTTTCTCCTTTCTTTTGCAATTCAGGGTTTCATCCGCGTTTTTCATCTGGTCAGGTTGAATCTTCGGATTGTCCTGGAGTGGATGCGGTGGTGGATCGGTTGCATCGGATTTGGGGACAAGTGGTGGATAATTTGGAATTGTCCCAGGAGAGGACTCAGCAGTTTGCTAACCGTCGTCGTCGTGTTGGTCCCCACCTTCGCGTTGGGGACTTGGTGTGGTTGTCTTCCCGTTTTGTCCCTATGAGGGTTTCTTCTCCCAAATTTAAGCCTCGGTTCATCGGTCCTTATAGGATTTTGGAGATTCTTAACCCTGTTTCCTTTCGTTTGGACCTCCCGGCATCTTTCGCTGTCCATAATGTGTTCCATCGGTCGTTGTTGCGGAGATATGAGGTACCGGTGGTTCCTTCTACTGAACCTCCTGCTCCTGTGCTGGTGGAGGGTGAATTGGAGTACGTCGTAGAGAAGATCTTGGACTCCCGTATTTCCAGACGGAGACTTCAATATCTGGTTAAATGGAAAGGCTATGGTCAGGAAGATAATTCTTGGGTAACTGCCTCTGATGTTCATGCCTCGGATTTGGTTCGTGCCTTTCATAGGGCTCATCCAGATCGCCCTGGCGGTTCTTGTGAGGGTTCGGTGCCCCCTCCTTAAGGGGAGGGTACTGTTGTGTATCCGCTTTTTGGGCTCCCCTGGTGGTTGCTGGTGGTACTGGTGACTTGTTTGCACTTTGCTGCTTCTGTTCACCTGCTTCCATCAGTGTTTGGGAGTTTCCTATTTAGCCTTGCTCTCCAGTCATTTCCTTGCCGGTCATCATTGTAACCAGAGCCTTCGGTTGCATGTTCCTGCTACTAGTCTGCTGATCAGCTAAGTGGACTTTGTCCTTTTGTTTTGTACCTTTTGTCCAGTTTGCAGTTTTTGTAATTCTCTGTAGCTGGAAGCTCTTGCGGGCTGAAATTGCCACTCCTGTGTCATGAGTTGACACAGGAGTCTTAAAGTAATTTCAGGATGGTTTTTGAAAGGGTTTTCAGTTGACCGTGAAGTCCTCTTTTGTATCCTTCTGCTATCTAGTAAGTGGACCTCTCTTTGCTAAATCTACTTTCATACTGTGTATGTCTTTTCCTCTTAATTCACCGTTATTACATGTGGGGGGCTGCTATCATCTTTTGGGGGATTTCCCTAGAGGTAAGCCAGGTCTGTTTCTTCCTCTACCAGGCGTAGTTAGTCCTCCGGCTGGCGCGTGGCATATAGGAAGCCGTAGGTATGCTCCCTGGCTACTGTTAGTTGTGTGGTAGATTTAGCTCACGGTCAACTCGAGTTTCCATCACCCGAGAGCTCGTTCGTTACTTATATGTTTCTTACGTTCCCTTGCCATTGGGAACCATGACAGAGCACAGTGCGAGCCAAGGAAGCCCCGCCCACCGCTGCAAGGGTTCTCGAGCTGTACAGACAGCGCCATCAAACACCCCCAGCCTGTACCCCCACTGGGCCGGAGCCATCAGGCCCTTTACCTTCGTCCACCCTCCGCGTCGGGAAGCCTCCCCTCCCTCATGTCAGAGCGGCCAGGGCAGGCTCTGCCCACTTCTGGCCTGCTCCCCCAGGCCCCACCCATTTCCTCACCCAGCGTGGTGCTGCACAGTCTGCACTCCTTAGCCCCCGCAGCCTGCTCCTGTGGGTTCCAGGTCCCGCTCAGCCCAGCCACCCGCCACCCCAGCGCAGACCACCTGTCACCCACAACTTGGCCCGCAACGTCCCTCCTGCAGACATAGGTGCAATGCCTGCACGGGGGGCCGTGGGGTCAGGCCGTACAGCCTTCAACACGGTCGCAGAGCATGCTGACTGGTCCAACCCGACCGACCAGCACACTCCGCAACCATTACAGTATGAAACAAGCTGTCAGGACTCTGAACATTTTTATTACCTTTTGTGCATTACTGCCCTTTTCCAAGATGGTGTCTTTGCTCTCATGTGCACTGGGTCTTCCTGCTATAAAACTTCACCCCAGCCTTCAGTCTGTGCTACAGTATTCTGCCTTGCATCCAGCTCCTGACCTCTGATTACTCCCTGGCTATATACCTGTTCCTGTGAACCTGTGTGGTGATCCTGCTATTCTGCTCTGAGTTCCTGCTGCATACACCAGTTTCCAGTAATCCTCCTTCATCTGCTGCTCGTGTTTACTTCCATCTGCATTTGCTGGACATGTAAGCTGTTGCTGCTCTGCAAAAACCTGAGACTTTTACCCAGGCCTCCCTGGTTGAGCTAAGATATTATTTGAACTGCCTTATAAGCATATCTATCTGTGTTTGGACTAAAACAAGGACTTATTCGTGTCAAGTATCCTCAAGAATAATTGTGCGTCATAGACTTTCTGTGTGATTGCATTTTCCTCTGAAGTTTCCTATAGACTGCTAAGCTGCGTTTAATATTTACACCAAGTGTTGTGGACTTGAGTTTCTCTCTGCACCTGTTTGAATCACTGTGTTATAATATAGACTTTACCACTTATAAAACTGTGTCCTGTAGTTGTCTTGTTCCACGCAAAGAGTCTCCTGAGTTATCCCCTATAATTATTACAGGATACTCTAGCTACAAAAGAGGAGACTGCTGGAACAATGACTGCAGAAAGCAGATTAGAGCAGGTGTTTTCCATAATTAGATCACTGCAGAAAGATGTGGAAGGTCTGCAAAACAAGTTTAGAAGCTTTGAACACAATCAACAAGTATTTGGTCAGACTTTGCAGGACTTAAGCACCCACATGGCAGCCCAAGAAGACAAACTTGCTGGCATAGAGTCCCAGTATGGATGGGCTTTTCAGGACATAAGCACGCAAATACCTGCAAAAGCGACTTTACCCTCTGGGCAACCGCCACCAGCTAGCCCACCTAAGTTGCCCCCATTCAGATTTAATGGTGATCGCGACAAATTTCGTGGCTTTGTGAATCAATGTATGCCATATTTTGATGTGCATGCTGACCGTTTTCCTAATGATAGATCCAAAGTATTGTGTGTAATAATGCTGCCGACCGCATGAGCGCTCACCTAGGCGAATCCGATGATTGAGTCTCGTGACCTATGGTTAAATAACTTGGATGATTTCTTGGCCGCTATGGCATTAATGTTTGATGACCCTAATCACCGTGCTACTGCTGAATCTGCTTTACTGTCTTTACGCCAGGCTAAACGTTCTGTTATTGAGTATGCTACTGAATTCAGGAGATTAGCTGTAGATACCAATTGGGACAGTTATGCACAATTGCCTATTTTTAAAAGGGGGCTGTCTAGTATTGTAAAAGATTAACTAGCTCGCTCTGAGTCACAAGAGCTAGAGACATTTATACAGCATTGTGTGCGCATAGACATTCGCCTTACTGAGCGTAGGCAGGAGAAGTTTGCTGCATATAACCGTATTTCTAACTTTTCCCTTCCTTCCAAAGAGCCTGCAGGTAAAACATCTCGGGAGGAGGAGGCAGTGCCCATGCAAATTGATTCCGTTCAGAGGCGCGAGATCAATGAGCGCCGGGAGCATCGTCTTCGTGAAAGTCTATATTTCTACTGCGGCCAGTATGACCACTTCTTGATCAATTGTCCTAAGTGTCCTAGACGGCCTAACAAGGTGCTAGCAGCAGTAGGGGAGTATGACAACTGTGATGATGAATCTGACATCTCTGAATGTAGCCTGCCTTTAAACGCTGTATTCCATTCACTTTCTATGACTTCACCCCGAAAAGAGCTTAAGGAAAAGAACTCTCACTGTTCTCTCCCTATTAAGATACTGTATTCAGGACAGTGGATTTCCAGTGCAGCTATGATTGACTCTGGTGCAGGTGGCAATTTCATGGATATCGCATTTGCCAAGGAACATGGTATTGAAATTCAGCAAAGAGCCTCTCCAATTACCATGGAAACAGTGGATGGGTCACCTTTAATCTCTGGGCCTGTGGATTAGGAGACCGTGCCCCTTGAAATTTTGTTGGAGCCTAATCATCAGGAGCAACTTTCTTTCTTGCTAATTTCTTCTCATTTTCCTGTAATTTTAGGCATTCCTTGGTTGCGTTCTCAGAACCAATTATCAACTGGGAGACCAGGAGATTATCTTTCCAACAAGGAGCAACTCAGCGTTAACAGAAGCTGTCCCTGAGTCCACAGCTACGGAACCACCTGTACAGGTATTTACTTTACCTTCAGCATATAAAGAGTTCTCTGACATCTGTGACAAGAAGAATGCAGATCAGCTTCCTCCACACAGGCATTATGACTGTCCATTGAGCTGCTTCCTGGGGCAGCTATTCCTTTTGGTAACGTATACCCTTTGGCGGCACCTGAGCTTCAAGCCTTAAAGGAGTATATTGATGAAAATCTGGCCAAAGGCTTCATACGTCCTTCTTCCTCACCAGCAGGGGCACCTATATTTTTTGTAAAAAAGAAGGATGGGACCCTGAGACCCTGTGTTGACTATCGGGAACTCAATAAGGTAACCATACAAAACCGTTACCCTTTGCCTCTGATTCCCAAATTACTGGAAAGAGTCCGCCGTGCTAAGGTGTTCTCTAAACTGGATCTTCATGGGGCTTATAATTTGGTGCGTATTCGTCCAGGGGATGAGTGGAAGACAGCATTCAGATGCCGGTACGGACACTTTGAATATCTTGTGATGCCCTTCGGGCTTTGTAACGCCCCTGCAACGTTTCAACACCTTGCTATTGACATTTTCAGAGATTTGTTGGACCAGTTTGTGGTGATCTATTTGGACGATATACTAATGTTTTCTGACTCTTTACAGGAACATGAAGAACATGTCAAAACTGTTTTAAGATGTCTGAAAGAGAACCATCTGTATATTAAGCCGGAGAAATGCGAGTTCCATCATTCTGAGATACACTTCTTAGGTTATATCATCTCTCCCCAGGGGCTGAACATGGAATCTGGTAAGATTCAGGCTATCCTTGACTGGCCGATACCCAAGAACGTTAAGGAGGTCCAACGTTTTATTGGTTTTGCAAATTTCTACAGATGCTTCATTCGAAATTTTTCTGATATTGTCCGTCCCATTACTTCCTTGACAAAGAAGGAAAAGCCAACAACACTTAGGCTGTACTAACAGCCAATTAAAGGTCAATCAAAATCTATATTTGAATCACCAACAAACCTTTATATATTAATGATGACACAGATAAAATATAACTATTTATTTATATGCCAATTAAAACCATGCCACAAATACAACCAGATAATCACATAGAACATACAACCGTGCACTCTAGATAACCCTGCCAAACAAACCCAAGCATCTACATATCAAGGCCTCCTGATGATCTGTTGGGGTGAAATGCGTAAAGGCGTATGAAAAATCAACACTGATAAGTATCAGTCTCACTCTCTGTTTATCATGCATGTCATCTAAGCATTAAGCTATCTTCGGCTGAAGATAAGCACATTTTTTTCTGCAGTGGTAATTTTTGTTTGTTTGTTATCTCGTATCGTCCAGGTTCTCGTAATGGGAAGGCTGATGCTTTATCCCGAATCCATGCTGCAGATTCCGTACCTGGAGCCTCGTCCAAAACCATTCTATCTGATGCCAATTTAATCAGAGTTATCCACGATCAGGACTTGTGGAAGGAGTGCAGGGAGGCCTATGACGGTGATGTATTTCTGGCCAACCAAACTGTGGATATTAATCTTGTCTTTAAGGGTGGCATGTGGTTCAGAGATCGACGTATCTACGTCCCTGAGGTCGTCCATCTGCAGATCCTCAAGTTGATACATGACTCCAAGTTGGCTGGTCACAGGGGGGTACAGAAGACAAAAGAGTTCCTGAGCCGATTCTTCTGGTGGCCAACTTGCCTGAAGGATACCAAGGACTATGTTCTCTCTTGTGAGGTATGTGCTCGTTACAAGACTCCTCATGTGGCACCTACGGGTCTTCTACAACCATTACCTGTTCCGTCCCACCCTTGGGGTTCTATATCAATGGACTTTATTGTGGAGCTGCCTACATCGGGGGGCATGAATACAATCATGGTGGTAGTTGATCGCCTGACTAAAGCTGCTCATTTTGTTCCGTGCACCGGTCTCCCCTCAGCTAAAGATACAGTGAACTTGGTTATACAGAATGTCTTTCGGTTGCATGGAGTTCCGGATGAGATCATCTCTGACCGTGGAGTACAGTTCACTTCAAGATTCTGGAAGGGGTTTTGCTCTGCACTCAATATTAATGTCTGTCTCTCTTCCGCTTACCATCCCCAGACAAATGGTCAGACTGAGCGTACCAACCAGATGCTGGAACAATATCTAAGATGCTATGTCAGCCATCTTCAGGATGATTGGTTGGAGTTGCTGCCGTTAGCCGAATTTTCATATAACAGTTCTCAGAGCTCCTCCACTAAATTTACACCTTTCTTTGCCAATCTGGGTTATCATCCGTGTATCTTACCTAGGTCTCCAATTAATTCTCCGGTTCCGGCAGTGGAGGAAAGGCTGACTGTGATGAGGCAAAATCTGGAGGTTCTGAAGGAATCCCTGACCACAGCTCAAGAACGTTATAAGAGATCGGCTGATAGATTCCGTAAACCTGCACCCACGTTCAAGGTAAGAGATTCCGTGTGGTTAGCAACTAAGAATCTGAAGTTAAACGTTCCTTCACAAAAACTTGGACAGAAATTCATTGGCCCTTTCAAGATCAACGGTATTGTGAGCTCTGTGGCCTGCCGACTGAAGCTGCCTAGGACTATGAAGGTACACCCAGTTTTTCATGTATCTTTACTAAAGCCTGTATCTCCTAATACCTTCCAGAGACGTGTTGTGCCACCTCCGCAGCCTGTGGTGATTGATGGGCAAGAACAATTTGTGGTGGAGGAAATTGTTGATTCCAGGATTCGCAGGAATCGGCTCCAATATCTGATAAGATGGCAGGGATATCCCCCTGAGGAAGACTCTTGGGAACCTGTGGAAAACATCAATGCCCAACAGAAGATTTCTCGTTTTCATCAGAGATTCCCTGAGAAACCAGGTCCAGGATCATCCTAAGGCTGCTTCTAAGGAGGGAGTAATGTCAGGACTCTGAACATTTTTATTACCTTTTGTGCATTACTGCCCTTTTCCAAGATGGCGTCTTTGGTCTCATGTGCACTGTGTCTTCCTGCTATAAAACTCCACCCCAGCCTTCAGTCTGTGCTAGAGTATTCTGCCTTGCATCCAGCTCCTGACTCTGTTGACTCCCTGGCTGTATACCTGCTCCTGTGAACCTGTGTGGTTATCCTGCTACTCTGTTCTGAGTTCCTGCTGCATACACCAGTTTCCAGTAATCCTCCTTCATCTGCTGCTCGTGTTTACTTCCATCTGCATTTGCTGGACATGTAAGCTGTTGCTGCTCTGCAAAAACCTGAGACTTTTACCCAGGCCTGCCTGGTTGAGTTAAGATATTATTTGAACTGCCTTATAAGCATATCTATCTGTGTTTGGACTAAAACAAGGACTTATTCGTGTCAAGTATCCTCAATAATAATTGTGCTTCATAGACTTTCTGCATGATTGCATTTTCCTCTGAAGTTTCCTATAGACTGCTAAGCTGCGTTTAATATTTACACCAAGTGTTGTGGACTTGAGTTTCTCTCTGCACCTGTTTGAATCACCGTGTTATAATATAGACTTTACCACTTAAAAAACTGTGTCCTGTAGTTGTCTTGTTCCACGCAAAGAGTCTCCTGAGTTATCCCCTATAATTATTACACAAGCATGCGCATGGTCGCACGCAACACGAACACGCCAATAATAAACGGTGCACTGCCAACTCCCCCAAACACTCAGACGCAAATTAATGACCACTTTAATACACCCTCCCCAGTCCCTTCTGCACATCCCATGTGGCTAGTCTCGCCGCTTTAGCGCCAACACCGTCATCATGCCCCACACCCCCAGTCACGGCCCACAGATGGCGCAACCCTTTAGTCCCGAAATAACTGCTCCCGACACATTATCTAACCACGACAGTCACAGGCATATACGCCGCAGACCGTCCCCATCCTCTTCCGAAGACTCCCGACATCACGTTCGCCGTCCTTCTAATTCCCACTATTCCCCCTATCGACGCAGACACAGCACACATAGGTTACCATCACTGGTCTCGGTCTGCTAGATGGCAGTCCCCATCCACATCAGGACGGTCCGACGGTTCTGAGAGCCAAGAAAAGCTGTACTGTAGAAGACGGCGGTCACCCCCAAGATCCATCGATGTTGAAAGGGGGTACCATCTAAACCCCCCTAGGGCCCCAGCCACACCATCAACCATACCAGGGCCGGAGCGACACCATCCGCGGTAACCACTCAGGCTCGGGTGCACGACGAGCCTCTGCTGTCACGTGCCCCATCCTCGGCTGCCGGCCGGGGAGAGTCACCCTCACCTCTCTGGGCTACCGGCCATCTCCAAAGCACCGCTACAACGGGAGCCGGAGGAGTTACACTCACCCAGGCACACAGCTGTCTCCAACACCCACGTGCTGCATCATTGGCTACCTGCCAGGGAGCCCCATCTCAACCTCTTTGGGCTTCCTGCCAACATAAAGCGATCGCTATGGCAGGAGTCGGAGTCCCTCCACCCACGGGAGACACTTGTCCTGCGTCTGACAGCGGTAAGTGTTTTGAACTCGGCGAGCACCATGCCTTACACAACATGGGAGAGAGTGAATTGGCATCTACCATCAGGGCGCTAGTCCACCAGCTGACTCGCCCTGCCGGATCAACTGACGCAAGGACAACACCTCAATCAGCTAGCCTTCACAAAGACGCATTTTTTTGCGGAATTAGCCCGCTAGGTACACACGTAGATTTAGAGACAAAACAGAAAATATGAGATAACGATTACGTGGATATGTGGTCGCTATTATCAGCAGACCAACAGTCCATAGATAAAGAGAGGAGGACAGGATACGAAAGAAACAGACCAAAAATAGTGCAAACGATGAACAACTGGCTTCAGGCCTTTGCTGTCCTAGGCTACATTATGGGACAAAAACAACCGGAACGATGTTCTGAACTATTTATCTACCAGGACCTAGTATATAATTCATACAAGCCCCACGGCGGTTCAGCATGGAGGCGGTACGATGAAGAGTTCCGCAGGCAGCTGGCCATGCAACCCGATCTAGGCTGGGGCATGAAAGCAACGGATGTCTGGTTACGACTTATGCTATCCCAAAAACAGCTTCCCTTTTCGTCGACGGCCACTAATTACCCAGCTACCGCAGGCCAAAATTCAGTGGTCGTACGGAGACCAGGGGCCTGCTTGTTGTATAACGAAGGGTACTGCCGCTTCCATGGGGCCTGTAAATATAAGCACGACTGCTCAGGCTGCGGAGGTGGACACCCTGCAGCAAGGTGTACACGCAAACTAAACGCAGTGCTAACAAGGCATAACCCCGTTGAACGTAACTGCAATGGGCATCTGGCTAAGCCTTTATCCTAATAAAGAAGCGGTACATCAGCTTTAGCACGGCTTTAAATTCGATTTCTTTATCCCCTTCAAAATTAGTCACGCACCAACATCGGCGAATAATGTAAAATCAGCGCGTGAATTCCCCGACATTCTACAGCAAAAAATTGAAAATAAGGTAGAACTAGGCAGGATGGCGGGCCCATTTAAATCGCCCTGCTAGAAGTCTTCGCAATAGTAGCAGCAGTCGAGCTCTGGGGGCACAACTAGAGAACAGAAACATCATATTTTTAACTAAATACCCTGGAACTGCAAAGAGCTTAAACAGCATGTCTTCTGCATCCCCACCTTTACTCGCTCTCCTGGGACGCCTAGCATGACTATGCTTAAAACACAACACCAGGTGTCGTGCCACAGTAAAGTCGGCTGTCGATGATAACCTCGTTAACTCTCTGTTATCTTCCAATAGGCAGGCCTTCAAAGCCCTCCTCTCCCACGCGCAACCATCGGCGTCCAATGTCCAGCACTCCTTTTGGACACGGTAGCCAATCAATGATGCCACTGATCCGCGCTTCGGTTATACCGGCTACCTGGCAGGTTTTCTCCAGTGGTGTGCAAGTCCCAATACGAGTCAATCCTAGTATCGGCTGCGTTTGCCATCGCTTTTTTTGGAGCACTACGCATTAGCGAGCTTGTTCCGCGGTCAAAAACTTAATCGGAAGGTGGCCTAATCAATGAAGACATCATCATATGCATCGACGCTCTGTGCATTAGAGTGCGCAAATCCAAATGTGACCCCGCCGGTAGAGGGATGTGGGTCCTTGTTAATTCGTCGGATGGTCCCATCTGCCCACTTAACATAGTCAGAAGTTATACGGTAATAAGTCACGCAAGCAGATTCTTTCTGGTGCATACTGATGGGTCCCCCCTTACTAAATACCAGTTTCGCACAATTTTTAAACAATGTCTAGAAGCAGTTGGCGTCAATCTGAAGGAGTATGGGACGCATTCTTTCTGAACAGGGGCTGCCACCGAAGCAGCTGGCGTTCCAGAAGCCGAAGTGCAGCGAATGGGCCGCTTGAAATCCGCATGATTCGCATAATTGCCCTTCCCTGCATATCAAATTAATAAACTGTGAACGACCTGTTCATCCCATCTAGGCCTGTTTGCGTTGTCTTTTCGGGATTGGTGGGAGGGGAGAAGGCACTGTTTATGACACACGGGTCTCCGCAGCCTGGCAGGCACGGTACCGCATAGGGAATGGGCCTCTGACTGCGGACCCACTATGGGAAAGCTAGTAGGAAACTGTGCAGTGCCAATTCCCCCCCTCCCACTACTCCCCCCAGGTGATGCATTCATTGGGATGCCCAGCTGACCAACAGGAAAAAAGAGGAAGGGGCGTCCGGCCACACCCACAAGGGTTAAATTCAGGTGCCCGGGGTCAGTACCTTCCTCTTTCTCCCCGGCTGACCCCCTGGAAGCTGTTGTCCCACCCTCCCTTCCTTACATATTCACTGTTATTTGTGCTATTCAGTTAAATGTGAAACTTATAATACTCAAAATTTAAAATTGATAATATTAATACTGTCGTTATTATGTCACAGCGGAAGTGTAGAGAGGGGCAAAGGTTCATAGCCGCTCATTGGCTGCTCTCCTGTCGGTCGCAGACTGGACCTTCGGCTGTGAGCCCATTGCAAAATGTAATTGCCCCTCTCTGCTTATCAAATTAATAATCTGTGAACGACCTGTTCAACCCATCTAGGCCTGTTTGCGTTTTCTTTTCAGGATTGGTGGGAGGGGGGAAGGCACTGTTTACGACACACGGGTCTCCGCAGTCGGCTTTCTTAAGCCACCACTCTCACTGTGCTCCTTCCATTGCCTCAATTCATTACACTTACACGTCCTCCCCCAATTCATTATAATTACACGTCCTCCCCCAATTTATTATGATTACACATCCTCCCCAATTCATTATAATTACATGTACTCCCCCAATTCATTAAACTTACACGTCCTCCCCCAATTCATTATAATTACATGTACTCCCCCAATTCATTACACTTACACGTCCTCCCCCAATTCATTATAATTTCATGTACTCCACC
Organism: Ranitomeya variabilis; assembly: GCF_051348905.1. Lineage (NCBI taxonomy): Eukaryota > Metazoa > Chordata > Amphibia > Anura > Dendrobatidae > Ranitomeya > Ranitomeya variabilis. Next base: position 416,764,460 of record NC_135233.1, read on the forward strand.
AATTCATTACACTTACACGTCCTCCCCCAATTCATTATAATTTCATGTACTCCACTAATTCATTACACTTACACGTCCTCCCCCAATTCATTATAATTACACGTCCTTCCCCAATTCATTATGATTACACATCCTCCCCCAATTCATTATAATTACACATCCTACCCCAATTCATTATAATTACATGTGCTCCCCCAATTCATTATAATTACACGTCCTCCCCAAGTCATTATAATTACCGTATTTTTCAGACTATAAGATGCACCGGACTATAAGGCGCACCCAGGTTTTAGAGGTGGAAAATAGGGAAAAAAATATTTGAAGCAAAAAAATGTGGTAAAATATTTTAATAACATACTATTATATGTGGTGTTATTATATATAATAGTATGTTAATATGGTGGAAGCTGCGGGACCAGTGTGGTGTCTGTGAAGTATTATATGAAGATGCTGGAGGGTGAGTATAAGAATGGGGGCACAGGGCTTATATTGAAAGCACCACTCCAGCACTGCAAAATAACACTGGAGTGCTGCTTTCAAATCCCATGGGAGAACTATAACTCCCAGCATGTCCTGCAGATCCTATGACATGAAGGGAGTTATAGTTCACTAAAGGAGTGGCAGAGTGCTTTATTGTGTTTTGGAAAGACTAACCTCTTAATTGTGGCAGCCAGCCTGTGGTGAGGTAAAAGCTGGAGCATCCCATGACTGCACACACAGCCCTCCCTCTTGTTGCCTTTCCACAGCACAGGTAATGGAAGCCAGCAGATTCTAGTGTTGGAGTCTGAAGGACCTGTGATGATGTCAAGAAGAGGGAGGGCTCTGTGCTGCCATGTGATGCTCCAGACCGCCCACTTCTGACATCATCACAGGTCCTCCTTGTGCACACTGCACAGCACTCAGCGTCCAGCCCAGGAAGGTACCAGCGATCTCCTCTCCCCCGGACCCTGCTGCTGCTGCCTCCTCCTCCCCCGGACACACGGATCTCCCCAGCTGCTGCAGGAATCAGCGCTGAGGAATCCATGTGTGTCCCTGCTTAAGTGCAGTATTCATTTGCTGCTCCAGGCTCACCGCTCAGCTGATAGGTGGGCGGGGAGTAGCTAATGAATATTCACTGCACTTAATCATCCGGACCACATGGTTTCCCTAGCGCTGATTCCCTGGCAGTGGGGACATTTTTCTGCCTCCTGAAGTGGGATAACAGTGCGATCCCAGCTGCTGCCCCCATCCCCACATGCTACATCCCTACCATAAGACGCACCAACACTTTCCTCCCAAATTTGGAGGAAAAAAAGTGCGTCTTATGGTCAGAAAAATACGGTACATGTCCTCCCCCAATTCATTATAATTAGACGTCCTTCCCAATTTATTATAATTACACGTCCTCCCCCAATTCATTATAATTACATGTCCTCCCCAATTCATTATAATTACACGTCCTCCCCAATTTATAATTACACGTCCTCCCCCAATTCATTATAATTACCCGTCCTCCCCAATTCATTATAATTACATGTCCTCCCCCAATTCATTATAATTACACATCCGCCCCAATTCATTATAATTACATGTACTCCCCCAATTAATTATAATTACACGTCCTCCCCAATTCATTATAATTACATGTACTCCCTCAATTCATTATAATTTTATGTCCTCCCCAATTCATTATAATTATCTGCCCTCCCCCAATCTATATATATAATTGTCTAAGGGTTTAATTGTCTGTCTGTCCTGGAAATCCCGCGTCTCTGATTGGTCGAGGCCGCCAGGCCTCGACCAATCAGCGACGGGCATTGTCCTCCACTGCTGTCAAGTGCCGCCATTGTGTTGTCTAAGGGTCTAATTGTCTGTCTGTCTCGGAAATCCCGCCTTGCTGATTGGTCGAGGCCAGCCGGCCTCGACTAATCAGCGACGGGCACAGTCTGCCGTGAATTCTGGAATCATCATTGTCCTCCACTGCTGTCAAGTGCCGCCATTGTGTAGGGTGCGTGCCTGCGTCTCCGTGTATGGGCGGCATCTCCCTGTGTTTCTATCTTAGAATGGGTCGTAAACGAAAATACGCCAATGAGGATGACAGAAAAGCAGCAGCACCAGCAAGAAAACGACAACATCGGGAACAGGAGACACCACAACAAACTGCACCCAGACAAGCCAAGGATGTGGAATCTCACAGACAACGTCACCAACAGGAGACACCACAACAAACTGCTGCCAGACAAGCCCAGGATGCGGAATCTCACAGACACCGTCGCCAACCGGAGACACCACAACAAACTGTTGTACGACAGGAACAACATGATCGCCAAATTCATAAAAAATGAATGCTCTACCAACTAAGGCACGACCAGGACAATATTCAACAACTTGCACATTACGTAACAGACAATGAAAGTACAATTCATGAACACTACTGTGGGAATATGAATATATTACCAAAAAAAAATGATGTACTAGTCCCAGAATAAATATAAATAACAACTTTATTGATATGCAAAATATAAACAAGCCAAACAGTGACAATGAAGGGTTAAAACCGGCCCTCAAGCCATAGTTGCATGTAAGGGGAACAGAGCGGCACCCATAGTCCAGACAATATAATAAAATATGGAACCCATACACAGTCCACCATAACCAACTATTCTTATATGTACACAATAACCCAACAGTGGGGATACAAGAAAGAGTAGGACTTACAAAGCATGGGAGCCGAACACATACCAGATAGTAATAAATGCTGGACAGGCGCCGCGGTGTCCCCCTCCTCCCGACGCCAGTTTCGGATGTCCCTTCCTCAAGGGAGGCATACCCATGATGAAAACCCCCGTCCTTATGTGCTAAGACTGCCGGAAATCCATCTACCCCGAAGTCCACCCACCACGCCGATACACATGGGCCCATGCGATCAGCCGCGGGGAGACGGCAGGAAGAGGCGGAGAACCGGCAGTATGCACACTGCGCATGACCGGAAATATAGCGGCCATCTTGGTGGAGGTATAGTACACCCATGTAACAGGACGCTGATCTATAGCGCATGGATCCATGCGCAAAAGGTAAACACAGTCAAAATAAGTAAATATATCATAATAAACACCCTAATAACAATGTATTATGCCCGTGTTGAGCAATACTTATCGATAGCGCACGAATCCATGCACCTTCAGACCTAGAAAGAGTACACAACATAATACAATGCTATGTATAACATAATAATCTATATATACACACACGGGCAGTACAATACACCTAAGAGACCATATAAGAGAAATACCACGGCTAATATAGAAAAAATAGCACAAAGGAGAAAATATATATGCAGTGTAATGACATGCAGACCCAACAACATAACATGGTCAAAAATGAAAATGAAAAACAAATATACTATACAAAAAAAGATCATATGACAAACAATATATAAAACAATATAAGACCAATGAATATAACCCAAGAAACACAAAACAAAACAAAAAACATAATAGTATACCCAACAACCCTCCACAATACAAAATAATAACACATAAAGACCATAACGACGATTGCTGAAGAAGAAATATGACTGCATGGTTAGAGGTGTTAGATGGTATCCACACTGCGTATTCACATGGAGAATAACATCCCAGACTTAAATCTGAAATGGCATAAAAAGGTAATTAAAACCAAAAATTAACAATAAAAGCAAATACGACCGAACGCTCGATTCCGATGCACCGCAGCCGGCAGCTCAGAGGAAGGGGGCAAAGGAAAGCCCCTCATTAAGCCCAAAGGGGTGTACAGTATTGAGTTGCCAGATCCATCTGGTCTCCAATCTACCCAATCTTTTAGTAAGGCTACCCCCTCTGATGTTAATTTTAAGGGCATCAATCCCTTTAACTTTCAGGGAGGTGCCATCACACTTATGAAACTCTTTAAAATGGCGGGGAAGAGTTTTCAGGGTAGATATATCCGTGTGGCCAAGTGCCGCCTCAATATCCAATACATGTTCTCTTATACGGACCTTTAGCTGGCGTGTTGTTAACCCCACATATATTAATCCACACGGGCATGTGGCACGGTATATCACATACCTCGTGGTGCAGGTGATCCGCTGTCTGATTTTGTATTGTTTGCTATTATCAAAATTCGAGAACTCATTGCATCTCACAACATTAGGGCAGGAATTCTGTGGGAATATGAATGCAGTTTGCTCTAAATGCGACTCTCTGAATTTCATTGATGAAAAACCATCTGACAATCAGTTTACTCAATGCTGCCAAAAAGGAAAAGTTATGCTACCGAGACCTCACTACTCAGATCTGTTTGAGCAGTTAATGAAAGGAATGCATCAACACAGTAGAAATTTCATGGAAAATATCAGAAGCATCAACAGTTCTCATGCGTTTGCTTCATTCGGTGCCAACATTGCACCGCCCCCTGGATTCGGACCGTATTGTTTTAAAATTCACGGCCAGATCTACCACCGCACTGGATCACTTCACCCAGAAATAGGACAACCACCAAAATGTGCACAATTATACATCATTGATACAAATGAGGCTACAGAACAAAGGATGAACGTGAAAGAAAACGAAAAGTGTGATGCTGAACCGATGAACCAAATTGCCGTACATTTACAAAAAATAAGCCCATTTGCTGCCGCATATCGCATGCTAAAAGACGTTCAAGCTGAGGAGGAACAGAGGGCTATACAAAATGGTACTGAAATGCCTTCTATTGGGCATCTATGGGGCCATAACTGCATGGAGCATTATATGGGGCATCTATGGGGCCATAACTGCATGGAGCATTATACTACGTGACTGGGCAAAATACTACGTGACTGGGCAATATACTACGTGGACATGCAATGTACTGCGTGGGCTGCGCAATGTACTGCGTGGGCTGTGCAATGTACTACATGGGCTGCGCAATGTACTGCGTGGGCTGCGCAATGTACTGCGTGGCTGTGCAATATACTGCGTGGGCTGTGCAATATACTATGCATACATATTCTAGAATACCCGATGCGTTCGAATCGGGCCACCATCTAGTTCATTATAATTACACGTACTCCCCAATTCATTAGAATTACATGTCCTCCCCCGATTCATTATAATTACATGTCCTCCCCCAAATTCATTATAATAACATGTACTTCCTCCAATTCATGATAATTACATACAATCCCCCAATTCATTATAATTACACATTCTCCAATTCATTATTATTACATGTCCTCCCCCAATTCATTACACTTACTCGTCCTCCCCAGTTCATTATAATTACACATCCTTCCCCAATTCATTATAAATACATGTACTCCCCCAATTCATTATAATTACATGTCATCCCCAAATTCATTGTAATTACATGTACTCCCCCAATTCATTAAAATTGCAGATCCTCCCCCAATTCATTATAGACATCCTCCCCAAATTCATTATAATTACACTTCCTCCCCACAATTAATTATAATTACATGTCCTCCCCCAATTCATTATAATTACACATCCTTCCCTAATTCATTATAATTACAAGTCCTCCCCAATTCATTGTAATTACATGTATTCCCCCAATTCATTATAATTTTACGTCCTCCCCAATTCATTATAATTACACATCCTCCCCAAATTCATTATAATTACACATCCTTCCCCAATTCATTATAATTACATGTACTCCCCCCAATTCATTACAATTACACGTCCTCCCCAATTCATTATAATTACATGTCCTCCCCCAATTCATTATAATTACACGTCCTCCCCCAATTCAAGATAATTATATGTCCTCCTCCAATTCAATATATGTACATACAGTACAGACCAAAAGTTTGGACACACCTTCTCATTTAAAGATTTTTCTGTATTTTCATGACTATGAAAATTGTACATTCACATTGAAGGCATCAAAACTATGAATTAACACATGTGGATTTATATACTTAACTAAAAAGGGTGAAACAACTGAAAATATGTCTTATATTCTAGGTTCTTCAAAGTAGCCACCTTTTGCTTTGATGACTGCTTTGCACACTCTTGGCATTCTCTTGATGAGCTTCAAGAGGTAGTCACCGGGAATGGTCTTCCAACAATCTTGAAGGAGTTCCCAGAGATGCTTAGCACTTGTTGGCCCTTTTGCCTTTACTCTGCGGTCCAGCTCACCCCAAACCATCTCGATTGGGTTCAGGTTTGGTGACTGTGGAGGCCAGGTCATCTGGCGTAGCACCCCATCACTCTCCTTCTTGGTCAAATAGCCCTTACACAGCCTGGAGGTGTGTTTGGGGTCATTGTCCTGTTGAAAAATAAATGATGGTCCAACTAAACGCAAACCGGATGGAATAGCATGCCGCTGCAAGATGCTGTGGTAGCTATGCTGGTTCAGCATGCCTTCAATTTTGAATAAATCCCCAACAGTGTCACGAGCAAATCACCCCCACACCATCACACCTCCTCCATGCTTCACGGTGGGAAGCAGTCATGTAGAGTCCATCCGTTCACCTTTTCTGCTTCGCACAAAGACACGGTGGTTGGAACCAAAGATCTCAAATTTGGACTCATCAGACCAAAGCACAGATTTCCACTGGTCTAATGTCCATTCATTGTGTCCATTCTCTTAACAGTTGTTGTAGAGATGTGTCTGCTGCTAGAACTCTGTGTGGCATTGACCTGGTCTCTAATCTGAGCTGCTGTTAACCTGCCATTTCTGAGGCCGGTGACTCAGATAAACTTATCCTCAGAAGCAGAGGTGACTCTTGGTCTTCCTTTAATGGGGCGGTCCTCATGTGAGCCAGTTTCTTTGTAGCGCTTGATGGTTTTTGCAACTGCACTTGGGGACACTTTCAAAGTTTTCCCAGTTTTTCGGACTGACTGACCCTCATTTCTTAAAGTAATGATGGCCACTCGTTTTTCTTTACTTAGCTGCTTTTTTCTTGCCATAATACAAGACATATTTTCAGTTGTTTTACACTTTTTTGTTAAGTATATAATTCCATATGTGTTAATTCATAGTTTTGATGCCTTCAGTGTGAATTTACAATTTTCATTGTCATAAAAATACACAAAAATCTTTAAATGAGAAGGTGTGTCCAAATTTTTGGTCTGTACTGTACATCCTCCCCAAATTCATTATAATTACCCGTCCTCCCCCAATTCATTATAATTACACATCCTCTCCAATTCATTATAATTACATGTCCTCCCCAATTCTTTATAATTACCCGTTGTCACGGTTCACACTGTGCTGCCAACAATATGTCACGGATGCCACCAATATGTCAGCGATCCCAGGGAGAATATAATTATCTTCCCCACTACTCACACCAATTTGTCACGAACAGGGGTGGTTTGGTGGCCCCTGGTTCCTTCTGAAGAGGATTTATCTATATCCCACATCCCAGTTCCGGTTTGAAGATTGCAGCTCTCTGGCGCCCCCTTTACACTCAGGTCCGATTAGGTACTGCACCCAGGGTAATTTGTCGCCAGAAAGGCTGCCTGCTATGTACTGGCTATTGGGCATGCTGCAGTGAGGGCAATATAACTACTCCCACAGAGGCGGGAACAATAATTATCAACGCTGCCGTTGCTACAAAGATTCCCAATCACACAGAACAAAGTATGCTGCCACCAGTTCCGATTTCCTAAGGATTACCTGGTCCGGAGCCAACCCAAATCAGTAGCATAATTCACTTCAGAGGAAGCGACAGTTCGTTTATAGAGCATGAAGAGACAAGCTAGTGAATTATATATTTTACTCCATAAAAAGGTAGGCAGTGTTTACAAGGTATAAAAAGATATCATAAAGACGACAAAATTATGTGTACAAAAGAGATTACAAATAAAAAAGGATTAAAATTGAAAAACACTTATATAACGTTCAGATCATTTCAGCTTGTGACTGGCCGTGTGCTATGGAGGAGAAAGGACTTCCATATATCCAGATGCATCATACAACTGCACAGTAGCAAGACCCTGGAGCGAAGACACTCCCAGAATGCTGGTCTTGCTAAGTTATTCTAGCCCAAAACCCAGGTACTCCCCCTGTGGTGACATCACTTAGAAGCTGAAACCTCCTCTTTACTTACAGCTATGGTAACTATTTTTATGCATAACTTGCTGCGTGAACCTCGCATAAGTACGACACCATGCTCATGATGTTCCCCACATCAGGGGCATTCTTTTAAGTGTAAATACGGAGCAATTACCTGAACCGCTTACTGAGAAATCCGCACATTGCACTGGTTGCATTTAGCTACTCACACTTTCAGTGAGTGATAGTTCTATCGATGGACATCCGTAATATATAATTCTTATAACCCTAGCTTGGGTTGGTGTCAATATAAATCACTGTAATAGAACAATAGAAGCTCCTGGTTTCTATATACCAGTTTCAACCAGTACCAGTTGGGAGGAGGGAACGAGTAGCCTTCACAGAGCCTGGTATCTGCAGCTAAAACCATTAAAAATTCTTCTGGGAGGGGGAAATTAGGGGTTTAGGATTCACACACACACAGGCAGAGTGAGAAGAGGGGGGTCGGAATGGCCCACAGCATGTGTCTACTCAGCTTTAAAGGAGGAAGCAGAGCTCAGTGTGCGTGATAATACACAATCAAATACCTTAGTTCCTGACACTTCCCCCTTTTGGACTGCACTACGGAGGCAGGACCTCTCGATACTCCTCCATGCACACCTCAGCGGGTTCACCCTGGCGAGACAATCCATCTGCATTGCCATGCTCCCTGCCCGTTTTGTATTTGATGGTAAAGTCGTACTGCTGGAGGGCAAGGCTCCAGCATAGCAACCTTCCGTTGGTTCCAAACATGGTTGTAGCCAGCGCAGAGGGTTGTGGTCTATCACCACAGTGAAGGTGCACCTGTACAGGTAGGGCTGCAACCGTTGCAGGGCCCAGACTATGGCAAGGCACTCCTTCTCGATGGTGGAATAGGCCACTTCCCTCAGCAGAAGTTTCTGGCTCAGGTACAACACGGGGTGCTCATGGTTCCCCGAGTCAACCTGGCTGAGCACAGCATCAAGGCCAAACTCGCTGGCGTTGGTCTGCACCACGAATGGTTGACTGCTGTCGACTGCTTTCAACACAGGAGCATTGCACAGGGCTGTTTTCAATGCCAGGAAGGCTCCCTCACAGCCGTCAGTCCAGTCAACTATGTGAGGTAGCTTTTTCCTGGTGAGGTCTGTCAAGGGTTTTGCCAGGCTACTATAGTGCTGTACGAAGCATCTATAGTAACCTGCAGTGCTCAGGAAGGAAATCACCTGTTTCTTGGTCCTGGGTGTGGGCCAGGACACGATCGCGTCCACTTTCCCAAGCTTTGGCTTTATGGAGCCCCCGCCTATTCGGTGCCCCAGGTAGTGGACCTCACTCATGCCCATCTGGCACTTTCCCGGCTTGATGGTCAGACCGGCTTGGTGAATTCACCTGAGCACCTCCTCAAGATGCTGCAGGTGTTCACCCCAGGAGGAACTGAAGATGGCAATGTCATCCAGGTAAGCCACTGCGTACTTCTGCAGTCCCTGAAGCAGGTGGTTGACCATCCGCTGGAAAGTGGCAGGGGCATTCTTCATGCCGAAGAGCATGTGTTATGGACCTGGTGGTTAGGTGCACCTGGAATGACCTGATGGTTAAACTAGAAGACAGGACGAGCTCTGGGAAGTGGAAACTCTGCTGACCGCAAATCCTAATCCTATAACACACACACTAGAAATAGCTGTGGAGTGTACCTAACTCTCCCTAGACGCCTCTTCACAGCCTAAGAGCTAACTACCCCTAAAGATAGGAAAATAAGCCTTACCTTGCCTCAGAGAAAATTCCCCAAAGGTAAAGGCAGCCCCCCACATATATTAACTGTGAGTTAAGAGGAAAGTCACAAACACAGGGATGAAACAGGTTTCAGCAAAGGAGGCCAGACTTACTAGATAGACTGAGGATAGGAAAGGGATCTATGTGGTCAGCACAAAAAACTACAAAAAGCCACGCAGAGTGTGCAAAAAGACCCCCGCACCGACTCACGGTGCGGAGGTGCCACTCTGCAACCCAGAGCTTCCAGCTAGCAAGGCAATATCATGTTAGCAAGCTGGACTAGATTTTAGCAAGTACTAAGAAATATATTCAGTACACAATGAACAACAAATGAACTAGCAGGGACTTAGCTTCTGCTGGAGTAGACAGGTCATCAGAAAGATCCGAGAGAGATCTGAACCAGTGCTAATACATTGACAGCTGGCATGGAGTAACGATCTGAGTGGAGTTAAATAGAGAAGCCAACCCAGCCGCAAACGAGGGCAGCTGAGGAAGCAACCTCAGAACCAGCAGTTCCACTGACATCCACCAGAGGGAGTCCACGGACAGAACTCGCCGAAGTATCATTCATGACCACAGGAGGGAGTTCAAGAACGGAATTCACAACAGGCATGACCGTGGACTCGTACAGTCTGAAGGGTGTGATAAAGGCAGACTTCACCTGTGCCTCGGGGCTCAGGGGAATCTGCTAGTATCCTCGACTCAGATCCTTTATGGTTAGATATTTTGCACCAGCTAACCGCTCAAGCAGCTCCTCGATGCGCGGCATTGGGTGCGCTTTAGAGGCTGTGATGGAGTTGAGTCCTCTGAAGTCCAAGTAGAACCGGGTGGTCCGATCCTTCTTTGGCACGAGAACTACAGGTGAGGCCTATGCGCTTTTGGACCGTTGAATCACCCCCAGCTGTAACATCTCATCGATCTCCTGGCGCATAACCTGCTGCACTTCGTCGGAGATCCAATAGGGTGTTCTCCGTAGTGGGGCATGATTCCCATTGTCCACCTCGTGGACCGCTAACTCAGTCCTTCCAGGTCAGTTGAAGAACACGGCCCGAAAGGGTTCCAGCATGGTCCACAACTGCGACTGCTGGGGTTCGGTTAAAAAGGCGCTTACCTCCACGTCCTCAATGGACCCACTGGCCTTAGCTTGGGCCAACATGTCCAGGAGGGGGTCTTCCTCCCCGTCTTCAGGCAGGCTGCAGACCGATAGGATGTAGGGTTCACGTTCATGATGAGCCTTCGTCATGTTTACGTGAAAGGCCTTTCGCCTACCCCGAGCGTGGTCAAGCGTGACCACGTAGGTGACCAGGTTGAGCTGTTGGTGGATGACATACGGGCCTTCCCAGGCTGCCTGAAGCTTATCCTTTGTTGGGGGGACCAGCACCCACACCTTTTGACCCATGTGGAAGGTCCGCTCCCATGCATTCTGGTCGTACCAGTGCTTTTGATCAGCTTGAGCCTGCGTCATGTTGTCATGCACCAACTGCGTCAAGGTCTGCATTTTGTCACGGAAGTGCATGACATACTCCACTATGGACACTTCAGAAGGGTTCAAGGGTTCGGCTCCTCTTCCCAGGATTCCCTTATCAACCCAAGGGGTCCCCGCACTCGCCTACCCTACAGGAGCTCGAAGGGTGAGAACCCCGTCGAGGCCTGCAGAACCTCTCAGTAAGCGAATAGCAAGTGTGGGAGGTACCACTTGTGACGAGGTGTACGGCAGAGCAAGAAGGGACAACAGGCCAAGGGATGATTCAACAGATTTATTATCAAGAACGCTGGAACAACACATGCAGGTAGATCTACAGAGTCCACAATTAGTCCAACGGAACAGATTCGGGGGCACCTCCCGATAATCCTTGTGCCAGCTAACAAAGCAATAGTCCACACGAGTCCAAGGGATCCCAAAACAATCTCACGAACGACAAGATATGTCCTCAGCTCAAGTCTCGCCCCCTTCGCTTCCGCAGTCACAGATGGACGTGGGGTCTTGCCTCAGCTAAGAATCCCCACTCCTTCTCCTTTAAGGATCAACTCAGATCTGATCTCAAAAATAAGAATGGATTGTCTGAGCTCCTGGGATCCGCTCATGAAGGGGGGTAGGGGTCACACCTTCTATTCAATGGTTGGGTCCACCAGAAGATTCTAGACTGGTCGGCTCCGCTTAGTCTATCTAGTATGTACATTTGACTAGCCACCTGCTGTGAGGAAGAATGGCTATTCTTTCACTAGTGGTGTTGACAAAGCTTAATTACATTATAGCTTAGGGCTGCAAGTATTGGGGGAAGGAGACATATTGCTACAGTTGAACTCCCAGCACAAGAAAATACATAAATTACAGCTAATAGAAACCAGAGAACAGTTACATACATCAAATTGCATATTATTCAAATACAGGACAGGGTAAAAGTACATATCATGACAATCCCTTCCCCTCCCAATTTGTGTACGTACTAGGGACCTCTACAGGTCGCTGGTTAAGTACACACAGGCAGAGCATGTGGCTTCATGCAGCCACGAATTGGCATCGTAGCTCTCCCACATCATTGCCCAGGAGAACATCTGCAGGCAGACCACCCATCACCCCAACCACACATCGCCTGACCACAAAACCAAAGTTCAGATCCACAGTGGCTGTGGGAATAGTCCTCTATTGTCCACCAGCCAGTTTAATGACAATCCCAGGTCCTCTATGGATTGCCTCAGGCCGAACCACTCGGGGATCAGCCAGTGTGAGGAAAGCCCCTAAGTCACAAAATCCAATAAGTCTCTGTCCATCCAGCACGACCTCCTGCAAGTGCTTACCTCGATGAGCAGAAGTCATCATAGCTGCGGGTCGCACACCATAAACTCCTAGTGGTGCAACATGGGTGGGTGAGGCACTAGGCCAGTCCTCACGTAGTGGTGACACGTCTTCCTCCATGGCACTTGGCTGTACATAATTAATAATACGACTGGGTACAGGATCAATCCTCATTTGAACAGCTGGGCAGGAGGCTTGCAGATGCCCCGGCTGCCCACATCGATAGTATCTGTGCTGGGTCTCACTCCATCCAAGGCGTCCTCTTGGGCGAGGGGTAAGGGAACCTGGAGGCCGGCTCCCACCTGAAGGTGCTGTAGGGGTTTGAGGACAACTCCTCCATGGGCTGGCTGGGCATGAGGCCTGCAGATGCCCCGGATGCCCACAACCATAACACCTGCGCTCTGCTACTTCCTCTCCTCGTCGTATTCCAGAAAACGCAGTAGAAGCAACTGGAGGCATATTTACACGGGTATCAGCATGAGGTGGTGGCTTAGAGGAATGGGGAACAATGGGGACAGAAGAACTGGGGGCCACCGGTGTTGTGGGGCTGGTAGGCCTCTCTCGATCCTCTAACAGAACCCTCCACTGAGGCTTGATGGTGAGAGCCTCATCAGCGAGAGATGCAGCTTCTTCCACTGTCACTGGTCTCCTCTCACGCACCCATTCAATGATCTCAACGGGGCACTGGGCAAAGAATTGTTCTTTTAGGATAACCTGGAGAAAGGTGTTCCAGGTTAAGGCCTCCTCTGCCTCCAGCCTGCGATGACATATTTGTTTGAGTCTATGAGCATATAACTCAAAAGACACTTCCCCATCACAGGCTAAAGTACGGAACTGAGTCCTGTAAGTGTCTGGAGTCACAGCATAATGTTCTAGAATAGTCTGTTTAATCTCTGCATACTCACGGTTCCCCCAAGGGTCCATAGGTCTATAGGCTTCGGCAGCTCCACCCTCTAAGAGCCCCACAAGATGTCGGACTCGCTCCCTTTCCGGGACTTCCATTAATCGACACTGATGCTCAAAGTCCTGGAAGAAGCCCTCAATGTCGCCTGCAGCCTCATTAAAGGGCTTAAAGTCTTTGCGGGACACTCTGGGGAGTTCCCTCATGGTGGGTGCTGGGGTTACAGTCTGTCTGGAGCCTCTAGCTGCTTCCAAAGCGATCTGCCTCTCCAGCAATGCCATCTCCTGAGCTCTGTGAATGGCCTCCCTCTCCTCAGCTCTGTGAATGGCCTCCCTCTCCTCAGCTCTGTGAATGGCCTCCCTCTTATCGTCTATGGTGGCCTCTTCTCCCAGCAATGCCATCTCCTCCTCGTACCACACAGCCCACTGACCTTTTTTGGGTATTTTCCTCTGGCTGCAGTCTTTCCTCCATTTGCTGTGAGGATCCTTCCTCAGCGTCATCTTGCAGGCGAACTCCTTCCAAAGCCTCAATTAGCTGCTCCTTGGAGAGTCCTTTAAAATGGACTCCTACTTCACGGGCCTTTGATTGTAGGCTCCCCAAAGTCCAGTTCTTGTACTCTGCGGTGTTGGTTCCCGATGTTGGGCCATTGTCCTCCATTCCTTCTTCTCTGATCCCGCTGCTGCCAATCAGTTTGTGGCGGGGTGTACGGCAGAGCAAGAAGGAACAACAGGCCAAGGGATGATTCAACAGATTTATTATCAAGAACGCTGGAACAACACATGCAGGTAGATCTACAGAGTCCACAGTTAGTCCAACGGAACAGATTTGGGGGCACCTCCCGATAATCCTTGTGCCAGCTAACAAAGCAATAGTCCACACGTGTCCAAGGGATCCCAAAACAATCTCACGAACGACGAGATATGTCCTCAGCTCAAGTCTCGCCCCGTTCGCTTCCGCAGTCACAGATGGACATGGGGTCTTGCCTCAGCTAAGAATCCCTACTCCTTCTCCTTTAAGGATCAACTCACATCTGATCTCAAAAATAAGAATGGATTGTCTGAGCTCCTGGGATCTGCCCATGAAGGGGGGTAGGGGTCACACCTTCTATTCAATGGTTGGGTCCACCAGAAGATTCTAGACTGGTCGGCTCCGCTTAGTCTATCTAGTATGTACATTTGGCTAGCCACCTGCTGTGAGGAAGAATGGCTATTCTTTCACTAGTGGTGTTGACAAAGCTTAATTACATTATAGCTTAGGGCTGCAAGTATTGGGGGAAGGAGACATATTGTTACAGGTGAACTCCCAGCACAAGAAAATACATAAATTACAGCTAATAGAAACTGTTGTGAAATTGGATTCTGGGCTCCCCCGGTGGCCACTTGTGGAATTGAACTTGTGTGCATCATCCCCTCTGTTCACCTGCTCCTATCAGGATGTGGGAGTCGCTATATAACCTTGCTCCTCTGTCAGTTTCATGCCGGTCAACAATGTAATCAGAAGCCTTTCTGTGCATGTTCCTGCTACCAGACAACTCCCAGCTAAGTTGGACTTTTGTCCTTGTGTGTTTTTGCATTTTGTTCCTGTTCACAGCTGCTGTTTCGTTACTGTGTCTGGAAAGCTCTTGTGATCGGAAATTGCCACTCTGGTGTTATGAGTTAATGCTAGAGTCTTAAAGTAATTTCTGGATGGTGTTTTGATAGGGTTTTCTGCTGACCATGAAAGTGCCCTTTCTGTCTTCCTGCTATATAGTAAGCGGACCTCGATTTTGCTAATCCTATTTTCATACTACGTTTGTCATTTCATCTAAAATCACCGCCAATATATGTGGGGGCCTCTGTCTGCCTTTTGGGGAAATTTCTCTAGAGGTGAGCCAGGACTGTCTTTTCCTCTGCTAGGATTAGGTAGTTCTCCGGCTGGCGCTGGGCATCTAGGGATAAAAAAACGTAGGCATGCTACCCGGCCACTTCTAGTTGTGCGGCAGGTTTAGTTCATGGTCAGTATAGTTTCCATCTTCCAAGAGCTAGTTCTCATATATGCAGGGCTATGTTCTCTCGCCATTGAGAATCATGACAGTTTGACCGGCCCAAAAAAGGGTTAAATTTCTGGCTGAGAAAGGAGAGAAAAAAGAAGTCTGCTACAATTTTTTTTTTTTTTTCTTTTCCTCTAGTTCTGAGTGTGCTCTTAATTGAATCACTTGCTAGTTTGCCTATGCTGCAGCCTTCCTCTCTTTCTCTCCTTCTAATCCTTGAACGGCTCTGTGTTCACCTGTTTCAAATGGATCTTCAGAGTGTAGCTACAGGTTTGAATAATCTCGCCACAAAGGTACAAAATTTGCAAGATTTTGTTGTTCATGCACCTATGTCTGAGCCTAGAATTCCTTTGCCTGAATTCTTCTCGGGGAATAGATCTCACTTTCAAAATTTTAAAAATAATTGCAAATTGTTTTTGTCCCTGAAGTCTCGCTCTGCCGGAGACCCTGCACAGCAGGTCAGGATTGTAATTTCCTTGCTCCGGGGCGACCCTCAAGACTGGGCTTTTGCATTGGCACCAGGGGATCCTGCGTTGCTCAATGTGGATGCGTTTTTTCTGGCCTTGGGGTTGCTTTATGAGGAACCTCATTTAGAGCTTCAGGCGGAAAAGGCCTTGATGTCCTTGTCTCAGGGGCAAGATGAAGCTGAAATATACTGCCAAAAATTCCGCAAATGGTCTGTGCTTACTCAGTGGAATGAGTGCGCCCTGGCGGCGATTTTCAGAGAAGGTCTCTCTGATGCCATTAAGGATGTTATGGTGGGGTTCCCTGTGCCTGCGAGTCTGAATGAGTCCATGACGGTGGCTATTCAGATCGATAGGCGTCTGCGGGAGCGCAAACCTGTGCACCATTTGGCGGTGTCTACTGAGAAAACGCCAGAAAATATGCAATGTGATAGAATTCTGTCCAGAAGCGAGAGGCAGAATTTTAGACGAAAAAATGGGTTGTGCTTCTATTGTGGTGATTCAACTCATGTTATATCAGCATGCTTTAAGCGTACTAAGAAGCCTGACAAGTCTGTTTCAATTAGCACTTTACAGTCTAAGTTTATTCTATCTGTGACCCTGATTTGTTCTTTGTCATCTATTACCGCGGACGCCTATGTCGACTCTGGCGCTGCTTTGAGTCTTATGGATTGGTCCTTTGCCAAACGCTGTGGGTATGATTTGGAGCCATTGGAGGCTCCGATACCTCTGAAAGGGATTGACTCCACCCCATTGGCTAGTAATAAACCACAATACTGGACACAAGTGACTATGCGTGTTAATCCGGATCACCAGGAGGTTATTCGCTTTCTGGTGCTGTATAATCTACATGATGTTTTGGTGCTGGGATTGCCATGGCTGCAATCTCATAACCCAGTCCTCGACTGGAGAGCTATGTCTGTGTTAAGCTGGGGATGTAAAGGAACTCATGGGGACGTACCTTTGGTTTCCATTTCATCATCTATTCCCTCTGAGATTCCTGAATTCTTGTCTGACTTTCGTGACGTTTTTGAAGAACCCAAGGTTGGTTCACTACCTCCGCACCGGGAGTGCGATTGTGCCATAGACTTGATCCCGGGTAGTAAATACCCTAAGGGTCGTTTATTTAATCTGTCTGTGCCTGAACACGCTGCTATGCGAGAATATATAAAGGAGTCCTTGGAAAAGGGACATATTCGTCCTTCGTCATCTCCCTTAGGAGCCGGTTTTTTCTTTGTGTCTAAGAAAGACGGCTCTTTGAGGCCGTGTATTGATTATCGACTTTTGAATAAAATCACGGTTAAATATCAATATCCGTTACCACTGCTTACTGATTTGTTTGCTCGTATAAAGGGGGCCAAGTGGTTCTCTAAGATTGATCTCCGTGGGGCGTATAATTTGGTGCGAATCAAGCAGGGGGATGAGTGGAAAACCGCATTTAATACGCCCGAGGGCCATTTTGAGTATTTGGTGATGCCTTTTGGTCTTTCAAATGCCCCTTCAGTCTTCCAGTCCTTTATGCATGACATTTTCCGCGATTATTTGGATAAATTTATGATTGTGTATCTGGATGATATTCTGATTTTTTCGGATGACTGGGACTCTCATGTCCAGCAGGTCAGGAGGGTTTTTCAGGTTTTGCGGTCTAATTCCTTGTGTGTGAAGGGTTCTAAGTGTGTTTTTGGGGTTCAAAAGATTTCCTTCTTGGGATACATTTTTTCCCCCTCTTCCATCGAGATGGATCCTGTCAAGGTTCAGGCTATTGGTGATTGGACGCAACCCTCTTCTCTTAAGAGTCTTCAGAAATTTTTGGGCTTTGCTAACTTTTATCGTCGATTTATTGCTGGTTTTTCTGATGTTGTAAAACCATTGACTGATTTGACTAAGAAGGGTGCTGATGTTGCTGATTGGTCCCCTGATGCTGTGGAGGCCTTTCGGGAGCTCAAGCGCCGCTTTTCTTCCGCCCCAGTGTTGCGTCAGCCTGATGTTGCTCTTCCTTTTCAGGTTGAGGTCGACGCTTCTGAAATCGGAGCTGGGGCGGTGTTGTCGCAGAGAAGTTCCGACTGCTCCGTGATGAGACCTTGTGCTTTTTTTTCCCGTAAATTTTCGCCCGCCGAGCGGAATTATGATATTGGGAATCGGGAGCTTTTGGCCATGAAGTGGGCTTTTGAGGAGTGGCGTCACTGGCTTGAGGGGGCCAGACATCAGGTGGTGGTATTGACTGACCACAAAAATTTAATTTACCTTGAGTCTGCCAGGCGCCTGAATCCTAGACAGGCGCGCTGGTCGTTGTTTTTCTCTCGGTTTAATTTTGTGGTGTCGTACCTACCGGGTTCTAAGAATGTTAAGGCGGATGCCCTTTCTAGGAGTTTTGAGCCTGACTCCCCTGGTAATTCTGAGCCCACAGGTATCCTTAAAGATGGAGTTATATTGTCTGCCGTTTCTCCAGACCTGCGGCGGGCCTTGCAGGAGTTTCAGGCGGATAGACCTGATCGTTGCCCACCTGGTAGACTGTTTGTTCCTGATGATTGGACCAGTAGAGTCATCTCTGAGGTTCATTCTTCTGCGTTGGCAGGTCATCCTGGAATCTTTGGTACCAGGGATTTGGTGGCAAGGTCCTTCTGGTGGCCTTCCCTGTCACGAGATGTGCGAGGCTTTGTGCAGTCTTGTGACGTTTGTGCTCGGGCCAAGCCTTGTTGTTCTCGGGCTAGTGGATTGTTGTTGCCCTTGCCTATCCCGAAGAGGCCTTGGACGCACATCTCGATGGATTTTATTTCGGATCTGCCTGTTTCTCAGAAGATGTCTGTCATCTGGGTGGTGTGTGACCGTTTCTCTAAGATGGTCCATCTGGTTCCCTTGCCTAAGTTGCCTTCTTCTTCCGAGTTGGTTCCTCTGTTTTTTCAAAATGTTGTTCGTTTGCATGGTATTCCGGAGAATATCGTTTCTGACAGAGGGACCCAATTCGTGTCTAGATTTTGGCGGGCATTCTGTGCCAGGATGGGCATAGATTTGTCTTTTTCGTCTGCTTTCCATCCTCAGACTAATGGCCAGACCGAGCGGACTAATCAGACCTTGGAGACATATTTGAGGTGTTTTGTGTCTGCGGATCAGGATGATTGGGTTGCTTTTTTGCCTTTGGCGGAGTTCGCCCTCAATAATCGGGCCAGCTCTGCCACCTTGGTGTCCCCGTTTTTCTGTAATTCGGGGTTTCATCCTCGATTTTCCTCTGGTCAAGTGGAATCTTCGGATTGTCCTGGAGTGGATGCTGTGGTGGAGAGGTTGCATCAGATTTGGGGGCAGGTGGTGGACAATTTGAAGTTGTCCCAGGAGAAGACTCAGCTTTTTGCCAACCGCCGTCGTCGTGTTGGTCCTCGGCTTTGTGTTGGGGACTTGGTGTGGTTGTCTTCTCGTTTTGTCCCTATGAGGGTTTCTTCTCCTAAGTTTAAGCCTCGGTTCATCGGCCCGTACAAGATATTGGAGATTCTTAACCCTGTGTCCTTCCGTTTGGACCTCCCTGCATCCTTTTCGATTCATAATGTTTTTCATCGGTCATTGTTGCGCAGGTATGAGGTACCGGTTGTGCCTTCCATTGAGCCTCCTGCTCCGGTGTTGGTTGAGGGTGAGTTGGAGTACGTTGTGGAAAAGATCTTAGACTCTCGTGTTTCCAGACGGAAACTCCAGTATCTGGTCAAATGGAAGGGATACGGTCAGGAGGATAATTCTTGGGTCACTGCCTCTGATGTTCATGCCTCCGATCTTGTCCGTGCCTTTCATAGGGCTCATCCTGATCGCCCTGGTGGTTCTGGTGAGGGTTCGGTGCCCCCTCCTTGAGGCGGGGGTACTGTTGTGAAATTGGATTCTGGGCTCCCCCGGTGGCCACTTGTGGAATTGAACTTGTGTGCATCATCCCCTCTGTTCACCTGCTCCTATCAGGATGTGGGAGTCGCTATATAACCTTGCTCCTCTGTCAGTTTCATGCCGGTCAACAATGTAATCAGAAGCCTTTCTGTGCATGTTCCTGCTACCAGACAACTCCCAGCTAAGTTGGACTTTTGTCCTTGTGTGTTTTTGCATTTTGTTCCTGTTCACAGCTGCTGTTTCGTTACTGTGTCTGGAAAGCTCTTGTGATCGGAAATTGCCACTCTGGTGTTATGAGTTAATGCTAGAGTCTTAAAGTAATTTCTGGATGGTGTTTTGATAGGGTTTTCTGCTGACCATGAAAGTGCCCTTTCTGTCTTCCTGCTATATAGTAAGCGGACCTCAATTTTGCTAATCCTATTTTCATACTACGTTTGTCATTTCATCTAAAATCACCGCCAATATATGTGGGGGCCTCTGTCTGCCTTTTGGGGAAATTTCTCTAGAGGTGAGCCAGGACTGTCTTTTCCTCTGCTAGGATTAGGTAGTTCTCCGGCTGGCGCTGGGCATCTAGGGATAAAAAAACGTAGGCATGCTACCCGGCCACTTCTAGTTGTGCGGCAGGTTTAGTTCATGGTCAGTATAGTTTCCATCTTCCAAGAGCTAGTTCTCATATATGCAGGGCTATGTTCTCTCGCCATTGAGAATCATGACAAGAAACCAGAGAACAGTTACATACATCAAATGGCATATTATTCAAATACAGGACAGGGCAAAAGTACATATCATGACACCACTCCCAGTCACGTCCTTGGGTCTCAACCAGCATGTGTAGCATCTGTTTGAGGGTACCATTGAAGCGCTCACACAAGCCATTGGTCTGTGGGTGATGCACACTCGATTCCAGACGCTTCACCTGCATTCTCTTACAGAGAGCCTCCATTAGGCGAGACATGAATTGGGTCCCTTGATCAGTAAGCATCTCCCTGTGAAATCCCACCCCTGAAAAGATGGCCAACAGTGCATCCACCAACTTATCTGCCCTAGTTGAGGACGGAGCCACTGCCTCTGGGTACTGGGTAGCGTAGTCTACCACAGTGAGGATGTATTGCTTTCCAGAGCTGCTGGGGAAGGCCAGCAGGCCCACAATGTCCACCGCGATCCTCTGGAAAGGCTCCTCTATCACTGGCAAAGGGATCAGGGGAGCCTTAAGAGCAGGCCCCGCCTTCGCCACTCTTTGACAGGTGATACAGGAGCAGCAGTAGATAGTCACATCTGTCCCCATCTTGGGCCAATAGAAGTGTTGAGACAGCCGGGCCTTAGTTTTGCTGATCCCCAAGTGTCCAGCGAGTGGGATCTCATGGGCAATCCGCAACAACTCACCCCTGAATTGGTACGGGATGTGTTATGACCCCAATGGCGAGGGTCTCAGAGGAACGTGGAAGTCTGCAGAATACAAAAATCCAGCTCATAGGGCAGTGGTAACTGGGTTGACCATATATCTACTCCTAACGCCAACACTAGAAGTAGCCGGGGATCATTCCTACGTTGATTCTAGATGACACGCGCCAGCCGGAGAATCTAGCTACCCCTAGTAGAGGAAAACAAAGACCTTTCTTGCCTCCAGAGAAGGGGACCCCAAAGCTGGATAGAAGCCCCCCACAAATAATGACGGTGAGGTAAGAGGAAATGACAAACACAGAAATGAACCAGGTTTAGCACAGAGAGGCCCGCTTACTGATAGCAGAATAAAGAAAGGTAACTTATATGGTCAACAAAAACCCTATCAAAATCCACACTGGAAATTCAAGAACCCCCGAACCGTCTAACGGTCCGGGGGGAGAACACCAGTCCCCTAGAGCTTCCAGCAAAGGTCAGGATATAGATTTGGAACAAGCTGGACAAAAATACAAAACCAAAACAAATAGCAAAAAGCAAAAGGCAGACTTAGCTGATATAACTGGAACCAGGATCAGTAGACAAGAGCACAGCAGACTAGCTCTGATAACTACGTTGCCAGGCATTGAACTGAAGGTCCAGGGAGCTTATATAGCAACACCCCTAACTAACGACCCAGGTGCGGATAAAAGGAATGACAGAAAAACCAGAGTCAAAAAACTAGTAACCACTAGAGGGAGCAAAAAGCAAATTCACAACAGTACCCCCCCCTTAGTGAGGGGTCACCGAACCCTCACCACGACCACCAGGGCGATCAGGATGAGCGGCATGAAAGGCACGAACTAAATCGGCCGCATGAACATCAGAGGCGACCACCCAGGAATTATCCTCCTGACCATAGCCCTTCCACTTGACCAGGTACTGAAGCCTCCGCCTGGAGAGGCGAGAATCCAAGATCTTCTCCACCACGTACTCCAACTCGCCCTCAACCAACACCGGAGCAGGAGGCTCAGCAGAAGGAACTACAGGCACAATGTACCGCCGCAACAAGGACCTATGAAATACATTGTGAATAGCAAACGACACAGGAAGATCCAGACGAAAAGATACAGGATTAAGGATTTCCAATATCTTGTAAGGCCCAATAAAACGAGGTTTAAATTTGGGAGAGGAGACCTTCATAGGAACAAAGCGGGAAGAAAGCCACACCAAATCCCCAACGCGTAGTCGGGGACCCACACCGCGGCGGCGGTTGGCAAAGCGCTGAGCCTTCTCCTGTGACAACTTCAAGTTGTCCACCACATGATTCCAGATCTGCTGCAACCTATCCACCACAGAATCCACCCCAGGACAGTCAGAAGGCTCCACATGACCCGAAGAAAAGCGAGGATGGAAACCAGAGTTGCAGAAAAAAGGCGAAACCAAGGTGGCGGAACTAGCCCGATTATTAAGGGCAAACTCAGCCAACGGCAAGAATGTCACCCAATCGTCCTGATCAGCAGAGACAAAACACCTCAAATAAGCCTCCAAAGTCTGATTGGTTCGCTCCGTCTGTCCATTAGTCTGAGGATGGAAAGCAGACGAAAACGACAAATCAATGCCCATCCTACTACAAAAGGATCGCCAGAACCTGGAAACGAACTGGGATCCTCTGTCTGACACAATATTCTCAGGGATGCCGTGCAAACGAACCACGTTCTGGAAAAACACAGGAACCAGATCGGAAGAGGAAGGCAGCTTAGGCAAAGGAACCAAATGGACCATCTTGGAGAAGCGATCACATATCACCCAGATAACGGACATGCCCTGAGATAGCGGAAGATCAGAAATGAAATCCATGGAGATATGTGTCCAAGGTCTCTTCGGGACAGGCAAGGGCAAGAGCAAACCGCTGGCACGAGAACAGCAAGGCTTAGCTCGAGCACAAGTCCCACAGGACTGCACAAATGACCGCACATCCCTTGACAAGGAAGGCCACCAAAAGGACCTGGCCACCAGATCTCTGGTGCCAAAAATTCCCGGGTGACCTGCCAACACCGAGGAATGAACCTCGGAAATGACTCTGCTGGTCCACTTATCCGGGACAAACAGTCTGTCAGGTGGACAAGACTCAGGCCTATCAGCCTGAAATCTCTGCAACACACGTCGCAGATCCGGAGAAATAGCTGACAAGATAACTCCATCTTTAAGAATACCAACAGGATCAGCGACTCCAGGAGCATCAGGCACAAAGCTCCTAGAAAGAGCATCGGCCTTCACATTCTTTGAACCTGGTAAATACGAGACAACAAAATCAAAGCGGGAGAAAAACAATGACCAGCGGGCCTGTCTCGGATTAAGGCGTTTAGCAGACTCGAGATACATCAGATTTTTGTGATCAGTCAAGACCACCACACGATGCTTAGCACCCTCGAGCCAATGACGCCACTCCTCAAATGCCCATTTCATGGCCAACAACTCCCGATTGCCCACATCATAATTTCGCTCGGCAGGCGAAAACTTCCTAGAGAAAAAGGCACAAGGTTTCATAACAGAGCAACCAGGGCCTCTCTGCGACAAAACGGCCCCTGCCCCAATCTCCGAAGCATCCACCTCAACCTGAAAGGGAAGTGAGACGTCAGGCTGGCACAAAACAGGCGCCGAAGTAAACCGGCGTTTCAACTCCTGGAAAGCCTCCACGGCAGCAGGAGCCCAGTTAGCTACATCGGAGCCCAGTTAGCTACATCGGAGCCCTTCTTGGTCATATCCGTCAAAGGTTTCACAATGCTAGAAAAATTAGCGATAAAACGACGGTAGAAGTTAGCGAAGCCCAAGAACTTCTGAAGACTCTTAACTGACGAGGGCTGAGTCCAATCAAGAATAGCTCGGACCTTGACTGGGTCCATCTCCACAGCAGAAGGGGAAAAAATGAACCCCAAAAAGGGAACCTTCTGTACACCAAAGAGACACTTTGAGCCCTTGACAAACAAAGAATTTTCACGCAAAATTTTAAAGACCAACCTGACCTGCTCCACATGCGAATCCCAATTATCAGAAAAAACCAAAATATCATCCAGATAAACAATCAAAAATTTATCCAGATACTTCCGGAAAATGTCATGCATAAAGGACTGAAAAACTGAAGGCGCATTGGAGAGCCCAAAAGGCATCACCAAGTACTCAAAATGACCTTCGGGCGTATTGAATGCGGTTTTCCATTCATCACCTTGCTTAATGCGCACAAGGTTGTACGCACCACGAAGGTCTATCTTGGTGAACCACTTGGCACCCTTAATCCGGGCAAACAAGTCAGACAACAGCGGTAAAGGATACTGAAATTTGACAGTGATCTTATTTAAAAGCCGATAATCAATACAAGGTCTCAAAGATCCGTCCTTTTTTGCCACAAAAAAGAATCCCGCACCAAGAGGGGAAGAAGACGGACGAATATGTCCTTTTTCCAGAGACTCCTTGATATATGAACGCATAGCGGTATGTTCAGGTACCGACAGATTAAACAGTCTTCCCTTAGGAAATTTACTGCCTGGGATCAAATCTATAGCACAGTCACAGTCCCTATGAGGAGGCAGTGCACTGGACTCAGACTCACTGAAGACATCCTGATAATCAGACAAATACTCCGGAACTTCCGAAGGCGTAGAAGAAGCAATAGACACAGGCAGGGAATCCTCATGAATACCACGACAGCCCCAACTTGAGACTGACATAGCCTTCCAGTCCAGGACTGGATTATGGGTCTGTAACCATGGCAGCCCCAAAACGACCAAATCATGCATTTTATGTAAAACCAGGAAACGTATCACCTCGCGGTGTTCAGGAGTCATGCACATGGTAACCTGAGTCCAATACTGCGGTTTATTTGCTGCCAATGGTGTAGCATCAATACCCCTAAGAGGAATAGGATTTTCTAATGGTTCAAGAGTAAATCCACAGCGCTTAGCAAATGAGAGATCCATGAGACTCAGGGCAGCACCTGAATCTACAAACGCCATGACAGGATAAGATGACAGTGAGCAAATCAAAGTTACAGACAGAATAAATTTAGGTTGCAAATTACCAACGGTGACAGGACTAACAACCTTAGCTATACGTTTAGAGCATGCTGAGATAACATGTGTAGAATCACCACAGTAGTAGCACAAGCCATTCCGGCGTCTATGAATTTTCCGCTCATTTCTAGTCAGGATTCTATCACATTGCATTAAATCAGGTGTCTGTTCAGACAACACCATGAGGGAATTTGCGGTTTTTCTATCACATTGCACCGAATTAGGTGTCTGTTCAGACAACACCATGAGGGAATTTGCGGTTTTGCGCTCCCGCAACCGCCGGTCAATTTGAATAGCCAGTGCCATAGTATCATTCAGACCTGCGGGAATGGGAAAACCCACCATAACATTCTTAATGGCTTCAGAAAGGCCATTTCTAAAATTAGCGGCCAGTGCACACTCGTTCCAATGTGTCAGCACGGACCATTTCCGAAATTTTTGGCAATACACTTCAGCCTCGTCCTGCCCCTGAGACATAGACAGCAAGGCCTTTTCTGCCTGAATCTCAAGATTGGGTTCCTCATAAAGTAAACCGAGCGCCAGAAAAAACGCATCAAGATCAGCCAATGCCGGATCTCCTGGCGCCAGCGAAAAAGCCCAATCCTGAGGGTCGCCCCGTAAGAACGAAATAACAATTTTTACTTGCTGAGCAGAATCTCCTGATGAACAGGGTCTCAGGGACAAAAACAATTTACAATTATTCACGAAATTCCTAAACTTAAACCTGTCTCCGGAAAACAGTTCAGGAATCGGTATTTTAGGTTCTGACCTAGGATTTCTGATAACATAGTCTTGTATGCCCTGCACACGAGTAGCCAGCTGGTCCACACTTGTAATCAAGGTCTGGACATTCATGTCTGCAGCAAGCATAGCCACTCTGAGGTAAAGGGGAAGGAGAAAGAAAAAAAAAAAAAAAAACTCAGAATCTTCTTTCTTATAATCCCTCTTCTGCAATGCATTAAACATTTAATACTGGCCTGGCAAACTGTTATGACCCCAATGGCGAGGGTCTCAGAGGAACGTGGAAGTCTGCAGAATACAAAAATCCAGCTCATAGGGCAGTGGTAACTGGGTTGACCATATATCTACTCCTAACGCCAACACTAGAAGTAGCCGGGGATCATTCCTACGTTGATTCTAGATGACACGCGCCAGCCGGAGAATCTAGCTACCCCTAGTAGAGGAAAACAAAGACCTTTCTTGCCTCCAGAGAAGGGGACCCCAAAGCTGGATAGAAGCCCCCCACAAATAATGACGGTGAGGTAAGAGGAAATGACAAACACAGAAATGAACCAGGTTTAGCACAGAGAGGCCCGCTTACTGATAGCAGAATAAAGAAAGGTAACTTATATGGTCAACAAAAACCCTATCAAAATCCACACTGGAAATTCAAGAACCCCCGAACCGTCTAACGGTCCGGGGGGAGAACACCAGTCCCCTAGAGCTTCCAGCAAAGGTCAGGATATAGATTTGGAACAAGCTGGACAAAAATACAAAACCAAAACAAATAGCAAAAAGCAAAAGGCAGACTTAGCTGATATAACTGGAACCAGGATCAGTAGACAAGAGCACAGCAGACTAGCTCTGATAACTACGTTGCCAGGCATTGAACTGAAGGTCCAGGGAGCTTATATAGCAACACCCCTAACTAACGACCCAGGTGCGGATAAAAGGAATGACAGAAAAACCAGAGTCAAAAAACTAGTAACCACTAGAGGGAGCAAAAAGCAAATTCACAACAGGGATGACCAGCTGTCTTTCCCTCAACTACTCCTTTTGCGATTTTCCGGGTACTGTCTTCTGGTACAACCTCCCTCGTTCCCAAAACACCCTCTCTTTATCATTTAAAAAAACTGACCGTCACATCCAAACATAGACTAAGTGTGAACAGGTGCTGAACCTAGAGTCACCAACTCATATACAGTCAAGTAAATAAGGCAGCACACTGCACCGCTGAAACATGCAAACATGAAACATGAAAACTGAACTGCATTACTGCACTAGAAATATGAAAAATGAGAGCGTTTAGCGCATAAAAATGGCCAATTTTATGTGTACCTGGTAGCCACTTTAGGGCATCTCTCGTATACCAGGTCCTACTCTTTCCTTTCCTTGCTGAGAATAAACGTCTTCATCTGAATGGGTACCTGTGAAACCTCTTCTTAGACTAACATTCTCTCTCTCTTTGGAGGGGTAATGGACCTGTTGCGATTAAGACACCTGTGGCTAAGAGGCGGAGTGCTCGGTCAGAAGGCTAAAGAATACATTTAAAAAAACTGACCGTAACATCCAAACATAGACTAAGTGTGAACAGGTGCTGAACCTAGAGTCACCAACTCATATACAGGCAAGTAAATAAGGCAGCACACTGCAGCGCTGAAACATGCAAACATGAAAACTGAACTGCATTACTGCACTAGAAATATGAAAAATGAGAGTGTTTAGCGCATAAAAATGGCCAATTTTATGTGTACCTGGTAGCCACTTTAGGGCATCTCTCGTATACCAGGTATAAACGTCTCCATGTGAATGGGTACCTGTGAAACCTGTTAGTCTAAGAAGAGGTTTCACAGGTACCCATTCACATGGATACGTTTATTCTCAGCGAGGAAAGGAAAGCGTAGGACCTGGTATACGAGAGATGCCCTAAAGTGGCTACCAGGTACACATAAAATTGGCCATTTTTATGCGCTAAACGCTCTCATTTTTCATATTTCTAGTGCAGTAATGCAGTTCAGTTTTCATGTTTCATATTTGCATGTTTCAGCGCTGCAGTGTGCTGCCTTATTTACTTGACTGTATATGAGTTGGTGACTCTAGGTTCAGCACCTGTTCACACTTAGTCTATGTTTGGATGTGACAGTCAGTTTTTTGAAATGTATTCTTTAGCCTTCTGACCGAGCACTCCGCCTCTTAGCCGCAGGTGTCTTAATCGCAACAGGTCCATTACCCCTCCACAGAGAGAGAGAATGTTAGTCTAAGAAGAGGTTTCACAGGTACCCATTCACATGGAAACGTTTATTCTCAGCGAGGAAAGGAAAGCGTAGGACCTGGTATACGAGAGATGCCCTAAAGTGGCTACCAGGTACACAGAAAATTGGCCATTTTTATGCGCTAAACGCTCTCATTTTTCATATTTCTAGTGCAGTAATACAGTTCAGTTTTCATGTTTCATGTTTGCATGTTTCAGCGCTGCAGTGTGCTGCCTTATTTACTTGACTGTATATGAGTTGGTGACTCTAGGTTCAGCACCTGTTCACACTTAGTCTATGTTTGGATGTGACGGTCAGTTTTTTGAAATGTATTCTTTAGCCTTCTGACCGAGAACTCCGCCTCTTAGCCACAGGTGTCTTAATTGCAACAGGTCCATTACCCCTCCACAGAGAGAGAGAATGTTAGTCTTAGAAGAGGTTTCACAGGTACCCATTCACATTGAGACGTTTATTCTCAGCGAGAAAAGGAAAGCGTAGGACCTGATATACGAGAGATGCCCTAAAGTGGCTACCAGGTACACATAAAATTGGCCATTTTTATGCGTTAAACGCTCTCATTTTTCATATTTCTAGTGCAGTAATGCAGTTCAGTTTTCATGTTTCATGTTTGCATGTTTCAGCGCTGCAGTGTGCTGCCTTATTTACTTGACCCTCTCTTTATCAGTCACGGAGGTGGGTGTCTCGGCAAGGTGTCTCAAATTCTCCAGGCTCGCATCTGAGTGCAGAGCGGCCTGGAACTCCTGGCTAGGGGCAGCCAGAAGCGACGTCAGGGTCCTTTCCTCACAGGGACCCTCTGGGACCTGCTCTGGGTCCATTTCTGGTTTAGTCACGCCTGTGACTGAGGATGGTCCAGAAGGCAGAACTTTATCTGCGTTCCGGGCACTCTGACTGTGGGTGACAGCAGCTACGTAGGCTGTCTCCCCGGGGATTTCCACAGACCCATCAGCCGGCGATGCTATGGGTACTAACTCCCCATCCACCCCCAACATTCCAGGAGCAGTGCTACTTATGGGGCAGTTACCTTCCTCTGTGTCACTGATCAGTTGCACGGCATCACCTTCCTCACGGCTCCTATGCATCTCCCCATTTCCCTGAACACCATCGCTTGCTCCTGTTAGGGGCTCCTCAGCCATCCAACCCCGCAGAGTGGTGTGGCTGAGCACTCCTGCACCTGTGAACACATCATTCATAGGAAACAAATGGTTATCAGGTAAAACATGCATATTTTCATCATTCGCATCATCAGTATTACCCTCGGCATTTTCAGAAAAATCATTATCAAGTACATTATAAACCGGTAAAGCATTGTCAGATAACACATGCGATTTTCCATTGCTATCATCAGCATTCGATCGGGAAAGGGAGTCAGGGACATAATATGCAACCATTTTCCCCAAGTTAGTCCCCAATAAAACATCAGTGGGTAAGTTATCGGACAGGCCCACTTCCTTCACCCCGCTCCCGGCACCTCAATCTATATACAGCCGGGCCATTGGCAGGGGACAGCAGATGCCTCCAATCCCGGTGACAGTCAGGGTTTTCCCCGGAATGATCTCTTCAGGGGCCACCAGTTCGGGTCGGATGAAGGTTCATTCAGCCCCGGTGTCCATGAGGCCTATAGCAACATCCACGGTGACGTGCTGCACGTTGTCACAAACCCTCCCAACCACCCCACCCACCAAAAGAACTGCTGCATTAGGCCCTGGGGCCTTGGCTGGGGGGTTCCTCTGCTTCTCTGGACACAGGGCACTGATGTGACAAGTCTGCTTGCAAGAAAAACACTGGCGAGAGTCGGTGGTAGGTCTGATGCTGTAGGCAACAAGGACAGGGCCTCTGTTGTGTTGGCTGGCAGGGGTACTGGCCTTGGTTGCAGGCTTACCCCCTCTCCAGCTGGCGGTGACTGGCTTCCGCACTTCCGATTTACGGTTGGCCTCATAGGCATTGGCAATCGGTGCTGCTTTAGTCACGTCTTTGGGCTCTCTGTCCATCACTAACTGTCGCACCTCAGTTGGGCAAAGATGTAAGAACTGGTCTTTGATCATCAGGTCCCGCAGCTGTGCAAAGGAGGTCGCTGACAGTCCTTGGATCCACTGGTCAAAGTGGGTCCCGAGTCCATGCGCCACATCGCCATAGCTGTCGTGTAGGCCACGTTGGAAGTTCCGGAACTTTCTACGGTAAACCTCAGGTGTAAGCTGGTACTTTGTTATCAGGGCCTGCTCGATGTCCTCATAATCATCTTGGTCTGGAGGGAGAGAAGCAAACGCCTCCAGAGCTTTGCCTTTTAGCCCTGGGGTCAGGTATCAGGCCCATTGGTCCCCAGGCAGCCAGTACTGTCAGCAGGCTTTCTCAAATACCTGCAGAAAAGTGTCCAATTGCTCCGTCCTTTTCCATCACAGGAAAGTGCTCTGGCCGGGGTTTAGGGGTCTGAGCACTGTTGGGCTCGCCGCTGGACTGGGACAATCTCTGCACCTGGAGTCGGGCTAACTCCAGCTGGTGCTCCCCATCCACTTGCCGCACGGCTCCCTCTGCCTCCCTCTACTTGCCGCTCGGCTCTCTCTGCCTCCCGCTATTTCGCTTTCTCATGGTATTGCTGGATCAGCTACAGAAGTCCCTCACGGTCGTCGTCGGGAAGTTGTTCCAAGGCCACCAGCAGGTGGGGGTCCAATTCGCCCTGGTTGCTAGTGGTGCCGGCATTCAGTGTTTGGACCTCTACTGCAGCCCTATTTTTGCTCGGGCCAGCTTCTGGATTCTCTGGGCTCTGAGGGATTTCACGTTGCACCAGAGCTGTGGCCAGTTGGTTTTTGTTTTTGCCCGTGGCGTCAATTTGTATCAACCCGCAGAGGGCAATAAGATTGTCCTTGTTATGCTGCTTATACCAGTCTTCTCCTCTTGTGGCCATCATTGCCAAATAAAAGATAGGATAGAAAAACAAAGAGAAGGGTAGGGGGTAATCGCAAGTACACATGGTGTCGTCTCAGGACTAGTAAACACTGAGCTTGCTCTCCAAACTTATTTGCGCAGAGTCCTCTCCAGAACTGTGCAAGTTTTTAGTGAGAGGAATGATTGCTCAAACCAGATCACTAAAGCTCTATGATCCCATCGCTCTGCCACCAATATGTCACAGTTCACACTGTGCTTCCAACAATATGTCATGGATCCCACCAATATTTCAGGGATCCCGGGAAGGATATCTTTATTGTCCTCACTACTCACACCAATTTGTTATGAACCTGGGTGGTTTGGTTGCCCCTGGTTCCTTCTGAAGGGGATTTATCTATATCTTACTTCCCAGTTCTGGTTTGGAACTTGCAGCTCTCTGGCGCCCTCTTTACCCTCAGGTCAGATTAGGTACTGCACCTAGGGTAATTAGTTGCCAGAAAGGCTGCCTGTTATGTACTGGCTAATGGGCACGCTGCAGTGAGGGTGATATAACTACTCCCACACAGGCGGGAACAATAATTATCAAGGCCGCCGTCACTACAAAGATTCCCAGTCACACAGAATAACCCTAAGTGCCACCAGCTCCGATTTCCAAAGGATTAATGGGTCTGGAGCCAACCCAAATCAGTAGCGTAATTGAATTCAGAGGAAGCAACAGTTCATTTATAGAGCTTTAAGAGACAAGTTAGTAAATTATATATTTTACTCCATAAAAAGGTAGGCAGTGTTTACAAGGTATAAAAAGATATTATAAAGAAGACAAAATCATGTGTATGCAGCGCCCCAGAGTCCTGGTCGTTGCAGTACTGTTGCTCCGCCACTAAGGGGAGTGATGGTATGTCCGATGGCACTGAAGGAGTTCACCTGACCAGGTATCACAGGCACCAATACACTTCACAGTCTGGCCTCCAGGGGGAGCAAAAGGTACTATGTGTTAGGCCACGCCTCACAATCTGGTAAAACTGGGGGTTGGATAGAAAGTTAGAGAGAAGCTGACTGGGTTGGAACCAGGCAACATCCTGTGGCAGAGGGTGTTGCGGGGGAAAGATTCAGGGGGGGGTCCCTGTCAGGGGTGGGATCCTGACAGAGGCCTAGCGAACAAGGGAGAAAGTTAAGGAACCGCGCCTGCACTACATTGCGGCGGTATCTCGAGAAAGGACAAGAGGCGAGGTTTATTGTGGAGAAGTGAGAAACAAGATCACAGCAAAAAGGAGATAACACCAGTAGGAGTCATGCCGTAAGATCGAGGCAACATCCTACTGAGGCCTGGAACGCCGAGGAATTATTGGGCTACAAGCATTACTTCAAACAGCGGCAGGACAGTTAATTATAGGTTGGCTGTCTCACCTAAATCAACTAAGCAGACATAGGAGGCAATTGTGGGAGAGGGGAGACACTAGGGTCCCGGAAGAACTCCAGGCCTACCCGTCATACGGGTGCGTCCCAGCCAAATCATCTGGGGGACGGAGAGAACGAACATCAGAATAGAAAGGAGAGTTGTGAGAAAGAACATCAGGAACAGACACAACAGTTGTGAGGACTATCCCGTGGTGCTCAGCAGGGAAGTACTACAAGACACAGGCGCTAGAAGGTAGGCACTGATTTCCACCTGCAAAGGGAACTCTGGATGTGCCTTCGGACCGGCCGGTCTCAGCCAGCCCTGTTAGCAGTGCTCCGGATTGCGGATCCTGAAGCCTACAGTAAAGAGGTAAAGAGACTGCAATCCTGTGTCTTCGTTATTTCATCGCACCATGCACCACCACCTTTAATTGGAAGCCCCTTAGCAGGGTCACGGACCGGGTCAGGCCACCGTGACAACCCCAAGACCGAGACAAGAGAGGCCCAGTACCGAGTACCCCGCGGCCCTGAGTCTGGGGGCGCTCCAACTTGGCGTCACGAACAGGATCTACTTAAGCCTGAAGAATCAGGTCATGTGTGCCTTGGAACTGTGTCTGAATTGTGCTTGAACTGTGATTTATTGCAAAGACTGTGGACTGCCACTCGCCGCCAAAAGTTCCCGCCAAAACCGCCGCCATTGCAGCGCCATGGGGAGCGCAGAAGAAGAAGAAGGGCGTGCCATGGGAGGAGACTATCAAAGTGGCGCCAAAAGTGGCGACCGCCCCCTCCGACTACTGCTGCGAGATGACGACTTGCCCAGAAGCCGAGGAGAACCGCCCCCTGATTTGCAACGGCGGGAATGAGAGGAAGGAGAAGCTACGCCCTCAGAAAATGGAGGGGCAGCGTGCATGTGCCACCGAAGATCCCGGAGCAGGGATGGCGACCAGCGAGTGCCCGAGCGAAGGCGAAGTGATCCCGGCCTGTCCTCATCCACCGGAGACGGACCCGAACCCACCGCAGCTGGGAGATCCGGACTTCTCGGAGCTACAGGTGGCGGAGCCGAGCCAGCCTATCTCGAACGCGGAGCCAGCCGCTGTGAAGCCACGGAAGCGGGAGCCGGGCGAGAGGGTCGCATTGGAGGAACCGCAGTCTGGGCTGCAGCCGATTCCAGTGTCCTTGTCAGCGGAAAAGAACGACATCGGTGGAATCACATCAGACGCAGGTATGGAAAGCGTCCCTGCTCCCCCGACCGATCCTGCTCCCGCGACCGCTCCCCAGCCCGACAATAACCGAGTTTTTACCGCTGAGCTGGTAGTGCTAACCCCAGGCACCATAGAGAAGCTGGTGCCTCCGTTACCAACGACGATGGGGAAACTGCTAGATGTGAGCTCAGAGGGGATGACCTTCCAGTGGGACACCCCACGGATCGGGCCGGATGGGGCCAGGCAGGAGGGCCTCAGCATTGCTGCGCTCACCTGGGAACAGTATAAGCAATGCTTAAGGCCGGCGTCACACTATGCGTAAGACAATACGGTCCGTTTTTTACAACCATAATACGCAGAAAAGTCCCCAAAATAGTGATCCGTATGTTATCCGTAGGCAGGGTGTGTCAGCGTATTTTGCGCATGGCATCCTCCGTATGTAATCCGTATGGCATCCGTACAGCGATATTTTCTCGCAGGCTTGCAAAACCGACATCTAATGGATTTATGTGCTCAAATGTTCGTTAAAACATATATACAGTATATATATATATATATATATATATATATATATATACACTCACCGGCCACTTTATTAGGTACACCATGCTAGTAACGGGTTGTACCCCCTTTTGCCTTCAGAACTGCCTCAATTCTTCGTGGCATAGATTCAACAAGGTGCTGGAAGCATTCCTCAGAGATTTTGGTCCATATTGACATGATGGCATCACACAGTTGCCGCAGATTTGTCGGCTGCACATCCCAAAGATGCTCCATACAAGGCAGGATGGATCCATGCTTTCATGTTGTTTACGCCAAATTCTGACCCTACCATCCGAATGTCGCAGCAGAAATCGAGACTCATCAGACCAAGCAACGTTTTTCCAATCTTCTACTGTCCAATTTCAATGAGCTTGTACAAATTGTAGCCTCAGTTTCCTGTTCTTAGCTGAAAGGAGTGGTACCCGGTGTGGTCTTCTGCTGCGGTAGCCCATCTGCCTCAAAGTTCGACGCACTGTGCGTTCAGAGATGCTCTTAGGCCTACCTTGGTTGTAACGGGTGGCGATTTGAGTCACTGTTGCCTTTCTATCAGCTCGAACCAGTCTGCCCATTCTCCTCTGACCTCTGGCATCAACAAGGCATTTCCGCCCACAGAACTGCCGCTCACTGGATTTTTTTTCTTTTTCGGACCATTCTCTGTAAACCCTAGAGATGGTTGTGCGTGAAAATCCCAGTAGATCAGCAGTTTCTGAAATACTCAGACCAGCCCTTCTGGCACCAACAACCATGCCACGTTCAAAGGCACTCAAATCACCTTTCTTCCCCATACTGATGCTCGGTTTGAACTGCAGGAGATTGTCTTGACCATGTCTACATGCCTAAATGCACTGAGTTGCCGCCATGTGATTGGCTGATTAGAAATTAAGTGTTAACAAGAAGTTGGACAGGTGTACCTAATAAAGTGGCCGGTGAGTGTATATGTCATTGAGACACACACATATATATACATATATATATATATATATATATATATATACTGTATTTATATTTAATTCAGCGCGAGATATGTGAAAAGCCGGTAATTCAATTGCCGGCTTTTTCTTTCTCCTTCACAAACCCGACAGGAGATGAGACATGGTTTACATACAGTAAACCATCTCATATCCCTTATTTTTTTGCATATTCCACACTACTAATGTTAGTAGTGTGTATGTGCAAAATTTGGGTGCTGTAGCTTGTAAAATAAAGGGTTAAATCGCGGAAAAAATTGGCGTGGGCTCCCGCGCAATTTTCTCCACCAGAGTGGTAAAGCCAGTGACTGAGGGCAGATATTAATAGCCTAGAGATGGTCCATGGTTATTGGCCCCCCCTGGCTACAAACATCTGCCCCCAGCCACCCCAGAAAAGGCACATCTGGAAGATGCGCCTATTCTGGCACTTGTGTTGTGAATTCCGCTCTTGGGCTCCCTCCGGTGGTTGTAAGTGGCACTTTTGTGAGTTCTGCTCTTGGGCTCCCTCCGGTGGTTTTGAGTGGAACTGCTGCTCCTTGGATTTAGCAGTCAGCAGCTGCTTCCACTGATCGTCTTTCTGGCTCGGCTATTTATCCTGGCTCTATCCTTCAGCCTGGGCCAGTTGTCAATGGTTCCTGGTTGGATTCACATCTCTGCTTGGATTTCCCTGATATTCTGACCAGTTCAGCAAAGATAAGTCCTTGCTTGTTCTTTTGCTGTCCATATATTGTGGACTTAATCGTTCAGCTCTTTCTATGTTTTTTCTTGTCCAGCTTGTCAATATGGATTTATTCAGTTAAGCTGGAAGCTCTGGGAAGCAGATTTACCCTCCACACCTTTAGTCAGGTGTGGAGATTTTTGTAAACTCTGTGGTGGATTTTTCTAGTTTCTTATACTGACCGCACAGTATTCTGTCCTGTTCTATCTATCTAGCTAGACTGGCCTCCTTTGCTACATTCTGATTTCATTCTGCGTATGTCATTTTCCTCTCCACTCACAGTCAATATTTGTGGGGGGCTGCCTTTTCTTTGGGGATTTTCTCTGAGGCAAGATAGCTTTCCTGTTTCCATCTTTAGGGGTAGTTAGTCCTCCGGCTGTGACGAGGTGTCTAGGGAGTGACAGGAACATCCCACGGCTACTTCTAGTGTTGTGATAAGCTCAGGAACTGCGGTTAGTACAGGTACCACCTCCTCCAGAGCTCGTCCCATGTTGCTCCTAAACCACCAGTTCATAACAGTACAACTGGCCAAAAATGAATTAAATGCATCTCAAAAGAAGGAAAAAAAAGTTCTGAGCCATTTTTTTTTTTGCAGTCTGTTTTGTCTTTTTCCTCTTAATCTCTGGGTGGTTCAGGATTTTGGCGCTGGCATGGATGTTCAGGGTTTGTTTTCTCGTGTGGATCAACTTGCTGCAAGAGTACAGAGTATCCAAGATTATGTTGTCCAGACTCCGGCTTTAGAGCCTAAAATTCCTACTCCTGATTTGTTTTTTGGGGACAGATCTAAGTTTTTGAACTTTAAATATAACTGCAAATTGTTTTTTGCTTTGAAACCCCGTTCCTCTGGTGATCCCATTCAGCAGGTTAAGATTGTCATCTCTCTGCTGCGTGGTGACCCTCAGGACTGGGCATTCTCCCTTGAATCAGGGAATCCGGCACTGCTTAATGTAGACGCATTTTTTTAAGCGCTCGGATTATTGTATGACGAACCTAATTCTGTGGATCATGCAGAAAAAAACTTGTTGGCCCTATGTCAGGGTCAGGAAGCGGCAGAATTATACTGCCAGAAATTTAGAAAATGGTCTGTGCTCACTAAATGGAATGAGGATGCTCTGGCAGCAATTTTCAGAAAGGGTCTTTCTGAAGCCCTTAAAGATGTTATGGTGGGGTTCCCCACACCCGCTGGTTTGAGCGAATCTATGTCTCTAGCCATTCAGATTGATCGGCGCCTGCGCGAGCGCAAAGTTGTGCACCATATGGCAGTGTCCTCTGAGCAGAGTCCTGAGCCTATGCAATGTGATAGGATTTTGACTAGAGCAGAATGGCAGGGATTCAGACGTCAGAATAAGCTTTGTTTTTACTGTGGTGATTCTGCTCATGTTATTTCTGATTGCCCTAAGCGTACCAAGAGGGTCGCTAGGTCTGTTACCATCAGTATTATTATTATTATTTATTTATATAGCACCATTAATTCCATGGTGCTGTACATGAGAAAGGGGTTACATACAGGGTTATAGCTATCATTTACAGTAAACAGGTTTACAGTGACACACTGGTACAGAGGGGAGAGAACCCTGTCCTTGCGGACTTACATTCTATCAGTACTGTACAGCCTAAATTTCTCTTATCTGTGACCCTGATTTGCTCATTATCGTCCTTTTCTGTCATGGCATTTGTGGAATCAGGCGCTGCCCTGAACTTAATGGACTTGGAATTCGCCAGGCGCTGTGGTTTTTCCTTGCAGCCTTTGCAGAGCCCTATTCCTTTGAGGGGCATTGATGCTACACCGTTGGCCAAGAATAAACCTCAGTATTGGACTCAGCTGACCATGTGCATGGCTCCAGCACATCAGGAAGATTGCCGTTTTCTGGTGTTGCATAACTTGCATGATGTTGTACTGGGTTTTCCATGGTTACAGGAACATAATCCGGTGCTGGATTGGAAATCTATGTCTGTGACTAGTTGGGGTTGTCAAGGGGTACACTGTGACGTTCCTTTGATGTCAATTTCCTCTTCCATCTCTTCTGAAGTCCCTGAGTTTTTGTCGGATTTCCAGGATGTATTTGATGAGCCCAAGTCCAGTTCCCTTCCTCCACATAGAGACTGTGATTGTGCTATTAACTTGAATCCTGGCTGTAAGTTCCCTAAGGGCCGACTTTTCAATCTGTCTGTGCCAGAGCATACCGCCATGCGGAGTTATGTCAAGGAGTCTTTGGAAAAGGGGCATATTCGTCCGTCTTCGTCACCATTGGGAGCGGGATTCTTTTTTGTTGCCAAGAAGGATGGCTCCTTGAGACCCTGTATTGATTATCGCCTTCTTAATAAGATCACGGTCAAATTCCAATACCCTTTACCTTTGCTTTCTGATTTGTTTGCTCGGATTAAGGGGGCTAGTTGGTTTACTAAGATTGACCTTCGAGGGGCATATAATCTTGTTCGTATTAAACAGGGTGACGAATGGAAAACTGCATTTAATACGCCCGAAGGCCATTTTGAATACCTTGTGATGCCTTTCGGGCTTTCTAATGCTCCTTCTGTATTTCAGTCCTTCATGCATGATATTTTCCGCAATTATCTTGATAAATTCATGATTGTGTATTTGGATGATATTTTGATTTTTTCCGATGATTGGGAGTCTCATGTGAAGCAGGTCAGGATGGTATTCCAGATCCTTCGTGATAATGCTTTATTTGTGAAGGGGTCTAAGTGCCTATTTGGAGTTCAGAAGGTCTCTTTTTTGGGTTTCATTTTTTCTCCCTCGTCTATAGAAATGGATCCTGTTAAGGTCCAAGCCATTCATGACTGGATTCAACCCACATCGGTGAAGAGCCTTCAGAAATTTTTGGGCTTTGCTAATTTTTATCGCCGTTTCATTGCCAACTTCTCCAGTGTGGTTAAGCCCCTGACCGATTTGACGAAGAAAGGTGCTGATGTGACGAATTGGTCCTCTGCGGCGGTTGAGGCCTTTCAGGAGCTTAAACGCCGATTTACTTCTGCCCCTGTGTTGCGTCAGCCGGATGTTTCTCTTCCTTTTCAGGTTGAGGTTGACGCTTCTGAGATTGGGGCAGGGGCCGTTTTGTCTCAGAGGAATTCTGATGGTTCTTTGATGAAACCGTGTGCCTTTTTTTCCAGAAAGTTTTCGCCTGCGGAGCGCAATTATGACGTTGGCAATCGGGAGTTGTTGGCTATGAAGTGGGCATTTGAGGAGTGGCGACATTGGCTTGAGGGAGCCAAGCACCGCGTTGTGGTCTTGACCGATCATAAGAATCTGATTTACCTCGAGTCGGCCAAGCGGCTGAACCCTAGACAGGCTCGATGGTCCCTGTTTTTCTCCCGTTTTGATTTTGTGGTCTCGTATCTTCCGAGATCTAAGAATGTTAAGGCTGATGCCCTCTCTAGGAGCTTTTTGCCTGATTCTCCTGGAGTCCTTGAGCCGGTTGGCATTCTTAAGGAAGGGGTGATTCTTTCTGCCATCTCCCCTGATTTGCGGCGGGTGCTTCAGGAATTTCAGGCTGATAAACCTGACCGCTGTCCAGTGGGGAAGCTGTTTGTTCCTGATAGATGGACTACTAAGGTAATTTCTGAGGTTCATTCTTCAGTGTTGGCTGGTCATCCTGGGATTTTTGGTACCAGAGATTTGGTTGCTAGGTCCTTTTGGTGGCCTTCCTTGTCGCGGGATGTGCGTTCTATTGTGCAGTCCTGTGGGACTTGTGCCCGGGCCAAGCCTTGCTGTTCCCGCGCTAGTGGGTTGCTTTTGCCTTTGCCGGTCCCTGAGAGGCCCTGAACGCATATTTCCATGGATTTTATTTCGGATCTTCCTGTTTCCCAGAAGATGTCTGTTATCTGGGTGGTTTGTGACCGGTTCTCTAAAATGGTCTATTTGGTACCTTTGCCTAAATTGCCTTCCTCCTCTGATTTGGTTCCATTGTTTTTTCAGCATGTGGTTCGTTTGCATGGCATTCCAGAGAATATTGTGTCTGACAGAGGTTCCCAGTTTGTTTCTAGGTTTTGGCGGGCCTTTTGTGCTAGGATGAGCATTGATTTGTCTTTTTCTCCGGCGTTCCATCCTCAGACAAATGGCCAAACTGAGCGAACTAATCAGACCTTGGAAACCTATTTGAGATGCTTTGTGTCTGCTGATCAGGATGATTGGGTGGCTTTCTTGCCGTTGGCCGAGTTTGCCCTTAATAATCGGGCTTGTTCGGCTACTTTGGTTTCGCCTTTCTTTTGTAATTTTGGTTTTCATCCTCGTTTTTCTTCGGGGCAGGTTGAGCCTTCTGATTGTCCTGGTGTGGATTCTGTGGTGGACAGGTTACAGCAGATTTGGACTCATGTGGTAGACAATTTGACGTTGTCTCAGGAAAAGGCTCAACGTTTTGCTAACCGCAGTCGGTGTGTTGGTCCCCGGCTTCGGGTGGGGGATTTAGTCTGGTTATCTTCTCGTCATGTTCCTATGAAGGTTTCTTCCCCTAAGTTCAAGCCTCGGTTTATTGGTCCTTATAAGATTTCTGAGATTATCAATCCGGTGTCTTTTCGTTTGGCCCTTCCAGCCTCTTTTGCCATCCATAATGTTTTCCATAGATCTTTGTTGCGGAGATATGTGGTGCCCGTTGTTCCCTCGGTTGATCCTCCTGCCCCGGTGTTGGTTGAGGGGGAGTTGGAATATGTGGTGGAGAAAATTTTGGATTCTCGTTTTTCGAGGCGGAGGCTTCAGTATCTTGTCAAGTGGAAGGGTTATGGCCAGGAGGATAATTCTTGGGTTGTTGCCTCCGATATCCATGCCACCGATTTGGTTCGTGCCTTTCACTTGGCTCGCCCTGATCGGCCTGGGGGCTCTGGTGAGGGTTCGGTGACCCCTCCTCAAGGGGGGGGTACTGTTGTGAATTCCGCTCTTGGGCTCCCTCCGGTGGTTGTGAGTGGCACTTTTGTGAGTTCTGCTCTTGGGCTCCCTCCGGTGGTTTTGAGTGGAACTGCTGCTCCTTGGATTTAGCAGTCAGCAGCAGCTTCCACTGATCGTCTTTCTGGCTCGGCTATTTATCCTGGCTCTATCCTTCAGCCTGGACCAGTTGTCAATGGTTCCTGGTTGGATTCACATCTCTGCTTGGATTTCCCTGATATTCTGACCAGTTCAGCAAAGATAAGTCCTTGCTTGTTCTTTTGCTGTCCATATATTGTGGACTTAATCGTTCAGCTCTTTCTATGTTTTTTCTTGTCCAGCTTGTCAATATGGATTTATTCAGTTAAGCTGGAAGCTCTGGGAAGCAGATTTACCCTCCACACCTTTAGTCAGGTGTGGAGATTTTTGTAAACTCTGTGGTGGATTTTTCTAGTTTTTTATACTGACCGCACAGTATTCTGTCCTGTTCTATCTATCTAGCTAGACTGGCTTCCTTTGCTACATTCTGATTTCATTCTGCGTATGTCATTTCCCTCTCCACTCACAGTCAATATTTGTGGGGGGCTGCCTTTCCTTTGGGGATTTTCTCTGAGGCAAGATAGCTTTCCTGTTTCCATCTTTAGGGGTAGTTAGTCCTCCGGCTGTGACGAGGTGTCTAGGGAGTGACAGGAACATCCCACGGCTACTTCTAGTGTTGTGATAAGCTTAGGAACTGCGGTTAGTACAGGTACCACCTCCTCCAGAGCTCGTCCCATTTTGCTCCTAAACCACCAGTTCATAACACACTTGGCCACTCTCTTCCCACTCCCGTGTAGCGGTGGGATATGGGGTAATGAAAGGTTAATGTCACCTTGCTATTGTAAGGTGACATTAAGCCAGGTTAATAATGGAGAGGCGTCAATTATGACACCTATCCATTATTAATCCAATAGTACTAAATGGTTAATAAAACACACACACATTATTACAAAGTATTTTAATGAAATAAAGACACATGTTGTTGTAATCTTTTATTAGACTCTTAATCCACCTGAAGACCCTCGTCCTGAAACAAAGTTAAAAAAACAAACAACAATATTCCATACCTTCCGTCGTTATGTCCCACGATGTAAATCCATCTGAAGGGGTTAAATCATTTTACAGCCAGGAGCTGTGCTAATGCACTCGCTCCTGCCTGTAAAACCCCGGGTACTGAATGGAAAGCAGGGTGATCTGTAGTTGCCTTGAGTTGCGGTGATGCGCCCTCTGCTGGATGTCCTCATATGAACTTGAGCCTAGGAAAAGTTCCCACGCTCGAGTTCATGAGGACATCCAGCAGAGGGCGCATCACCGCGACTCAAGGTAACTACAGATCACCCTGCTTTCCATTCAGTACCCGGGGTTTTACAGGCAGGAGCGAGTGCATTTCATTTCATTTTTTTGCGCAATACGGTGACAAACGCAGCATGCTGCAATTTTCTATGGCCGTACAAGACCGTATAATACGGATCAGTAAAATACGGCTGATAGGAGCTGGGCCATAGAGAATCATTGGGCCGTGTGTTATGCGTATTTTACGGGTGTATTTTCTGCGCTCATACATCCGTAAAACTCGCCAGTGTGACGCCGGCCTAATTCAACAATGGCAAAACCGAAAAGAGACAGAACGAATTGACCCACCAAAAGTACAAAACCCAAAGCACCCACACAGCAAGAAAGACTTGGTAAAGCGGGGAACTGTGCTGGCCTTTCACCCAAAGCGGGGTTGAGGCTCTATACAAGAACCGGGACTGCCGACTGAAATCTTCTTTACCAGCTACAAAGTGAAAACCCCGTTCCGCAATAGATGTGACAATCAGCTACCATGTAAAGGGGACCAGGTGACCTACACTCGCAACCGGAGTGCGCAGGGGTGGTGCGCTCGAGACGTCCAACGATGCGAGCCGGCAATAGCGCCACCTGTTGTCCCGACTACGACCAACCCGGATTTGAGCAACGCCACTACTGTCGCCACGGTGTGTATTATCGCCGCCACTGAACTTGCAACCACAGCTGACATTCGAATCCAGACACCGGGTGATTTGACCGCGTCTGGGAGACCAACCAATGATACCGATCCTGCATCCGCCGAGGACAGAGGACCGCAGCCTCACCGGCCAGAGAGTGTCCGCCACCAGCTGATGCAGTGTAACCTCATGTAAGGATAAACCCCGGAACCATGAAAATGTAAATAGTTAACTGTTTGTTTCCCTGCCGTTTTCCTGCTAATACTCGACCAGGGTCATTCTTAAAGGGATCCCTTTGTTTACCCGGGATCCCTTTTATTTTGCTTTTTTGTGTTTTTGCTTCTTTTGTACATCACCATGTTAAAAAGACTGCTGCATCATGGAGGGTGAATGGTTCACAAACTGAATTGTAAATAGTTTGCACCTTCTTAAAGGTGCCCCTTACTGGTTTTACAAGAAAAGGAACTCTTTGCGAAGAAACTGTTCCTGGAAAC
Organism: Ranitomeya variabilis; assembly: GCF_051348905.1. Lineage (NCBI taxonomy): Eukaryota > Metazoa > Chordata > Amphibia > Anura > Dendrobatidae > Ranitomeya > Ranitomeya variabilis. Next base: position 416,807,823 of record NC_135233.1, read on the forward strand.
AGTACAGGAGTTCCTGCTGTAAACGGACTTGCGACTTGAGAAGTTGCGCTACCTCAAAGAGACTTGGTTACCTCTTAAAGGGGATGTTCCCTAGTTGCACTTAATGTATAGTGTTGCCTTAAAAGAAAGTGAATAGTAATAATGTTTTACATAGCAAGTTATATGTAGCCAGCTAGTTAGTTATAGAAAATGTTTGATAATGTTGCTAGAGACTGAGGACAGGAAGTAGACCCGTAGGGGATAGTGAGAGAATCCTCCTAGGAGCCATAGAGAGATGGCTCAGTGATCCTGTACTAAGAAAAGAGGCAGTAGGCCTGGGCAGATAGACAGGCGGTCCTGCATATGAACAATCAGAGAGTAAAAAGCAGAGTATTGCACTTAGAAGAGAAAAATAAAGAAAAGGTTAATTTATATTTTAGAAGTTTTATAGTAAGCCTTTAGTGGGTTCAGCTTATACGCCCTTAAAGGAAAAGTTAAATTATTGTTCAGAATTTGCACTTAGTAGAATACCCGGCTGGGTAATAGAAGTTATTTATGTTATTTAAAATATTTAACTATGTTTTGTTTGTAACGTTCAAGAGTCCTCACCTCCCATAAAGGGAAGCACTGTTATTATTACTTATTACTTGTTCATTGCATTTCAAAATTTGCATGTCTTTTGCTGACATGTATTGTTGTTTTTTTCCCAGTCCGGGAGTACTGGATTTAACCGGGGGGGAGTGCAGCGCCCCCAGAGTCCTGGTTGTTGCAGTACTGTTGCTCCGCCACTAAGGGGAGTGATGGTATGTCTGATGGCACTGAAGGAGTTCACCTGACCAGGTATCACAGGCACCAATACACTTCACAGTCTGGCCTCCAGGGGGAGCAAAGGGTACTATGTATTAGGCCACTCCTCACAATCTGGTAAAACTGGGGTTGGATAGAAAGTTAGAGAGAAGCTGACTGGGTTGGAACCAGGGAACATCCTGTGGCAGGGGGTGTTGTGGGGGGAAGATTCAGGGGGGGTCCCTGTCAGGGGTGGGATCCTGACAGAGGCCTAGAGAACAAGGGAGAACGTTAAGGAACCGCGCCTGCACTACATTGCGGTGGTATCTCAAGAAAGGACAAGAGGCGAGGTTTATTGTGGAGAAGTGAGAAACGAGATCACAGCAAAAAGGAGATAACACCAGTAGGAGTCGTGCCGTAAGATCGAGGCAACATCCTACTGAGGCGCGTAGCCGGTGGCCGGAACGCCGAGGAAGAATTGGGCTACAAGCATTACTTCAAACAGCGGCAGGACAGTTAATTATAGGTTGGCTGTCTCACCTAAATCACCTAAGCAGACATAGGAGGCAATTGTGGGAGAGGGGCAACACTAGGGTCCCGGAAGAACTCCAGGCCTACCCGTCATACGGGTGCGTCCTAGCCAAATCATCTGGGGGACAGAGAGAACGAACATCAGAATAGAAACGAGAGTTATGAGAAAGAACATCAGGAACAGACACAACAGTTGTGAGGACTATCCCGTGGTGCTCAGCAGGGAAGTACTACAACACACAGGCGTTAGAAGGTAGGCACTGATTTCCACCTGCAAAGGGAACTCTGGATGTGCCTTCGGACCGGCCGGTCTCAGCCAGCCCTGTTAGCAGTGCTCCGGATTGCGGATCCTGAAGCCTACAGTAAAGAGGTAAAGAGACTGCAACCCTGTGTCTTCATTATTTCATCGCACCACCACCTTTAATTGGAAGCCCCTTAGCAGGGTCACAGACGGGTCAGGCTACCGTGACAACCCCAAGACCGAGACAGAGAGGCCTGGTACCGAGTACCCCGCGGCCCTGCGTCTGGGGGCGCTCCATGTACATTACAGTTTACAAATAAAAAAAGGATTAAAATTGAAAAACACTTATATAGCGTTCAGATCATTTCAGCTTGTGACTGGCCGTGTTCTATGGAGGAGAAAGGACTTCCATATATTCAGATGCATCATACAACTGCACAGCAGCAAGACCCCGGACAGAAGACACTCCCAGAATGCTGTTCTTGCTAAGTTATTCTAGCCCAAAACCCAGGTACTCCCCCTGTGGTGACATCACTTAGAAGCTGAAACTTCTTTACTTACAGCTGTGGTAACTATTTTTATGCATAACTTGCTGCGTGAACCTCGCATAAGTACGACACCATGCTCATGATGTTCCCCATATCAGGGGCGTTCTTTTAATTGTAAATACAGAGCAATTACCTGAACTGCTTACTGAGAAATCTGCATTTTTCACTCGTTGCGTTTTGCTGCTCATGCTTTCAGTGAGTGACAGTTCTATCGATGGACATCCGGAATATATAATTCTTATAACCCTAGCTTGGGTCGGTGTCAATATATATCACTGTATTAGAACAATAGAGGCTCTGGGTTTCTATGTACCAGTTAGGAGGAGGGAAGGAGTAGCCTTCACAGAGCCTGGTATCTGCAGCTAAAAGCAATAAAAATTCTTCTGGGAGGGGGAAATGAGGGGTTTAGGATTCACACACACAGGCTGAGTGAGAAGAGGGGGTCGGAATGGTCCGCAGGATGTGTCTACTCAGCTTTAAGGGACAAAGCAGAGCTCAGTGTGCGTGATAATACACAATCAAATACCTCATGTTCCTGACACCCGTCCTCCCCCAATTCATTATAATTGCACATCCTCACCCCAATTCATTATAATTACACATTGTCAGGAAATAGGAAGAATTTCTTATTACTTCAATTACACATACAGGGCTCTCAGCTGCAGTTTCCTCTGCCTGCATGTGCCTGTGTGCGATTTCACCTTCCCCCCCTTTCCTTCTATACAGCTGTAATATGAGACCAAAGTGCCAGCAACATTCACTGAGGAGTTTTATGGCTTTAAACTGAAAGTACAACTAGAAGCACATGGAAAACAACCAAGGTTCCTTTGTCCTTGCAAATGTAAATATGATAGCACCAATTAATGATAGAAGTTGGACAAATACATTTTTGACATGTGCCTCGGTAGAACTATCAGCCAGTGAGTTTTCTAGGTTCCAGAACCAGCAAAATTGAGAAACGAATTGCTATGTAACTGAGTCACCCAGCTACCCCATGTCTATACTTAAATGAATCCCTATGTCACGCTGAGCATTCTACGAGGTTCATACACCGAGATATGCAGGATGATGGTTTTTCATATACTCAAGAAAGAGGAGTGCAGTCCATAGCTCTGCCCACCCCATGAGGTCATCCAGGGGGAGACCCTTAATTTTGGGCAAAGGTATAAAACTCAGAGGCCCAGACAAGGGGAGTCTTTGCCGGGGGATTCAGCTACAAAAGGCTGTGCAATGAGACCTGAAGATTTTGGGAAGGTCCCCTCCCCCACCACCACATGGCATACCATTGAATGATATGAAAGAACGGTAAGTTGATTTTCTTCTGTTAATCTTTTTTTATTTGTAATTGTTTGTACATACGATACTTGTCTTTTATAATATATTTTTATACTTTTGTAAACACTGCCTTATTTTTGGAGTAAAATATATAAAATTACTAGCTTCGTTTTTCCTTGCTCTATAACATACTGTCACATCCTCTGAAGTGAATTATGCTACTAATTTGGGTTGGCTCCAGACCCGTTATTAATTAAGAAATCAGAGCTGATGACAGCTGATTTGTCCTGCGCGTTTGGGACACCTGGTAGCTATGGACGGCGTTGATAATTATTGTTCCCGTCTGAGTAGGAGTAGTTATAACGCCCTCGCTGCAGTGTGCCCATTAGCCAGTACAAAGTAAGGCAGCCTTTCTGGCGACTAATTATCCTAGGTGCAGTACCCTGTCTGACCTGAGGGTAAGGGGGGTGCCAGAGAGCTGCAAGTTCCAAACAGGAACTGGGAAGTGGGATATACGGTTGATAAATCCCCTTCAGAAAAGGACTGTGCAACCAAACAACCCAGGTTGATGACATATTATTGTGAGCAGTGGGGATGATAAAATATCCTCCCTTTGAGTCGTGACACACATCCTCCCCCAATTCATTATAACTTTACGTCTTCCCCCAAATCATTATAATTTTATGTCCGACCTCACCCAATTCATTGTAATTACACATCACTTCCCCAATAATTACCTGTCCTCTTCAATTCATTATAATTACATATCGTCCCCCCTATTCATTATAATTACATGTGGTCCCCCAATTCACTATAATTACACGTCCTCCCCAATTCATTATAATTACATGTACTCCCCCAATTCATTATAATTGCACGTCCTCCCCCAATTCATTATAATTACATGTCCTCCCCCAATTGATTACAATTACACATCATCTCCCAATTCATTGTAATTGCACATCCTCCCCCAATTATAATTACACATCCTCCTCCAATTCATTATAAGTTTATGTCCTCCCCCAATTCATTGTAATTACATATCGCTCCCCCAATTCATTATAATTGCATGTCCTCCCCAATTAATTATAATTACATATCGTCCCCCTATTCATTATAATTACATGTTGTCCCCCAATTCATTATAATTACACATTCCCGGCCAATTAAAATTCCACTTTCTCCTTCAATTCATTATAATTACACATCCCCCAATTAATAATTACACATCCTCCCCCAATTCATAATAATTACACATCCTCTCCCAATTCACAATAATTACACGTACTACCCCAATTCATTATAATTACAAGTTCTCCCCAATTAATAATTGCATGTCCTCACTAATTAACAATTACACAGCCTCCCCACAATTCATTATAATTACACCTCCTCCCCAATTCATTTTAATTACACTTTCTCCTCGAATTCATTATAATTACACGTTCTCGCCTTATTAACAATTACACGTCCTCCTCAATCTATATATATAATTGTCTAAGGGTTTTTCTGTCTGTCTGTCTGTCTGTCCTGGAAATCCCGCGTCTCTGATTGGTCGAGGCCGCCAGGCCTCGACCAATCAGCGACAGGCACAGCATGGCGACGATGATGTCATAAAGGTTGCCTCGACCAATCAGCGACGGGCACAGTCTGCCGCGAATTCGCCTCGACCAATCAGCACAGTATCGACGTAGATGTCATAATGGTTGCCATGGCAATGATGATGTCATAAAATTTGCCTCGACCAATCAGCGACGGGCACAGTATCGACGTAGATGTCATAATGGAAATCCCGCGTCTCTGATTGGTCGAGGCCGCCAGGCCTTGACCAATCAGCGACGGGCACAGTATCGACGTAGATGTCATAATGGTTGCCATGGCGACGATGATGCCATAAAGGTTGCCTTGACCAATCAGCGACGGGCACAGTCTGCCGCGAATTCTGGAATCATCATTGTCCATATACTACGGGGACATGCATATTCTAGAATACCCGATGCGTTAGAATCGGGCCACAATCTAGTCTATATATATAATTGTCTAAGGGGTACTTCCGTCTGTCTGTCCCAGATATTCATTGGTCGCGGCCTCTGTCTGTCATGGAATCCAAGTCGCTGATTGGTCGCGCCAGCTGCCTGTCATGGCTGCCGTGACCAATCAGCAACGGCCACAGTCCGATTAGTCCCTCCCTACTCCCCTGCAGTCACTGCCCGGCGCCCGCATACTCCCCTCCGGTCTCCCCCCGCAGACCCCGGCAGTGCCAGTCTCCTGCCCGTAAACAGCTTAGGTGGTGGGCTCCACACTCCCACCAGCCTGGCACACCGCCTTCAGCCTCCCAGGACTGTCCCCTGCTTACCGTCACCCCGTACTTGAGAGTGATGCCCTGCAGGGTGTCCCCGGGGCAGACCGGGTGCTCTATGTACCTCTCAGCCCAGGGCTGGCCACGGCTGTAGCACCGGGCACAGTCCCGCCATCTTCTGCGGAGGAATACACGCTCCGGTAATGGTAAGAGCACTACATGTGCTGAACTGGAGCCTCCACTGCCAGCTGCCGCCGGCAGGGGGCGCTCCTCTCATCCAGCACAGGGAAGCGCAGCCGTGTTATCCCGGGACCCCCAGTGTGGAGCACGTGTCCGGCAACGCTCCGCCCCTGGCGGCATCTCCAGGCTGCACGGTGTGCACGGTGGACATGCTGCGACCTCAGGACATAGTAGCATTCATCTTATTTACTCTATCAGTGCTGTTAGTATTTTATGGGTAGTATACTACATGTGTGTGCTGTATACTACGTGATTGGGCAATATATTTCGTGTCTGGGCAGTATACTACGTGTTTGGGCAGTATACTAGGTGACTGGGCAATATACTACGTGGCTGGGCAATATACTACGTGGCTGGGCAATATGCTACGTGTCTGGGCAATATACTACGTGACTGGGCAATATACTAGGTGGCTGGGCAATATACTACATGGCTGGGCAGTATACTACGTGACTGGGCAATATACTACGTGGCTGGGCAATGTACTACGTGGCTGGGCAATATACTACGTGGCTGGGCAATATACTACGTGGCTGGGCAATATACTACGTGTCTGGGCTGTATACTACGTGACTGGGCAATATTCTACGTGGCTGCGCAATATACTACGTGGCTGGACAGTATACTACGTGACTGGGCAATATACTACGTGGCTGGGCAATGCACTATGTGGCTGGGCAATATACTACGTCACTGGGCAATATACTACGTGGCTGGGCAATATACTACGTGGCTGGGCAATATACTACGTGGCTGGGAAATATACTACGTGGCTGGGCAATATACTACGTGGCTGGCCAATATACTACGTGGCTGGGCAATATACTACGTGGGCTGTGCAATATACTACGTGGGCTGTGCAATATACTACGTGGACATGCATATTCTAGAATACCCGATGCGTTAGAATCGTCCCACCATCTAGTTCATTATAATTACATGTCCTTCCCCAATAATAATTACACGTCCTCCCCCAATTCATTATAGTTACACTTTCTCCTTCAAGTCATTATAACTACATGTCCTTTCCCAATTAATAATTACACATCCTCCTCCCAATCTACTATATAATTGTCTAAGGGTCACTTCTGTCTGTCTGTCTGTCATGGATATTCATTGGTCGCGGCCTCTGTCTGTCATGGAAATCCAAGTTGCTGATTGGTCGCGGTAAAACAGCCACGACCAATCAGCGACGGGCACAGTCCGGTGGCAAAATGGCCGCTCCTTACTCCCCGCAGTCAGCGCCCGCTCCATACTCCCATCCAGTCAGCGCTCACACAGGGTTAATGGCAGTGCTAACGGACCACGTTATGCTGCGGTATACACCGTTATGCCGATGCAGCATCAATAGTAAAAAGACCTAATGTTAAAAATAATAAAAAAAATAGTTATATACTCACCGTCCGTCAGCCCCCGCATCCAAAACAGGCCTTTCCCGCTCCTCGCAACGCTCCGGTGACCGCTCCATGCATTTTGATCTCGCGAGATGATGACGTAGCGGTCTCGTGAGATCGCTACATCATCATCTCACGAGACCGCAATGCACTCTTGAGACCAGAGCGCGCAAGGAGCGTCGGTAACTATTTTTTATTTTCATTCTTTTTTTTAACAGGGATATGATGGCCACATTGCTGTATACTACGTGGGCTGTGCAATATACTACATGGGCTGTGCAATATACTACGTGGGCTATGCAATATACTGCGTGGGCTGTGCTATATACTACGTGGGCTGTGCAATATACTATGTGGGCTGTGCAATATACTACGTGGGCTGTGCAATATACTACGTGGGCCGTGCGATATACTACGTGGGCTGTGCAATATACTACGTGGGCTGTGCAATATACTGCGTGGGCTGTGCGATATACTGCGTGGGCTGTGCAATATACTACGTGGGCTGTGCAATATACTACGTGGGCTGTGCAATATACTACCTGGGCTGTGCTATATAATGCGTGGGCTGTGCAATATACTGCGTGGGCTATGCGATATACTGCGTGGGCTGTGCGATATACTGCGTGGGCTATGCAATATACTGCGTGGGCTGTGCAATATACTGCGTGGGCTGTGCAATATACTGCGTGGGCTGTCCAATATACTGCGTGAGCTGTGCTATATACTGCGTGGGCTGTGCTCTATACTGCGTGGGTTGTGCAATATACTACGTGGGCTGTGCAATATACTGCGTGGGCTGTGCAATATACTACGTGACCTGTGCAATATACTACGTGGCCTGTGCAATATACTACGTGGGCTGTGCAATATACTACATGGCTGTGCTATATACTACCTGGGCTGTGTTATACACTACGTGGCCTGTGTTATACACTACGTGGCCTTTGTTATACACTACGTGGCCTGTGTTATATACTGCGTGCGTGGGCTGTTATATACTACATGGCTGTGTTATATGCTATGTGGGTTGTTATACACTCCGTGGGCTGTGCTATATACTACGTGGCTGTGCTATATACTCCGTGGGCTTTGCTATATACTACGTGGCTGTGCTATATACTACGTGGCTGTGCAATATACTACGTGGCTGCTATTTACTACATTGGCTGTTATATACTACGTGGCTGTGCTATATACTATGTGGCCGGCTGCGAACAATCAGTGGCAGGCACAATCCTGTGTATTCAATGTATTATTCTAAAATCTTCATAAATAAAGTACATACATAGTATGTTCCGGTGACCGGTCCATGCATTGCGGTCTCGCAAGATGATGACGTAGCGGTCTCGCGAGACCGCTACATCATCATCTCATGAGATCACAATGCACTCTTGGGACCGGAGTGTCGCGAGGAGCATTGGTAAACGCCTTCGCTGGATCCGGGGCTCCGGAAGGTGAGTATATAACTGTTTGTTTTTTTTTAACAGGGATATGGTGCCCACATTGCTATATACTACGTGGGCTGTGTTAGATACTGCGTGGGCAGTGTTACATACTGCATGAGCTGTGTTATATACTACATCTCTGTGCTATATACTATATGGGCAGTGCTATATACTACGTGGCTGTGGTATATATTATGTGGCTGGCCAATATACTACATCGCTGTGCTCTATACTACATGGCCTGGGTTATATACTGCATGGGCTGTGTTATATACTACGTCTCTGTGCTATATACTACGTGGCTGTGCTATATACGTGGCTGTGCAATATACTACGTGGCTGTGCTATATACGTGGCTGTGCAATATACATGGCTGGGCAATATACTACGTGGCTGTAAACTACATACATATTCTAGAATACCCGATGCGTTAGAATCGGGCCACCATCTAGTTCATTATAATTACACATTCTCCCCAATTTATTATAATTACACATTCTCCCCAATTCATTATTATTACATGTCCTCTGTTGTGAATTTGCTTTTTGCTCCCTCTAGTGGTTACTAGTTTTTTGACTCTGGTTTTTCTGTCATTCCTTTTATCCGCACCTGGGTCGTTAGTTAGGGGTGTTGCTATATAAGCTCCCTGGACCTTCAGTTCAATGCCTGGCAACGTAGTTATCAGAGCTAGTCTGCTGTGCTCTTGTCTACTGATCCTGGTTCCAGTTATATCAGCTAAGTCTGCCTTTTGCTTTTTGCTATTTGTTTTGGTTTTGTATTTTTGTCCAGCTTGTTCCAAATCTATATCCTGACCTTTGCTGGAAGCTCTAGGGGGGCTGGTGTTCTCCCCCCGGACCGTTAGACGGTTCGGGGGTTCTTGAATTTCCAGTGTGGATTTTGATAGGGTTTTTGTTGACCATATAAGTTACCTTTCTTTATTCTGCTATCAGTAAGCGGGCCTCTCTGTGCTAAACCTGGTTCATTTCTGTGTTTGTCATTTCCTCTTACCTCACCGTCATTATTTGTGGGGGGCTTCTATCCAGCTTTGGGGTCCCCTTCTCTGGAGGCAAGAAAGGTCTTTGTTTTCCTCTACTAGGGGTAGCTAGATTCTCCGGCTGGCGCGTGTCATCTAGAATCAACGTAGGAATGATCCCCGGCTACTTCTAGTGTTGGCGTTAGGAGTAGATATATGGTCAACCCAGTTACCACTGCCCTATGAGCTGGATTTTTGTATTCTGCAGACTTCCACGTTCCTCTGAGACCCTCGCCATTGGGGTCATAACAGTCCTCCCCAATTCATTCTAATTACATGTCCTCCCCAAATTATTCTAATTACATGTCCTCCCCCAATTCATTATAATTACACGTCTTCCCCCAATTAATAATTACACGTCCTCCCCAATTCATTATAATAATAATCTTTATTTATATAGCGCCAACATATTCTGCAGTGCTTTACATAGTTACACATCCTCCCCCAATTAAGTATTACATGTCCTTTCCCCAATTCATTCTAATTACACATCCTTCCCCAACCCCCAATTCATTATAATTACACGTCCTACCCCCAATTCATTATACTTATATGTCCTCTCACAAATTAATTATAGTTATATGCCCCTCAATTCATTTTAACTACACCTTCTCCTCCAATTCATTATAATTACAAGTCGTTCCCAATAAATAAATACATGTCCTCTCCAATTCATTATAATTACACACTCTCCTTTAATTCATTATAATTACACATCCTCCTCCAACTAATAATTACACATTCTCCCAATTCATTATAATAACACATCTTCCCCTATTAAGAATTACACGTCCTCCCCAATTCATCATAATTACACATCCTCCCCAGTTAAGTATAACTACACATCCTCACCCAATTCATTATAACTACACATCTGCCCCCAATTAATTATACTTATACATCCTCCCACAAATTAATTATAGTTATATGTTATGACCCCAATGGCAGAGGGTCTCAGAAGTAATTACCAAGTCTGCAAACACAAAAAACCAGCTCATAGGGCAGTGGTAACTGGGCTGACCGTATATCTAAACCTAGCACCACAAATAGCAGCAGCCGGGGAACGTGCCTACGTTGGTTCTAGACGTCTCGCGCCAGCCGGAGAACTAACTAACCCTAGAAGGGAAAATATAGACCTTTCTTGCCTCCAGAGAAAAGACCCCAAAAGTTGGATACAAGCCCCCAACAAATAATAACGGTGAGGTAAGGAGAAAAGACAAACGTAAGAATGAACTAGATATTTAGCAAAGAGAGGCCCACTGACTAATAGCAGAATATAGTAAGATGACTTATACGGTCAGCAAAAACCCTATCAAAATTCCCACGCTAGATATTCAAGAACCCCCGAACCGTCTAACGGCCCGGGGGGAGAATACCAGCCCCCTAGAGCTTCCAGCAAAATCAGGAATCACATTTAGTACAAGCTGGACAAAAAATAAGAGCCATGCAAATAACCAAAAAACAAAGAAGCAGGACTTAGCTTAATTTTGCAAGATCCAGGACCAGCAGACAGGAGCAAACAGAACGGAACTGATTACAACGATGCCAGGCACCAGACTGAGAATTCAAGAAGTTTATATAGCAACACCCCTGGACTAACGACCCAGGTGGGTGCCAAAACTGAAGAAAGACAATCCCAGAGTCATATCACTAGTGACCACAAGAGGGAGCCAAAAAAGTCTAATTCACAACAGTACCCCCCCTTTAAGGAGGGGTCACCGAACCCTCACCAAGACCACCAGGGCGATCAGGATGAGCAGCGTGAAAGGCACGAACTAAATCGGCCGCATGCACATCAGAGGCAACCACCCAGGAATTATCCTCCTGACCATAGCCCTTCCACTTGACCAGATACTGAAGCCTCCGCCTGGAGAGACGAGAATCCAAGATCTTCTCCACTACGTACTCCAGCTCGCCCTCAACCAACACCGGAGCAGGAGGCTCAACAGAAGGAACCACAGGTACAACGTACCGCCGCAACAAAGACCTATGGAACACGTTGTGAATGGCAAACGACACCGGAAGATCCAAGCGAAAGGACACAGGATTAAGGATTTCCAATATCTTGTAAGGACCGATGAAGCGAGGCTTAAATTTAGGAGAGGAGACCTTCATAGGAACAAATCGAGAAGACAGCCATACCAAATCCCCAACACGAAGTCGGGGACCCACACCGCGGCGGCGGTTGGCAAAACGCTGAGCCTTCTCCTGTGACAACTTTAAGTTGTCCACCACATGATTCCAAATCTGCTGCAACCTATCCACCACAGAATCCACCCCAGGACAGTCAGAAGGCTCCACATGTCCCGAGGAAAAACGAGAATGGAAACCAGAGTTGCAAAAAAATGGCGAAACCAAAGTAGCGGAACTAGCCCGATTATTAAGGGCAAACTCAGCCAACGGCAAGAAGGTCACCCAATCATCCTGATCTGCAGAAACAAAACACCTCAAATAAGCCTCCAGAGTCTGATTAGTTCGCTCCGTTTGTCCATTAGTCTGAGGATGAAAGGCAGACGAAAACGACAAATCAATGCCCATCTTAGCACAAAAGGATCACCAGAACCTGGAAACAAACTGGGATCCTCTGTCAGACACAATATTCTCAGGAATGCCGTGTAAACAAACCACATTCTGAAAGAACAAAGGAACCAGATCGGAAGAGGAAGGCAGCTTAGGCAAAGATACCAAATGGACCATCTTGGAAAAGCGATCACATACCACCCAGATGACAGACATGCCCTGAGGCACCGGAAGATCTGAAATGAAATCCATGGAAATGTGTGTCCAAGGCCTCTTCGGGACAGGCAAGGGCAAGAGCAACCCGCTGGCACGAGAACAGCAAGGCTTAGCTCGAGCACAAGTCCCACAGGACTGCACAAATGACCGCACATCCCGTGACAAGGAAGGCCACCAAAAGGACCTAGCCACCAAATCTCTGGTGCCAAAAATTCCCGGATGCCCTGCCAACACCGAGGAATGAACCTCGGAAATGACTCTGCTGGTCCACTTATCAGGAACAAACAGTCTGTCAGGTGGACAAGAGTCAGGTCTACCAGCCTGAAATCTCTGCAACACACGTCGCAAATCCGGAGAAATGGCTGACAAGATAACTCCCTCTTTAAGAATACCAACTGGTTCTGCGACTCCAGGAGAGTCCGGCACAAAGCTCCTTGAAAGAGCATCAGCCTTCACATTCTTTGAACCTGGTAAATACGAGACCACAAAGTCAAAACGGGAGAAAAACAATGACCAACGGGCCTGTCTAGGATTCAGGCGTTTAGCAGACTCGAGATACATCAGATTTTTGTGATCAGTCAAGACCACCACACGATGCTTAGCACCCACGAGCCAATGACGCCACTCCTCAAATGCCCACTTCATGGCCAACAACTCCCGATTGCCAACATCATAATTCCGCTCAGCAGGCGAAAACTTCCTAGAGAAAAAAGCACATGGTCTCATTACAGAGCAACCAGGGCCTCTCTGCGACAAAACGGCCCCTGCCCCAATCTCAGAAGCATCCACTTCAACCTGAAAGGGAAGTGAGACATCAGGCTGGCACAAAACAGGCGCCGAAGTAAACCGGCGCTTCAACTCCTGGAAAGCCTCCACGGCTGCAGGAGCCCAGTTAGCAACATCAGAACCTTTCTTGGTCATATCCGTCAAAGGTTTAACAACGCTAGAAAAATTAGCGATAAAACGACGGTAGAAGTTAGCAAAACCCAAGAACTTCTGAAGACTCTTAACTGACGTGGGTTGAGTCCAATCATGAATAGCTCGGACCTTGACTGGGTCCATCTCCACCGCAGAAGGGGAAAAAATAAAACCCAAAAAGGGAACCTTCTGTACTCCAAAGAGACACTTTGAGCCCTTAACAAACAAAGCATTCTCACGCAAAACCTGAAACACCATCCTGACCTGCTCTACATGCGAGTCCCAATCATCAGAAAAAAACCAGAATATCATCCAGATAAACAATCATAAATTTATCCAGATACTTCCGTAAAATATCATGCATAAAGGACTGAAACACTGAAGGAGCATTAGAGAGCCCAAAAGGCATCACCAAGTACTCAAAATAACCTTCGGGCGTATTAAATGCAGTTTTCCATTCATCTCCTTGCTTAATGCGCACAAGGTTGTACGCACCACGAAGATCTATCTTGGTGAACCACTTGGCACCTTTAATCCGGGCAAACAAGTCCGACAACAGAGGCAAAGGATACTGAAATTTAACAGTGATTTTATTCAGAAGCCGATAGTCAATACAAGGTCTCAAAGATCCGTCCTTCTTGGCCACAACAAAGAATCCCGCACCAAGAGGGGAAGAGGATGGACGGATATGCCCTTTCTCCAGAGATTCCTTGATATACGAACGCATTGCGGTATGCTCAGGTACAGACAGATTAAATAATCTTCCCTTAGGAAATTTACTACCTGGAATCAAATCTATAGCACAGTCACAGTCCCTATGAGGAGGAAGAGCACTGGACCTGGACTCGCTGAATACATCCTGATAATCAGACAAATACTCAGGAACTTCCGAAGGAGTAGAGGAAGCAATAGACACCGGTGGGGAATCACCATGAATTCCCTGACAGCCCCAACTTGACACAGACATTGCCTTCCAATCCAAGACTGGATTATGGGTCTGTAACCATGGCAGACCCAAAACGACCAAATCATGCATTTTATGCAGAACAAGAAAACGAATCACCTCCCGATGTTCAGGAGTCATGCACATGGTTACCTGTGTCCAAAACTGCGGTTTATTTTCCGCCAATGGCGTAGCATCAATACCTCTAAGAGGGATAGGATTTACCAACGGCTCAAGAACAAAACCACAGCGCTTGGCAAATGACAGATCCATAAGACTCAGGGCAGCACCTGAATCCACAAACGCCATAACAGGGTAGGAGGACAATGAGCAAATTAAAGTCACAGACAAAATAAATTTAGGTTGCAAATTACCAATGGCGACAGGACTAACAACCCTTGTTGGGCGTTTAGAGCATGCTGATATAACATGTGTTGAATCACCACAGTAAAAACACAACCCATTCTGACGTCTATGATTTTTCCGTTCATTTCTAGTCTGAATTCTACCACATTGCATTAAATCAGGTGTTTGTTCAGACAACACCACCAGAGAATTAGCGGCTTTGCGCTCCCGCAAACGCCGGTCAATTTGAATAGCCAGCGCCATTGAATCATTCAGACTTGTAGGAATGGGGAAACCCACCATCACATTCTTAATGGCTTCAGAAAGGCCATTTCTGAAATTTGCGGCCAGAGCACACTCATTCCACTGAGTAAGCACGGACCATTTCCGAAATTTTTGGCAATACACTTCAGCTTCATCCTGGCCCTGAGAAATAGCCAGCAAGGCTTTTTCTGCCTGAATTTCAAGATTAGGTTCCTCGTAAAGCAATCCGAGCGCCAGAAAAAACGCATCAATATTTGCCAATGCCGGATCTCCTGGCGCTAGCGAGAAGGCCCAATCCTGAGGGTCGCCCCGTAAGAAAGAGATAACAATTTTAACTTGCTGAGCTGAGTCTCCAGATGAACGGGGTCTCAGAGATAGAAACAATTTACAATTATTCCTGAAATTCCTAAACTTAAATCGGTCTCCAGTGAACAGTTCAGGAATAGGTATTTTAGGTTCAGACATTGGACTACTGGTAACAAAATCTTGTATGCCCTGCACACGAGCAGCAAGCTGATCTACACTTGTAATCAAGGTCTGGACATTCATGTCTGCAGCAAGCTCAAGCCACTCAGAGGTAAAGGGGAGAAAGAAAGAGAGGAAAAAAAAAAAACAACTCAGAATTTCCTTTCTTATTATCCCACTTCTGCAATGCATTAAACATTCAACTTTGGCCTGGCATACTGTTATGACCCCAATGGCAGAGGGTCTCAGAAGTAATTACCAAGTCTGCAAACACAAAAAACCAGCTCATAGGGCAGTGGTAACTGGGCTGACCGTATATCTAAACCTAGCACCACAAATAGCAGCAGCCGGGGAACGTGCCTACGTTGGTTCTAGACGTCTCGCGCCAGCCGGAGAACTAACTAACCCTAGAAGGGAAAAGATAGACCTTTCTTGCCTCCAGAGAAAAGACCCCAAAAGTTGGATACAAGCCCCCAACAAATAATAACGGTGAGGTAAGGAGAAAAGACAAACGTAAGAATGAACTAGATATTTAGCAAAGAGAGGCCCACTGACTAATAGCAGAATATAGTAAGATGACTTATACGGTCAGCAAAAACCCTATCAAAATTCCCACGCTGGATATTCAAGAACCCCCGAACCGTCTAACGGCCCGGGGGGAGAATACCAGCCCCCTAGAGCTTCCAGCAAAATCAGGAATCACATTTAGTACAAGCTGGACAAAAAATAAGAGCCATGCAAATAACCAAAAAACAAAGAAGCAGGACTTAGCTTAATTTTGCAAGATCCAGGACCAGCAGACAGGAGCAAACAGAAAGGAACTGATTACAACGATGCCAGGCACCAGACTGAGAATTCAAGAAGTTTATATAGCAACACCCCTGGACTAACGACCCAGGTGGGTGCCAAAACTGAAGAAAGACAATCCCAGAGTCATATCACTAGTGACCACAAGAGGGAGCCAAAAAAGTCTAATTCACAACAGTTATACGCCCCCAATTCATTATAATTACACCTCCTCCCCAATTCATTTTAATTACACTTTCTCCTGAAATTCATTATAATTACACATCCTTCCTCAATTAATAATTACATATCCTCCCCCAATTCATTATAATTACACATCTTCCCCCAATTCATTATAATTACACATCCTCCCCAATTCATTATAATTACATATCGTCCCCCTATTCATTATAATTACATGTTGTCCCCCAATTCATTATAATTACAAGTTATCCCCAATTAACAATTACATGTCCTCCCTAAGTAACAATTACACAGCCTCCCCACAATTCATTATAATTACACCTCCTCCCCAATTCATTTTAATTACACTTTCTCCTCGAATTCATCATAATTGCATGTCCTTCCCCAATTCATTATAGCTACACTTTCTCCCCCAATTAATAATTACACATACCCCCAATTCATTATAATTACACGTCCTTCCCCAATTCATTTTAATTACACCATCTACTCCAATTCATTATAATTACATGTCCTCGCCTAATAATTACACGTCTTTCCCCAATTCATTATAATTACACATCCTCTCCAATTCATTATAATTACACCCTCTCCTTCAATTCATTATAATTACACATTCTCTCCCAATTAATAATTACACATCCTCCCAATTCATTATAATGACATGCCCTCCCGCAATTTATTATAACACGTCTTCCCCTATTAAGAATTACACATCCTCCCCCAATTAAGTATAACTACACATCCTCACCCAATTCATTATAACTGCACGTCTTGCCCCCAATTCATTATACTTATACATCCTCCCACAAATTAATTATAGTCATACGCCCCCAATTCATTATAATTACACCTCCTCCCCAATTCATTTTAGTTACACTTTCTCCTCAAATTTATTATAATAACACATCCTTCCTCAATTAATAATTACATATCCTCCCCCCAATTCATTATAATTACACGTCTTCCCCAATTCATTATAATTACATGTCCTCCCCAATTCATAATAATTACACGTACTCCCCCAATTCATTATAATTACAAGTTCTCACCAATTTATAATTACACATCCTCCCCAACTAAGAATTATACATCCTCCCCCCCAATTCATTATAATTACACGTCTTCCTCCAATTATTCTTATACGTCCTCCCACAAATCAATTAGTTATACGCCCCTCCAATTCATTATAATTACACCTCCTCCCCAATTCATTTTAATTACACTTTCTCCCTGAATTCATTATAATTACACTTCCTTCCCCAATTAATAATTACCCATCCTCCCCAATTCATTATAGTCACACTTTCTTCTTCAAGTCATTATAATTACATGTACTTCCCCAATTAATAATTACACGTCCTCCTCCCAATTCATTATAATTACACTTCCTCCCAAATTAATAATTACACATACTCCCCGAAAATTTAAATTTATATCTCGGCACTTCGGCGTACCGCTATCACACGAAAAAAACAGTTCGCCCATGTAATGTGTTGCCTTTCCCTGGCATCAAAATTTTTTTTGCTTACGGGACATAGAATTAGGATCACTTGCTCCTTGAAGGCAGACTTACTAGTCTGGAAAACATTCCTAAAAATCTGCAATGGCCATACCTGCATCATGGCACAATACAGGCATCAAGCAAGCACTTAGGGCTAGAGGTAGGGGGATGTGTCAGAGTCGTTTTTGCAGCAATGTACAAAAGCCAGTGGTGCAAAGGCTGCTGGCCGAAGTTCTGGACCACAGCAAGCTGAGGCCGTGATCCAGCCCTATTAGAAATTTTCGCTATAGTATCATCAGTTGACCTATGGAGTACTCGCTTGGAAAACACAAACATCAACATCAGATTTTTAACTAAATACCCAGGAACCACAAAAAAAAGCTTAAACAATATGTCTTCTGTATCCCTGCCTCTTTTTGCGCTATTTAACAATACTATGGCTAAAGTACAACATCTGGTGTCGAGCAAGATTAAGGTCGGACGTGGATGATGAACTTGTTAACTCACTGTTATCTTCTGGTTGGCAGGCCTTCAGAGTCGTTCACGCCAATGTGCAATCATCGGGCGTCCAGTGCCCTCCATCCCTATGGGACACTGTGGCCAATCACTGATGCTATTAATACCGCACTTAGGTTACATCGGCTACCTGGCAGGTTTATGGTAAAGTGTGGGAAGAGTGGTGCTCTTTAATTCAGGGTAGGCCGGTCAATAAGTGCGATCATGCGATATGCGATGTGTTGGTATAAGTTTTTGAATCGGCTCAGGCAAAGAGGCGCGTCGGATACATCAGCGCAACAGCATTATTGGAAATAGCCTCTGTCTTCCAACTAATGGGGTGGGTGGATATTACTAAGTTCTTTTTCATCAAATAAGCCGTTAAAGGCTGGAAAAGGCTCCAACCTAGTCAGGAATGTCGTCGCCCCATTTCATTGAGTCTATTGCACGATATTATCATAATCTCCTTATCAGTGTGCAAGTCGCAATATTAGCCAATCCTAGTATCTGCAGCTTTCGCCATCACCTTTTTTGGCACATTTCACATTAGCAAATTGGTGCCGCGTCACAGTCAAAAACAGCATCAGAAGGTGGCTTAATCAACGAGGACTTAGTCATATGCAGCGACGCCCTGCGCATACAGAAACCCAAATGCGACTCCGCAGGTAGAGTTACGTGGATCCTGGTGAATCCGTCAAATGGCCCACTAAAAATAGGCACTATTTGCTAGGCACTAATAAGACACGCAAGCAGATTTTTTCTCTCACATACGGACGGTCCCCTCTTACCAAGTACCAGTTTCACGCCATTTTCAAACAGTGCATAACAACCGGCGTTAATCCAAACGAATACTGAACACATTTTTTCCATATAGGGGCAGCCACCAAAGCAACTACGGCAGAGTATCGGAGGCCGAAGTGCAGGGAACGGGTGGATAAAATCCGCATGCTTCACCAGGTATATAAGACATGATGTGCTGAAGTAACACAATTTGTTTATTTCAGGCGTCCATAAACCCGCAGTTTGGGTAGTAGGACATTCATACGTCTACTGGGCAGCAACATTGGCCGAACTTCGGCCTGGTGGAAAAGATCTAGGCTTCCCGAGACTAGAGGTCAACTGGAGAGGTATCAGGGGGCTCCAATGGCAACAAATTTTCCTGGAAATAGTCAACATCGCTAAGAGGGCCAAAGGGCCGGTGATATTGTTGTTACACTCCGGCGGCAATGATCTGGGTAAACAAAAATGTTTTGAGCTTAGTACAGTGATGTCAACAGACATAAAGCATTTTACTTGTCCTTTACCAGATATTATATTGGTGTAGTCGAACATAGTGTCATGAGCCTTCTGTCACAGAACAAAAGACACAAAAAGCCATAGAGAGATCAAGAAGAAAGATCAATGCGCGGATGGTGAAATTTGTAAAAGGAAATTACGGCATCTTGGTACGCCACCACCAGCTGGAAGGAGATAACTCAGCACTATTGAAACCGGATGGGATTCACCTCACAGACATTGGGCTTGACATATTTCTGTCTGGCTTGCAGGACTGTTATGATCCTGGTGGTAGGATCTCAAACTGACCTGACAAATATACCCTGAGTATATAGGACCAGTTCTGGGGATGTGGAAGCTATACTGACCGCAATCCTGATCCTATCCAAACACGCTAAAGGCAGCTGTGGAACGTTACCTGAAAACCTAGACGTCTCGTCACAGCCTGAGAAACTGACTACCCCTAGAGAGAAAGCAAAGACCTCACTTGCCTCAGAGAAATGTACCCCAAAGTTTTAGATAGCCCCCAACAAATAATAACGGTGAGTCAAGGGGAAAACACAAACGTAGAGATGAAACAGATTTAGCAAATGAGGCCCGCTAATACTAGATAGGCAGAAAATAGATAGGTGTCTGTGCGGTCAGTACAAAAACTATCAAAAGTAAACCACGCAGAGAATACAAGAACCCCCACACCGACTCACGATGTGAGGGGCGCACTCTGCACCCCAGAACTAACCAGCAAGCAAAAAATCACATAAAAGCAAGCTGGGCTGAACTCATTAAATAATGAGAAACGTTTTCAAGGAAATAATGAGAAACTGAACAAGCAAACTTAGCTTCTCATAGGAGACTGGTCACAAGGAATATTCAGGAGAGCACAGGATCAGGACTGAATACACCGACAGCAGGCGACATCTAAAGGTCCAGGTGAGTTAAATAGGCCCAGCCTAGCAGGAAATGAAACAGCTGAGCCCAGCCAAGACCAGCCATATCGCTAAAGGCCACCAGAGGGAGCCCAAGAACAAACTCACACAGTACCACTCATGACCACAGGAGGGAGCCCGAGAACGGAATTCACAACACAGGACGTAGTGGAACAGGCCCTAATGCCAATGGATGGGGGTCGGAGTCCTGTGTAGGTCATACACATGATCCTCCATGGCGGAAATGTAAAGAGGGGCAAAGTTTCGTAACCGCTCATTAGCCTGCTCGCCTGTTGGACGCAGACAGGGCCTTTGGCTATGAGCCTATTACAAAATGAAATTGCCTTTCTCTGCGTATTTAATTAATAAACTGTGACCGACCTGTTCAACCCATCTAGGCCTGTCTGTGTTTCATTACGGGATTGGTGGGAGGGGGGAAGGCACTGTTTACGACACACGGGTCGTTGCAGTCTTACACATCCTCCCTCAATAATTACATGTCCTACCCCCAATTCATTATACTTATACCTCCTCTCACAAATTAATTATAGTTATACACCCCCTCAATTCAATATAATTACACCTCCTCCCCCATTTCATTATAATTACACCCTCTCCTTCAATTCATTATAATTACATATCCTCCCCCAATTAATAATTACACGTCCTCCCCAGTTCATTATAATTACATGTCCTCCCACAATTCATTATAATAAAATGTTATCCCACAATTAATAATTACATGTCCTCCCCAATTCATTAAAATTACACATCCTCCCCGTAATCTAATCTAAAGCTGAATGTGTGTATGTGTGTATGTCCGGGATTGGCATCTGAACCGTCGCAGCTACAGCCACAAAATTTTGCACAGTCACACGTCTGGACCCCGAGAGCGTCATAGGCTATGTTGTGAGGTGAAATTTTAACCCCGCGCTTTCCAATTCACCAAACAATTTTGCCCCTATCTACATAATGGGGAAAAAGTGAAAGGAAAAGTGTTGGAGGCGTCGCAGCTACAGGCACAAAATTTTGCACAGTCACACGTCTGGACCCCGAGAGCGTCAAAGCTATGTTGTGAGGTGAAATTTTAACCCCGCGCTTTCCAATTCACCAAACAATTTTGCCCCTATCTACATAATGGGGAAAAAGTGAAAGGAAAAGTGTTGGAGGCGTCGCAGCTACAGGCACAAAATTTTGCACAATCACACGTCTGGACCCCGAGAGCATCAAAGCTATGTTGTGAGGTGAAATTTTAACCCCGCGCTTTCCAATTCACCAAACAATTTTGCCCCTATCTACATAATGGGGAAAAAATGAAAGGAAAAGTGTTGGAGGCAAATTAACAGCTGCCAGATGTGAACAAGGGGGACTTAAAGAATGAGAGCGATGGCGCCAAAGAGTATATACTGTACAGTTGCTAAGGTGGGGCCCCGACATGCGATAATCACCACACCACCACGGGGATATGAACACACACACAAAATGCGCCACACACTACCACGTGCTCGAACACATATACCACCCTCAGCGCACATTTCACCACACGTACACCAACCTCGCCACATAAAAGTCGAAACACAAAAGTCGCCGCTCAAAACTCGCCACGCGCAAAACTCTCCACATGCAAAACTCGCCACACGTGCAAAACTCACCTCATGGAAAACTCGCCACACGCAAAACTTGCACACGCGGAAAAATTGCCACATGCACAAAAGTTGCAACACATGCAAAAGTTGCCTCACACAAAACTTGCACATACTCAAAAGGCACCACACATAAAACTCGCCACGCGCAAAACTCGCCATGCGCAAAACTTGCTGCACACAACTTGCTACACTAACCTGTCACATGCAACTCGACACACAAAAAATTGCTACACACATGTCGCCACACAAAACTCATCTCACAAAAGTCGCTACATGCATGTCGCCACACGCAACTCAACACACACAACTTGACACACGAAACTCGCCCTAAAACACACACAAGTCTGGTATTATCCTTCAAAAATAAAAATCTGATTAATAAGCAGACAAACTACAAGAGCAACAAATGTACCATATAGGAATCTGGCAGCTGTCAGTCACATGACCAGTCTATTATGTGTATGTGTGAGCTAATATATACTGCCAGGGGGTGGGCTTACTGTTGGTTGGGGATTTATCAGGCTGCCAATTTAGCTTACAAATACTGAGGTAAAAATACTGACCAAATAACGTGTGAACGAGGTCTAATACAGGAGGAGATGACATACAGATATATACTACAGGTCCTTCTCAAAAAATTAGCATATAGTGTTAAATTTCATTATTTACCATAATGTAATGATTACAATTAAACTTTCATATATTATAGATTCATTATCCACCAACTGAAATTTGTCAGGTCTTTTATTGTTTTAATACTGATGATTTTGGCATACAACTCCTGATAACCCAAAAAACCTGTCTCAATAAATTAGCATATTTCACCCGACCAATCAAATAAAAGTGTTTTTTAATACCAAACAAAAAAACCATCAAATAATAATGTTCAGTTATGCACTCAATACTTGGTCGGGAATCCTTTGGCAGAAATGACTGCTTCAATGCGGCGTGGCATGGAGGCAATCAGCCTGTGACACTGCTGAGATGTTATGGAGGCCCAGGATGCTTCAATAGCGGCCTTAAGCTCATCCAGAGTGTTGGGTCTTGCGTCTCTCAACTTTCTCTTCACAATATCCCACAGATTCTCTATGGGGTTCAGGTCAGGAGAGTTGGCAGGCCAATTGAGCACAGTAATACCATGGTCAGTAAACCATTTACCAGTGGTTTTGGCACTGTGAGCAGGTGCCAGGTCGTGCTGAAAAATGAAATCTTCATCTCCATAAAGCATTTCAGCCGATGGAAGCATGAAGTGCTCCAAGATCTCCTGATAGCTAGCTGCATTGACCCTGCCCTTGATGAAACACAGTGGACCAACACCAGCAGCTGACATGGCACCTCACACCATCACTGACTGTGGGTACTTGACACTGGACTTCAGGCATTTTGGCATTTCCTTCTCCCCAGTCTTCCTCCAGACTCTGGCACCTTGATTTCCGAATGACTTAGCAACAGTCCAGTGCTGCTTCTCTGTAGCCCAGGTCAGGCGCTTCTGCCGCTGTTTATGGTTCAAAAGTGGCTTTACCTGGGGAATGCGGCACCTGTAGCCCATTTCCTGCACACGCCTGTGCACAGTGGCTCTGGATGTTTCCACACCAGACTCAGTCCACTGCTTCCTCAGGTTCCCCAAGGTCTGGAATCGGTCCTTCTCCACAATCTTCCTCAGGGACGGTCACCTCTTCTCGTTGTACAGCGTTTTCTGCCACATTGTTTCCTTCCAACAGACTTACCATTGAGGTGCCTTGATACAGCACTCTGGGAACAGCCTATTTGTTGAGAAATTTCTTTCTGGGTCTTACCCTCTTGCTTGAGGGTGTCAATGATGGCCTTCTTGACATCTGTCAGGTCGCTAGTCTTACCCATGATGGGGGTTTTGAGTAATGAACCAGGCAGGGAGTTTTTAAAAGCCTCAGGTATCTTTTGCATGTGTTTAGAGTTAATTAGTTGATTCAGAAGATTAGGGTAATAGGTCGTTTAGAGAACCTTTTCTTGATATGCTAATTTATTGAGACAGGTTTTTTGGGTTATCAGGAGTTGTAGGCCAAAATCATCAGTATTAAAACAATAAAAGACCTGACAAATTTCAGTTGGTGGATAATGAATCTATAATATATGAAAGTTTAATTGTAATCATTACATTATGGTAAATAATGAAATTTAACACTATATGCTAATTTTTTGAGAAGGACCTGTATATACAGGAGGAGATGACACACAGGTATATACTATTTACAGGGGAGATGACACACAGGTATATACTATATACAGGAGGAGATGACACACAGATATATACTATATACAGGAGAGATGACACACAGGTATATACTATATAGAGGAGGAGATGACATACAGGTACATACTACATACAGGAGGAGATGACATACAGGTATATACTATATACAGGAGGAGATGACACACAGGTATATACTATATACAGGAGCAGATTACCTACAGGTATATAGTATATACAGGAGGAGATGACATACAGGTATATGCTATGTATAGGAGGAGATGACATACAGGTATATACTATATACAGGAGGAGATGACACACAGATATATACTATATATAGGTGAGATGACACACAGGTATATACTATATACAGGAGGAGATTACATACAGGTATATACTATATATAGGAGGAGATGACATACAGGTATATACTATATACAGGGGAGATGACACACAGCAGGTATATACTATATACAGGGGAGATGACATACAGGTATATACTATATACAGGAGATGACATACAGGTGTATACTATATATAAGGGAGATGACAAACATGTATATACTGAGGTGAAAATGAGAGGTGTGAGGTGAAAATGAAAAGGTGTGAGTGCAAAATGAGAGGAGTGAGGGAAAATAGTGGAGTGATCGGAAAATGACAGATGTGAGGTCGAAATGACAAGTGTTAGGGGGGAATGAGGAGTGAGGGGGAAAATAAGAGGAGTGAGGGGGAAAATGAGAGGTGTGAGGGAGAGAATTAGAGATGTGAGGGGGAAAATGAAAGATGTGATGGGGAAAATGAGAGGCGTGATGGGAAAATAAGAGAAGTGAGGTGCTATAACTAACCACAGATATTTACTATGCCCAGGCAACGCCGGGCTCTTCAGCTAGTTCATTATAATTATACGTCCTCCCCAATTCAATATAATTACATGTCCTCCCTAATTAATTTTAATTACACATCCTCCCCAATTCATTATAATTATATGTTCTCCTACAATTCATTATAATTACACGTTCTCCCCTCAATTCATTATAATTACATGTCCTCCCTAATTCATTTTAATTACATATCCTCCCCCAATTCATTATAATCACACGTCCTCCCCAATTCATTATAATTACAAGTCTTCCTCCAATTCGTTAATAATTACGTCTTCCCCCAATTCATTATAGTCACACTTTCTTCTTCAAGTCATTATAATTACATGTACTTCCCCAATTAATAATTACACGTCCTAACCCAATTCAATATAATTACATGTCCTCCCTAATACATTTTAATTACACATCCTCCCCAATTCATTATAATTACATGTCCTCCCCCAATTCATTATAATTATATGTCCTCCCACAATTCATTATAATTACACGTTCTCCCCTCAATTCATTATAATTACATGTCCTCCCTAATTCATTTTAATTACATATTCTCCCCCAATTCACTATAATCACACGTCCTCCCCCAATTCATTATAATTACAAGTCTTCCCCCAATTCGTTAATAATTACGTCTTCCCCCAATTCATTATAGTCACACTTTCTTCTTCAAGTCATTATAATTACATGTCCTTCCCCAATTAATAATTACACATCCTACCTGTCACGGGGAGACTAGGTGGGCAAGAGCTAATAACCCAGGCTGTTGTGAATTCCGTTCTGGAGCTCCCTCCTGTGGTTGCTAATGGTATTTTTGTGAGTTCTGCCCTTGGGCTCCCTCTGGTGGTTTCGAGTGGAACTGCTGCTCCGTTAGGTAGCTGTAGCAGCTGCCATCACTGATCGCCTTGCCTGGGTTTGTTATTTAAACCTGCTCTGGGCTTTAGTTCATGCCAGCTGTCAATGTCTTAGGTTGGATTTGGTTCTCTCCTTGGATTTCTCATATGGCCTGTCCTTGTCAGCAAAAGATAAGTTCTGCTAGTTCTTGTTCGTTCATTTGCTTTGGACATTATTGCTTTGCAAATATGTATCTTTTTGTCCAGCTTGTCACTATGTCATATTCAGGCTAGCTGGAAGCTCTGGGAAGCAGATTTGCCCCTCCACACCGTGAGTCGGTGTGGAGTTAATTTTTTGTAAACTCTGCGTGGATTTTTGTAGTTTTTAATACTGACCGCACAGTATCCTTTTCTCTCTGTCTATCAAGTTTAGTATTGGCCTCCTTTGCTGAAAACTGATTTCATTTCTGTGTATGTCATTTCCCTCTCCACTCACAGCCAATATTTGTGGGGGCTATCTTTCCTTTTGGGGTTTTCTCTGAGGCAAGATAGCTTTCTATTTCCTTCTTTAGGGGTAGTTAATTCTTAGGCTGTAAAGAGGTGTCTAGGGAGAGTCAGGAACATCCCACGGCTATTAATAGTGTTGTTAGGATTAGGGATTCCGGTCAGTAGAGATACCACCTCCTCAGAGCTCATCCCATGTTGCGTTTTAGCCACCAGGTCATATCGGTGTGGCCTCTTAACCACCAAGTCATAACACCAGGCCCCTGCAATTTCCCTCAGACTACGGAAATCCTGACTGACCCTCTACCTAGAGTTTACACTGATGGTGTGCATGTCTAGGCCTCGACCCTCGCCCTGTCTCCTGTTTCAACCCTAGGCTGAAACCACCGACCACCACCCAGTGAAAAGATAATACACCAATACCCACAGTTAGAACAGACAAGGATAACGGAAAATATACACCACGCCGCAGTCACTCAGGAATACACTATAAATGTGCAGGGCAAAATAAATACAAATATAGGAAGGAGTAAATAAGACAAAGGGAAATACACCACCAGCAACGATACTCCAACTACTAGCTCACCACTCCAGACCGAGATAACAACGCACAAGACAGAAGCTATAATCAGCGACGCCCAATGTTCAGGAGAACTATTTAAAGGCAATGGGCATGGCCCAGCTTCCAATCCGAGCATCAGGTAAATTAACCCTGGACCAGCTAGATAAAATCTAGCCGACGCCAATGAGCACATAGTGGTCAAAAGCGGAATTACCGCTGTCTGTCGAACGACCTGGTCTGAACAGCGTCCGACATGACAGTACCCCGCCTTCTACGAGGGACCCCGGGGCCCTCACGGCTTATAGGACCCGGCTTGTCCGGATGGCGACGGTGAAAAAACCTGACCAGCCGATCCGCATGAATGTCCGAGGCTGGTACCCAGGACCTCTTTTCAGGCCCATAACCACGCCAGTGTACCAAGTACTGTAAATTGCGGCGCACTACATGAGAGTCAACCACCTTGGAGACTTCAAATTCCAAATTACCATCCACCAAGACTGGAGGTGGCATAGGATCCGCGTCCACAGAACCCACCACCTTCTTTAAAAGAGACCCGTGGAACACGTTGTGAATCTTATACACCGTAGGAAGCTCCAATCGGTACGCTACTGGGTTAATGACGGCGGTGACCCTAAATGGACCAATAAACCGTGAACCCAATTTAAAGGATGGTATTTTGAGTCTTATGTTTTTTGTGGATAACCACACCCAGTCATCCACACTCAGGTCCGGACCTGGCACACGCCTACTGTCAGCCACACGTTTGTACCTAGCACCCACACTCAACAGGCGCTGTTTAACTCTCCTCCAGACTGATGACAATTGTGCTCCTAACTGGTCCTCCTCCGGAACGCCGGAAGAGCCCCTCTGACTCAAGGTACAAAATTTAGGATGTAGCCCGTAAACACAAAAAAACGGAGACTCCCCAGACGTCTCCTGGCGGTGATTATTGATGGCAAACTCAGCCAAAGGAAGAAAGGTAGACCACTCCTCCTGGTTATCAGAAATAAAGCAGCGTAAGTACTGTTCCAAATTTTGGTTCATACGCTCCGTCTGACCATTTGACTGAGGATGAAACGCCGAAGAATGAGACAACTTGATCACCAGCCGTGAGCAAAATGCTTTCCAAAATTTTGCCACAAACTGAGTACCCCTATCAGACACGATGTCAGACGGAACCCCATGAAGTCTGACCACCTCCTGCACAAATACCTGAGCCAAAGTCTTAGCGTTAGGCAACGAAGGCAAAGACACAAAGTGCAACATTTTTGAAAACCGATCAACAATCACCAAGATGACCGTGTTCAGAGCTGAGGAGGGCAAATCAGTGATGAAATACATGGAGATTTCCGTCCACGGCTTACTAGGTACCTCAAGAGGAAGTAGTGTGCCAACAGGACGGGAGCGGGGCGTCTTAGCCCTAGCGCACGTGGTACAAGCTGACACGTATGAGACCACGTCCTGTCAGATCTTGGGCCACCAAAACCGACGTGACACCAACTCCAAGGTACCTCTAACCCCTGGGTGGCCAGCCAGGACAGCATCATGATGCTCCGCCAAAACCTTTAAGCGGAGATGAAACGGTACAAAAGATTTGCTGATGGGAAGCTCAGATGGTACCTCCTCCTGAGCCTCGGCAATCTCAGCCTCAACCTCGGTAGTGAGAGCCGAAACCACAACACACTTTTGGAGGATGGGTACTGGATCCTCCAGAGGTTCTCCCTCCGAAAAACACCTGGACAGAGCATCCGCCTTACTGTTTTTAGACCCCGGTCTGTAAGTGACAACAAAATTGAACCGCGTGAAAAACAATGCCCAGCGAGCGTGCCTGGGGGACAGACGCTTGGCTGACTCCAAATACAGCAGATTCTTATGATCGGTAATAACAGTAACCTGATGTACCGACCCCTCCAAGAAGTGTCGCCATTCCTCAGAGGCCAACTTGATTGCCAACAACTCCCTGTTGCCGATATCGTAGTTACGTTCGGCGGACGACAGTTTCTTGGAGAAATAGGCGCATGGACGTAAATCACTCAAAGATGAGCCTTGTGATAGTACCGCCCCCACACCAACCTCAGACGCATCGACTTCCACAACAAAAGATTTTGATACGTCTGGCTGCACAAGAATGGGGGCTGAAACAAAACTGTTCTTAAGAAATTCAAATGAGCGCACAGCAGCCTCAGGCCAAACGGAGAAATTGGTACCCTTTTTAGTCATGTCAGTTAGCGGTTTAGCAATGATGGAAAAATCCTTGATAAATTTCCTATAGTAGTTAGAAAACCCAAGGAACCGCTGAAGTGCTTTCAGGTTATCAGGCCGTTCCCAATGCAGCACCGCTTGCACCTTAGCGGCGTCCATTTTAAAACCAGAAGCAGACACAATATAACCCAAGAAAGGCAACTCTTGTACAGAAAATACACATTTCTCAAGTTTAGCATACAGCTTATTCTCTCTGAGAAGCTGTAACACCTGCCTGACATGATCTAAATGAGTATCACGGTCGCAAGAATATATGAGAATGTCATCTAGGTACACGATAACGAATTTCCCCAAAACATGCGAAAACACATCATTAATTAAATGTTGGAACACTGCAGGTGCGTTAGTCAACCCAAATGGCATCACCAAATTTTCAAAATGACCCTCAGGGGTATTAAAAGCCGTCTTCCACTCATCACCTTGACGGACTCTTATGAGGTTGTACGCCCCCCTGAGGTCAAGCTTGGTAAACCACTTAGCACCTGCCACCTGGTTGAACAAATCTGGTATTAGTGGCATAGGGTATGGATCACGAACCGTAATCTGGTTCAATTCCCTGAAATCCAAACACGGGCGTAATCCGCCATCTTTCTTCTTCACGAAGAAGAACCCTGCTGCCACAGGCGAGGATGAAGGCCTGATGTGCCCTTTGGTCAAACTTTCAGCAATGTAATCCTTTAATGCTTGTCTCTCCGGACCGGAGATGTTAAACATCCTTGCTTTAGGCAATTTGGCCCCTGGTTTAAATCTGATAGTACAGTCATAGGGGCGATGTGGCAGCAACTCTGAACAACCCTTCTCAGAGAACACATCCACAAAATCCAGAAGTGACTCCGGAACGCTTGAAGTCACAGCAGACACACATGTGGCCAGGCAATTCTCCTGGCAGAATTCGCTCCACTGAATTATGTCCTGAGTTTTCCAGTCAATTACCGGGTTGTGCATAGACAACCATGGAAAACCACCTGAGCAGGAAGATTCCTGAGCACCTTACATGTAACCTGCTCGGAATGTAGAACCCCAATGTGGAGTTTCACCTCAGCCACAAATTCAGTAATCTCCCCCTGTGAGAGAGGAGCAGCATTGATGGTGACCCCGCGGATAGGATGAGGCAGTTTTTCAATCCTAAAACCTGCTGTGCGCGCAAACTCCTCATCAATGAGATTTGTGGCTGATCCACTATCCACAAACACAGTAATTGGCAGCTCCTGCCAGCGATTATAACCATAGCAGGGAGCATGCATTGAGAAACCACCATGGAGGATATACATAAGCTCAGATTGGTCTCCTCCACACCCTCTGAGCTTAGAAGTTTTCCGCCGTTGCGTTTTTCTTAGACAGTAGAGGACAGATGTTAATAAAATGACCAGTCTTACCACAGTAAAAACAGGCTCCCTGCTTCCTGAGCTCAGGGGCTCGACGCTTCACATGTGACACCCCTGCGATTTGCATAGGCTCCGTGGGCTCACCTGCAGCAACCACACGTGAACCTAAACCCTCTCCCATAGGCGGTGTCTCATGCTCCCCCTGACGCAAACGGCGATCAATGCGGACAACCAGACTCATAGCGGAATCTAGAGAAGTAGGAGTCTCGTACATCAGAAGGGCTTTTTTAACCCTTCCAGAAACCCCATGAATAAGCTGACTCCGCAGCGCTGGATCATTCCACTGTGTATCGATCGCCCAGCGACGAAATTCAGAACAGTAATCCTCTGCAACTCGCTCCCCCTGGCGAATAGTGCGTATCTTAGATTCTGCTAGAGCCATTCTGTCTGGCTCATCGTAAATATTTCCAAGAAAGGAAAAAAAAACTCTCCACAGAGTCAAATGCAGCAGAATCAGATGGCAAAGAAAACGCCCATGCTTGGGGATCCCCGCTTAACAATGACAACACCAGGCCCACACGCTGAGCCTCATTACCTGAGGAGATCGGGCGCATACGAAAATATAGTTTGCAAGCTTCACGAAAAGAAACAAATTTACTGCGTTCCCCAGCAAATTTTTCAGGCAAAGGAAACTTAGGCTCAGCAACTCTACCTGTCGCTCCAGCTTGCACATTAGATACTGCTAGTCCCTGCTGCTGCACTGCCCCCCTCAACTCAGTGACCTGTAGGGACAGCGCCTCCAACTGGCGGGTTATGGAAGTCATGGGATCCATGACAAAACAAAAAAAAGGAAACCCCTTTTTTTTTTTTTTAAAGTCCGATTATAATGTCACGGGGAGACTAGGTGGGCAAGAGCTAATAACCCTGGCCCCTGCAATTTCCCTCAGACTAGGGAAATCCTGACTGACCCTCTACCTAGAGTTTACACTGATGGTGTGCATGTCTAGGCCTCGACCCTCGCCCTGAGGAAAATACACCACCAGCAACGACTCTCCAGCAACCAGCTCTCCACTCCAGACCGAGATAACAAGACAGAAGCTATAATCGGCGACGTCCAATGATCAGGAGAGCTATTTAAAGGCAATGGGCATGGCCCAGCTTCCAATCCGAGCATCAGGTAAATTAACCCTGGACCAGCTAGATAAAATCTAGCCGACGCCAATGAGCACATAGTGGTCAAAAGCGGAATTACCGCTGTCTGTCGAACGACCTGGTCTGAACAGCGTCCGACATGACATTACCCCAATTCAATATAATTACATGTCCTCCCTAATACATTTTAATTACACATCCTCCCCAATTCATTATAATTACATGTCCTCCCCCTAATTCATTATAATTATACATCCTCCAACAATTCGTTAATAATTACACATCCTCCCCAATTTATTAATTACATGTCCTCTCCACAATTCGTTAATAATTACACATCCTCCCCCCAATTCGTTAATAATTACATGTCCGTGACGCTAGTCACAACCCACAGCCAGGCCGTGAATCCGCACAGTCAGACGTTCCGGGGTAAATACCAAAAGATCATGAAGTAAACCAAGAAAAATTATGAAGTCATAAGTCAGTTCACATGCCAGGGTCAGAATACCAGAGAAATAGTGAATAAGCAAAGGGGCAATAACAAATGGGTAGTCTGAACACGGTACAAAGTCAGCAGCAGAATATCAAATGCAAAGGAGCAATGACAAACGGGTAGTCAGAACTCAGTCCAAAGGTCAGCAACAGAAGAAGATCAGAACTTACAGCACAGGGTACATGCACAGACACCAGAGAGCACAAACTTAGAACAAGCTTTTGAATGACAGTGTTCTGGACCAGAGAGCTCTACTAAATAGCAGGGCAATTACCAAGGACAGGACAGGGAGCACCTGTGCAAATCTCTGCACCTTCCAATCAGATAGGTCAACCGAGCTGTCAAACAAAGCACTGCTTAGCACGCCCTAGTACAGGATAGGATGACAGAGCTGTCCAAAACAGAGTCCCAGACACTCTGAACAGAGGAATCGTGACAGTACCCCCTTTTCAAGGGGGGCCATCGGACCCCCAGGTTTCCCAGGAAACCTACGGTCAAAAGCTCTGACCAAATGATCAGCCTTCACTAAATGAGCCGGAACCCATGATCTCTCCTCGGATTTAGATCCATATCCCCACCAGTGAGCAAGATATTGGAGGGAATTTTGGACCCACCGAGGATCCACAATCCTCTGAACCTCATACTCCAAACCTCTCAACAGAGACTGAAGGAGGAAGGGAAGAGACAGGCAACACAGAAGGAACAAACTTCTTTAACAGGGATTTGTGAAAAACAATGGGGACACAAAGGGACTGTCGAAGCTTTATTAGTGGAGGCCTGCTGCATCCTGCTGGGTTTTGGGAAGGCCATATTTTATGGCATGTGGTTTTTTTTAGTCTTTCTTTGTTAGCTCTTTTTTTATATTAGTGGTAGGACTCGCAAGTATGAGGACCCGTGATGTGGGTTGCAAGCTTATTTATTTGGGCCAAAATATTAACAATACCTCATTTAATGTATTTATCATATGCATTAATTTTTTGCACTTTTTATTATATAATTTTTTGCAGGATGTGGAGAGGCCTCTTTTTGTTGGCTTGGTCTATTGGGGCATCTGTCCCTGTGTGTTGCATATTATAGTGCTGGGCAGCCCGCCTGTTAATACAAGGGCATCATTAATAGGCTGCAAACCAGACACTTTGCATCACACTTACCTGTATGTCTGACGTCCTATGCAAGCCATATCATTGTGCATTTTTTCTACTAGGCAGCTAACCCCTCCATGGTCTGGTATGTGTGGGGGTGGCTGTTTTTATCAGTAGTTTGCACCTGTGCTGCCCCTTGCCTTTATTAGTGGAGGCCTGCTGCATCCTGCTAGATGTGCATTTGTCATCAGACAGGGTTTTGGGAAGGCCGTATCTTATGGTATGTGTTTTTTTAATCTAAAGGCAACTGGATTTACTACCTCTAAAATCTCATGCGGGCCAATGAGTTTCAGGTCAAACTTTTCCGAAGGTACTTTTAACCTTATATTCTTGGAAGATAACCAAACTTTATCCCCAACTTTGAAAGTAAAACCCGCTAAACGTTTCCTATCCGCCTTACATTTTTGCCGAAACTGAGTCACTCCAATATTTCTCTGAACCTCCCTCCAAACATCCCCAAGTTTCTGAATTGTCACCTCCTCTCCAGGGCATCCGGAACTCATCCTAGAGAATTCACCAAAATAAGGATGAAAACCATAATTACAAAAGAAAGGAGAGGTTCTAGTGATCTGATTACCCCGACTGCTAAAGGCGAACTCAGCAAGAGGCAAAAATGAGGACCAGTCCTCCTGCTGAGCAGCTACAAGACATCTTAAAATTTGTTCTAGCGATTGATTCATCCTCTCTGTCTGACCGTTTGTTTCAGGGTGATAAGCAGAAGAAAAAGACAAATCAATCCCCAACTTCCTTCAAAATGCCCTCCAGAATTTAGAGACAAATTGCATCCCCTATGAGATACAATGTTTAAAGAAATGCCATGCAATCTCACCACATGATTGATAAATAACCTGGAGAGTGTCCCCGCATTAGGTAATCCAGAAAATGGAACAAAGTGAGCTTGTTTACTGAATCGGTCAACCACCACCCAAATGACCATTTTTTCCTCCAGATAAAGGCAAATCCATAATGAACTCCTTGACAAATGAGTCCATGGTCTTTCTGGAATAGGCAATGGAGGTCCGGTTATGACAGACTTTAGTGTGTGAGCAAATCTAAAAAGCGGATACAAATTCCTAAACATTGTTAAGCATGGATGGCCACCAAAAGAGTCTAGCAACAGCTTTCTGTGTAGCAGTGACTCCCAGGTGATCACTTAAGACGGAGGCATGAAATTCCTGCAATAGACGTAATCTGAGATACACAGGCACAAATAATTTAAATTCTGGAGTACCGCATGGGGGTCAACAACTGTACCTCACAAATTTCAGCTTCCAATTCTTAGGATACCATAGAAATCACAATTCCTACAGAAAGAATGGAGGATGGAGGTTCTGGAGGTGAAGTGGAATCAAGGCTTCATGACAAAGCGTCAGCCCTAACATTCTTAAACCCCGGTCTGAACAAGATGGAAAAAATTAATCTAGAGAGAAATAAGGACCACCTGGCCTATCTAGGTGTTAAACATTTTGCAGATTCAATATAGGCTAAATTTTTATGATCTGTCATCACAGTAACAGGATGAATAGCTCCCTCCAAAAAATGTCTCCATTCTTCAAAAGCTTTTCTGATCACGAGCAGCTCACGATTCCCCACATCATAATTTCTTTCAGCAGATGAAAATTTCCTGGAGAAAAATGCACATGGACGCAAGTTGGTCGGAGTTTTGGAACCTTGAGACAAAACAGCTGTCACCCCAACCTCTGAGGCATCCACTTCTACGATGATTGGTTTCTGAAGATCAGGTTGAATCAAAACTGGAGCAGACATTAAGCACTCCTTTAATTTATTAACGGAGCTAGCAGCATCCAACGACCAAACCTTAAGATTTGCCCCTTTTGTGTGAGGTAAGTAAGGGGTTTCACAATCTGAGAAAAACCCTTAAAAACTTTCTGCAGTAATTAGCGAACCTTAAGAATCGTTGCAATGCTTTCAGATCACAAGGTTGAACCCAATCAATTATAGCCTGCACCTTCACAGGGTCCATCTTAAACCCTTCAGCAGATACATTGAACCCCAGGAACGATATTTCCTGAACAGAAAAAGTACATTTCTCCAATTTAGCAAACAAAGAATTTTCCCTGAGTTTCTCTAAAACAAAACGAATGTGCTCGTGGTGAGAATTCAGATCAGGCGAAAAAATGAGAATGTCATCCAGGTATACCACAATAAACCTTCCAATAATATCAGAGAAAATGTCATTCATAAAGTTCTAAAAGACAGTAGGTGCATTGGTCAACCCAAAAGATAAGATTTTCAAATAAACCCTCCAACGTTAAAAATGCCGTTTCCCACTCATCAACCTCCCAGACACGTATCAAATTATATGCTCCTCTAAAGTCAATCTTAGAAAATCATTTCACCCCCATAAACTGATTATATACAGTACAGACCAAAAGTTTGGACACACCTTCTCATTTAAAGATTTTTCTGTATTTTCATGACTATGAAAATTGTAAATTCACACTGAAGGCATCAAAACTTGGTGACCATTCCACTGGCCCACGATGACCAAGCCACTTTCCTGGAAACTGTTCATGTAGGAATGCTCGGACCTGACTCCTAAGATGGTACACCACCACATTATGGGTGTCAGGTCCAAGCATTCCTACATGAACAGTTTCCTGGGAAGTGGATTGGTTGTCGTGGGCCAGTTGAATAGCCACCAATGTCTCCTGATCTGACCCTCTTAGACTTTTATCTTTAGGGTCACCTGAAGGCAATTGTCTATGCTGTGAATATACAAGATATGCAGCATCTGAAACAATGGATACTGGAAGCCTGTGCTAGCATTTCTTCTGTGGTGTTGCTATCAGTATGTCAAGAGTGGGAGAAGAGGGTTGCATTGACAATCCAACACAATAGGCAGCACTTTGAACACATTTTATAAGTGGTCATAAACTTGTAAATAACTCATTAAAGAATAAAGATATGTTAAAACCAAGCACAACATTGTTTTTCTTGTGAAATTCTCAATAAGTCTGATGTGTCACATGACCCTCTTCCCTTTGAAAAAAATAATGTTGGATCCAAAATGGCCGACTTCAAAATGGCCGCCATGGTCACACCCATCTTGAAAAGTTTTCCCCCTCCTATATACTAATGTGCCACAAACAGGAAGTTTATATCGCCATCCATTCCCATTTTATTTAG
This sequence comes from Ranitomeya variabilis, assembly GCF_051348905.1. NCBI lineage: Eukaryota > Metazoa > Chordata > Amphibia > Anura > Dendrobatidae > Ranitomeya > Ranitomeya variabilis. Next base: position 416,844,635 of record NC_135233.1, read on the forward strand.
GTGTATCCATATAAATAGTCCACCCTGTATATATATATAAATATATATATCCATTACCGTTCAAAAGTTTAGGGTCACCCAGACAATTTTGTGTTTTCCATGAAAAATCATACTTTTATTAATCCAATGAGTTGCCAAATGAATTGAAAACCTAGTCCAGACATTGACAAGGTTTGAAAAAAATATTTTTATTTGAAATAATAATTTTCTCCTTCAAACTTTGCTTTTGTCACAAAATGCTCCTTTGCAGCAATTCCAGCATTGCAGACCTTTGGCATTGTAGCAGTTAGTTTGCAGAGGTCATCTGGAGAAATTTCACCCCATGAAGCCCCTCACACAAGTTGGTTTGGCTTGATGGGCACTTTTTGCACCATACGGTCAAGCTGCTCCCACAACAGCTCAATGGGGTGAGATCTGGTGACTGCACTGGCCACTCCATTACAGATAGAATACCAGCTGCCTGCTTCTCCCCTAAATAGTTCTTTCATAATTTGGAGGTGTGCTTTGGGTCATTGTCCTGTTGTAGGATGAAATTGGCTCCAATCAAGTGCTGTCCACAAGGTATGGCATGGCGTTACAAAATGGAGTGATAGCCTTGTACAAATCACCCAGTTTACCAGCACCAAAGCAACCCCAGACCATCACATTACCTTCACCATGCTGGACAGATGGCGTCAGGCACTCTTCCAGCATCTTTTCAGTTGTTCTGCATCTCACAAATGTTCTTCTGTGTGATCCAAACACCTCAAACTTGGATTCGTCCGTCCATAACACTTTTTTCCAATCTTCCTCTGCCCAATATCTGTGTTCTTTTGCCCATATTAATCTTTTCCTTTTATTAGCAAGTCTCAGATGTGACTTTTTCTTTGCCAATCTACCCTGAAGACCAGCATCCCGGAATCGCCTCTTCCCTGTTCACGTTGACACTGGCGTTTTGCGTGTATTATTTAATGAAGCTGACAGTTGAGGACCTGTGAGGTGTCGATTTCTCAAACTACTGACTCTAATGTACTTGTCTTGTTGCTCAGTTGTGCAGCGGGGCCTCCCACTTCTCTTTCTACTCTGGTTAGAGCTTGTTTGTGCTCTCCTCTGAAGGGAGTAGTACACACAGTTGTAAGAAATCTTCAGTTTCTTGGCAATTTCTTGTATGGAATAGCCTTAATTTCTAAGAACAAGAATAGACTGTCGAGTTTCACATGAAAGTTCTTTTTTTCTGGCCATTTTGAGAGTTTAATGGAACCAAAAACTGTATTGCTCCAGATTCTCAACTAGCTCAAAGGAAGGTCAGGTTTATAGGTTCTGTAATTAGCCAAACTGTTTTCAGCTGTGCTAACATACTTGCACAAGGGTTTCCAAGGGTATTCTGTTATGATCTGGTGGCCTAGGAGCAGCATGGACGAGCTCTGGAGTAGGTGGCCTCTATACTGGCCGCAGACCCTGAACTTAACACCGCAACTATAAGTAGCCGTGGGATGTTCCTGTCACTCCCTCGACACCTCGTCACAGCCGGAGGACTAATTACCCCTAAAGAAAGAAACAGGAAAACTATCTTGCCTCAGAGAAAATCCCCAAAGGAAAGACAGCCCCCCACAAATATTGACTGTGAGAGGAGAGGGAAATTACAAACGCAGACTGAAAACAGAATTTAGCAAAGGAGGCCACGCTACCTAGAAAGAAAAGACAGGACAGATGTTGTGAATTTGCTTTTTGCTCCCTCTAGTGGTTACTAGTTTTTTGACTCTGGTTTTTCTGTCATTCCTTTTATCCGCACCTGGGTCGTTAGTTAGGGGTGTTGCTATATAAGCTCCCTGGACCTTCAGTTCTATGCCTGGCAACGTAGTTATCAGAGCTAGTCTGCTGTGCTCTTGTCTACTGATCCTGGTTCCAGTTATATCAGCTAAGTCTGCCTTTTGCTTTTTGCTATTTGTTTTGGTTTTGCATTTTTGTCCAGCTTGTTCCTAATCTATATCCTGACCTTTGCTGGAAGCTCTAGGGGGGCTGGTGTTCTCCCCCCGGACCGTTAGACGGTTCGGGGGTTCTTGAATTTCCAGTGTGGATTTTGATAGGGTTTTTGTTGACCATATAAGTTACCTTTCTTTATTCTGCTATCAGAAAGCGGGCCTCTCTGTGCTAAACCTGATTCATTTCTGTGTTTGTCATTTCCTCTTACCTCACCGTCATTATTTGTGGGGGGCTTCTATCCAGCTTTGGGGTCCCCTTCTCTGGAGGCAAGAAAGGTCTTTGTTTTCCTCTACTAGGGGTAGCTAGATTCTCCGGCTGGCGCGTGTCATCTAGAATCAACGTAGGAATGATCCCCGGCTACTTCTAGTGTTGGCGAAAGGAGTAGATATATGGTCAACCCAGTTACCACTGCCCAATGAGCTGGTTTTTTGTATTCTGCAGACTTCCACGTTCCTCTGAGACCCTCGCCATTGGGGTCATAACAGTTTGCCAGGCCAGTATTAAATGTTTAATGCATTGCAGAAGAGGGATTATAAGAAAGAAGATTCTGAGTTTTTTTTTTTTTTTCTTCTTCCCCTTTACCTCAGAGTGGCTATGCTTGCTGCAGACATGAATGTCCAGACCTTGATTACAAGTGTGGACCAGCTGGCTACTCGTGTGCAGGGCATACAAGACTATGTTATCAGAAATCCTAGGTCAGAACCTAAAATACCGATTCCTGAACTGTTTTCCGGAGACAGGTTTAAGTTTAGGAATTTCGTGAATAATTGTAAATTGTTTTTGTCCCTGAGACCCTGTTCATCTGGAGATTCTGCTCAGCAAGTAAAAATTGTTATTTCGTTCTTACGGGGCGACCCTCAGGATTGGGCTTTTTCGCTGGCGCCAGGAGATCCGGCATTGGCTGATCTTGATGCGTTTTTTCTGGCGCTCGGTTTACTTTATGAGGAACCCAATCTTGAGATTCAGGCAGAAAAGGCCTTGCTGGCTATGTCTCAGGGGCAGGACGAGGCTGAAGTGTATTGCCAAAAATTTCGGAAATGGTCCGTGCTGACACATTGGAACGAGTGTGCACTGGCCGCTAATTTTAGAAATGGCCTTTCTGAAGCCATTAAGAATGTTATGGTGGGTTTTCCCATTCCCACAGGTCTGAATGATACTATGGCACTGGCGATTCAAATTGACCGGCGGTTGCGGGAGCGCAAAACCGCAAATTCCCTCATGGTGTTGTCTGAACAGACACCTAATTCGGTGCAATGTGATAGAAAAACCGCAAATTCCCTCATGGTGTTGTCTGAACAGACACCTGATTTAATGCAATGTGATAGAATCCTGACTAGAAATGAGCGGAAAATTCATAGACGCCGGAATGGCTTGTGCTACTACTGTGGTGATTCTACACATGTTATCTCAGCATGCTCTAAACGTATAGCTAAGGTTGTTAGTCCTGTCACCGTTGGTAATTTGCAACCTAAATTTATTCTGTCTGTAACTTTGATTTGCTCACTGTCATCTTATCCTGTCATGGCGTTTGTAGATTCAGGTGCTGCCCTGAGTCTCATGGATCTCTCATTTGCTAAGCGCTGTGGTTTTACTCTTGAACCATTAGAAAATCCTATTCCTCTTAGGGGTATTGATGCTACACCATTGGCAGCAAATAAACCGCAGTATTGGACACAGGTTACCATGTGCATGACTCCTGAACACCGCGAGGTGATACGTTTCCTGGTTTTACATAAAATGCATGATTTGGTTGTTTTAGGGCTGCCATGGTTACAGACCCATAATCCAGTCCTGGACTGGAAGGCTATGTCAGTCTCAAGTTGGGGCTGTCGTGGTATTCATGGGGATTCCCTGCCTGTGTCTATTGCTTCTTCTACGCCTTCGGAAGTTCCGGAGTATTTGTCTGATTATCAGGATGTCTTCAGTGAGTCTGAGTCCAGTGCACTGCCTCCTCATAGGGACTGTGACTGTGCTATAGATTTGATCCCAGGCAGTAAGTTTCCTAAGGGAAGACTGTTTAATCTGTCGGTACCTGAACATACCGCTATGCGTTCATATATCAAGGAGTCTTTGGAGAAAGGACATATTCGTCCGTCTTCTTCCCCTCTTGGTGCGGGATTCTTTTTTGTGGCAAAAAAGGACGGATCTTTGAGACCTTGTATTGATTATCGGCTTTTAAATAAGATCACTGTCAAATTTCAGTATCCTTTACCGCTGTTGTCTGACTTGTTTGCCCGGATTAAGGGTGCCAAGTGGTTCACCAAGATAGACCTTCGTGGTGCGTACAACCTTGTGCGCATTAAGCAAGGTGATGAATGGAAAACCGCATTCAATACGCCCGAAGGTCATTTTGAGTACTTGGTGATGCCTTTTGGGCTCTCCAATGCGCCTTCAGTTTTTCAGTCCTTTATGCATGACATTTTCCGGAAGTATCTGGATAAATTTTTGATTGTTTATCTGGATGATATTTTGGTTTTTTCTGATAATTGGGATTCGCATGTGGAGCAGGTCAGGTTGGTCTTTAAAATTTTGCGTGAAAATTCTTTGTTTGTCAAGGGCTCAAAGTGTCTCTTTGGTGTACAGAAGGTTCCCTTTTTGGGGTTCATTTTTTCCCCTTCTGCTGTGGAGATGGACCCAGTCAAGGTCCGAGCTATTCTTGATTGGACTCAGCCCTCGTCAGTTAAGAGTCTTCAGAAGTTCTTGGGCTTCGCTAACTTCTACCGCCGTTTTATTGCTAATTTTTCTAGCATTGTGAAACCTTTGACAGATATGACCAAGAAGGGCTCCGATGTAGCTAACTGGGCTCCTGCTGCCGTGGAGGCTTTCCAGGAGTTGAAACGCCGGTTTACTTCGGCGCCTGTTTTGTGCCAGCCTGACGTCTCACTTCCCTTTCAGGTTGAGGTGGATGCTTCGGAGATTGGGGCAGGGGCCGTTTTGTCGCAGAGAGGCCCTGGTTGCTCTGTTATGAAACCTTGTGCCTTTTTCTCTAGGAAGTTTTCGCCTGCCGAGCGAAATTATGATGTGGGCAATCGGGAGTTGTTGGCCATGAAATGGGCATTTGAGGAGTGGCGTCATTGGCTCGAGGGTGCTAAGCATCGTGTGGTGGTCTTGACTGATCACAAAAATCTGATGTATCTCGAGTCTGCTAAACGCCTTAATCCGAGACAGGCCCGCTGGTCATTGTTTTTCTCCCGCTTTGATTTTGTTGTCTCGTATTTACCAGGTTCAAAGAATGTGAAGGCCGATGCTCTTTCTAGGAGCTTTGTGCCTGATGCTCCTGGAGTCGCTGATCCTGTTGGTATTCTTAAAGATGGAGTTATCTTGTCAGCTATTTCTCCGGATCTGCGACGTGTGTTGCAGAGATTTCAGGCTGATAGGCCTGAGTCTTGTCCACCTGACAGACTGTTTGTCCCGGATAAGTGGACCAGCAGAGTCATTTCCGAGGTTCATTCCTCGGTGTTGGCAGGTCACCCGGGAATTTTTGGCACCAGAGATCTGGTGGCCAGGTCCTTTTGGTGGCCTTCCTTGTCAAGGGATGTGCGGTCATTTGTGCAGTCCTGTGGGACTTGTGCTCGAGCTAAGCCTTGCTGTTCTCATGCCAGCGGTTTGCTCTTGCCCTTGCCTGTCCCGAAGAGACCTTGGACACATATCTCCATGGATTTCATTTCTGATCTTCCGCTATCTCAGGGCATGTCCGTTATCTGGGTGATATGTGATCGCTTCTCCAAGATGGTCCATTTGGTTCCTTTGCCTAAGCTGCCTTCCTCTTCTGATCTGGTTCCTGTGTTTTTCCAGAACGTGGTTCGTTTGCACGGCATCCCTGAGAATATTGTGTCAGACAGAGGATCCCAGTTCGTTTCCAGGTTCTGGCGATCCTTTTGTAGTAGGATGGGCATTGATTTGTCGTTTTCGTCTGCTTTCCATCCTCAGACTAATGGACAGACGGAGCGAACCAATCAGACTTTGGAGGCTTATTTGAGGTGTTTTGTCTCTGCTGATCAGGACGATTGGGTGACATTCTTGCCGTTGGCTGAGTTTGCCCTTAATAATCGGGCTAGTTCCGCCACCTTGGTTTCGCCTTTTTTCTGCAACTCTGGTTTCCATCCTCGCTTTTCTTCAGGTCATGTGGAGCCTTCTGACTGTCCTGGAGTGGATTCTGTGGTGGATAGGTTGCAGCAGATCTGGAATCATGTGGTGGACAACTTGAAGTTGTCACAGGAGAAGGCTCAGCGCTTTGCCAACCGCCGCCGCGGTGTGGGTCCCCGACTACGCGTTGGGGATTTGGTATGGCTTTCTTCCCGCTTTGTTCCTATGAAGGTCTCCTCTCCCAAATTTAAACCTCGTTTTATTGGGCCTTACAAGATATTGGAAATCCTTAATCCTGTATCTTTTCGTCTGGATCTTCCTGTGTCGTTTGCTATTCACAATGTATTTCATAGGTCCTTGTTGCGGCGGTACATTGTGCCTGTAGTTCCTTCTGCTGAGCCTCCTGCTCCGGTGTTGGTTGAGGGCGAGTTGGAGTACGTGGTGGAGAAGATCTTGGATTCTCGCCTCTCCAGGCGGAGGCTTCAGTACCTGGTCAAGTGGAAGGGCTATGGTCAGGAGGATAATTCCTGGGTGGTCGCCTCTGATGTTCATGCGGCCGATTTAGTTCGTGCCTTTCATGCCGCTCATCCTGATCGCCCTGGTGGTCGTGGTGAGGGTTCGGTGACCCCTCACTAAGGGGGGGGTACTGTTGTGAATTTGCTTTTTGCTCCCTCTAGTGGTTACTAGTTTTTTGACTCTGGTTTTTCTGTCATTCCTTTTATCCGCACCTGGGTCGTTAGTTAGGGGTGTTGCTATATAAGCTCCCTGGACCTTCAGTTCTATGCCTGGCAACGTAGTTATCAGAGCTAGTCTTCTGTGCTCTTGTCTACTGATCCTGGTTCCAGTTATATCAGCTAAGTCTGCCTTTTGCTTTTTGCTATTTGTTTTGGTTTTGCATTTTTGTCCAGCTTGTTCCTAATCTATATCCTGACCTTTGCTGGAAGCTCTAGGGGGGCTGGTGTTCTCCCCCCGGACCGTTAGACGGTTCGGGGGTTCTTGAATTTCCAGTGTGGATTTTGATAGGGTTTTTGTTGACCATATAAGTTACCTTTCTTTATTCTGCTATCAGAAAGCGGGCCTCTCTGTGCTAAACCTGATTCATTTCTGTGTTTGTCATTTCCTCTTACCTCACCGTCATTATTTGTGGGGGCTTCTATCCAGCTTTGGGGTCCCCTTCTCTGGAGGCAAGAAAGGTCTTTGTTTTCCTCTACTAGGGGTAGCTAGATTCTCCGGCTGGCGCGTGTCATCTAGAATCAACGTAGGAATGATCCCCGGCTACTTCTAGTGTTGGCGTTAGGAGTAGATATATGGTCAACCCAGTTACCACTGCCCAATGAGCTGGTTTTTTGTATTCTGCAGACTTCCACGTTCCTCTGAGACCCTCGCCATTGGGGTCATAACAGACAGAGTACTGTGCGGTCAGTATTAAAATACTACAAAAATCCACCACAGAGAATACAAAAATCTCCACACCTAACTAAAGGCATGGAGGGTAACTCTGTGACTCCAGAGCTTCCAACTTGGCTGAATAAATCCTTACACAGACAAAGCTGGACAAGAAAAAACAGCAATTCACTGAACTATAAAGTCCACCGTACGTGGACTGCAAAAACAAAGCCAGGACTTATCTTTGATGATTTGGACAATCCAGCAGGAGAAACCAAGCAGAGATGTGAATCCGCCAGAAAAACAATGGACAACTGGCACTCACTAAAGGGTGAAGCCAGACTAAATAGCCCCGTCCAAAGTGGAAGCACCTGATGACTGCTGTGAAGGACAAACAGCAGCACTACCACTCATAACCACCGGAGGGAGCCCAAGAGCAGAACCCACAACAGAATTCACAACAGTACCCCCCCCCCCCTTGAGGAGGGGTCACCGAACCCTCACCAGAGCCCCCAGGCCGATTCCGACGAGCCAAATGGAAGGCACGAACCAAATCGTCAGCATGAACATCGGAGGCAACAACCCAAGAATTATCCTCCTGGCCATAACCCTTCCACTTGACAAGATACTGAAGCCTCCGTCTTGAAAAACGAGAATCCAAGATCTTCTCCACAACATACTCCAACTCCCCATCAATCAACACCGGTGCAGGAGGATCAACAGAGGGAACCATGGGCACCACATATTTCCGCAACAAAGATCTATGAAAAACATTATGGATGGAAAAAGAGGCTGGAAGGGCCAAACGAAAAGACACTGGATTGATAATCTCAGAAATCCTATAAGGACCAATAAACCGAGGCTTGAACTTCGGGGAAGAAACCTTCATAGGAACATGACGAGAAGACAACCAGACCAAATCCCCAACCCGAAGCCGGGAACCCACACACCGACGACGGTTGGCAAAACGCTGAGCCTCCTCCTGAGACAACACCAAATTGTCCACAACATGAGCCCAAATCTGCTGCAACCTGTCAACCAGAGTCCATCCCAGGACAATCAGAAGACTCAACCTGCCCTGAAGAAAAATGAGGATGAAAACCAGAATTACAAAAGAATGGTGAAACCAAGGTAGCAGAACTAGCCCGATTATTAAGGGCAAACTCAGCCAATGGCAAGAAAGCCACCCAATCATCCTGATCGGCAGACACAAAGCATCTCAAATAAGTTTCCAAAGTCTGGTTAGTTCGCTCGGTTTGGCCGTTTGTCTGAGGATGAAATGCGGAAGAAAAAGACAAATCAATGCCCAGCTTAGCACAAAAGGACCGCCAAAACCTAGAAACAAACTGGGAACCTCTATCGGACACAATATTCTCCGGAATGCCATGCAAACGAACCACATGCTGAAAAAACAACGGAACCAACTCAGAAGAGGAAGGAAATTTAGGCAAAGGTACCAAATGAACCATCTTAGAAAACCTGTCACAGACCACCCAGATAACAGACATCCTCTGGGAAACAGGAAGATCCGAAATAAAATCCATAGAAATATGCGTCCAAGGCCTCTCAGGGACCGGCAAAGGCAAAAGCAACCCACTGGCGCGGGAGCAGCAAGGTTTGGCCCGCGCACAAGTCCCACAGGACTGCACAAAAGAACGCACATCCCATGACAAAGAAGACCACCAAAAGGACCTACTAACCAAATCTCTGGTACCAAAAATCCCAGGATGGCCAGCCAACACAGAACAGTGAACCTCAGAAATCACTTTACTAGTCCATCTGTCAGGAACAAACAGTTTCCCCGCTGGACAGCGATCAGGTTTATCAGCCTGAAACTCCTGAAGAACCCGTCGCAAATCAGGGGAGATGGCAGAAAGAATCACGCCCTCCTTCAGAATACCAACCGGCTCAAGAATCCCAGGGCAATCAGGCAAAAAACTCCTAGAGAGGGCATCAGCCTTAACATTCTTAGAACCCGGAAGATACGAGACAACAAAATCAAAACGGGAGAAAAACAGGGACCATCGGGCCTGTCTAGGATTCAGCCGTTTGGCAGACTCGAGGTAAATCAGATTCTTATGATCGGTCAAGACCACAATACGGTGCTTGGCCCCCTCAAGCCAATGTCGCCACTCCTCAAATGCCCACTTCATAGCCAACAACTCACGATTGCCGACATCATAATTGCGTTCCGCAGGCGAAAACTTTCGAGAAAAGAAGGCACACGGTTTCATCAAGGAACCATCAGAATTCCTCTGAGACAAAACGGCCCCTGCCCCAATCTCAGAAGCGTCAACCTCAACCTGAAAAGGAAGAGAAACATCTGGCTGACGCAACACAGGGGCAGAAATAAATCGGCGCTTAAGCTCCTGAAAGGCAGAAACAGCCTCAGAGGACCAATTAGCTACATCAGCGCCCTTCCTCGTCAAATCGGTCAGGGGTTTAACCACACTGGAGAAGTTGGCAATGAAACGGCGATAAAAATTAGCAAAGCCCAAAAATTTCTGAAGGCTCTTCACGGATGTGGGCTGGATCCAATCATGAATGGCCTGAACCTTAACCGGATCCATTTCTATAGATGATGGAGAAAAAATGAAGCCCAAAAAAGAAACCTTCTGTACTCCAAAGAGGCACTTAGACCCCTTCACAAACAAGGCATTATCACGAAGGACCTGAAATACCATCCTGACTTGTTTCACATGAGACTCCCAATCATCTGAAAAAATCAAAATATCATCCAAATATACAATCATGAATTTATCAAGATAATTCCGAAAAATATCATGCATGAAGGACTGAAACACAGATGGGGCATTAGAGAGTCCGAATGGCATCACAAGATATTCAAAATGGCCCTCGGGCGTATTAAACGCAGTTTTCCATTCGTCACCCTGCTTAATACGAACAAGATTATATGCCCCTCGAAGGTCAATCTTAGTAAACCAACTAGCCCCCTTAATCCTGGCAAACAAATCAGAAAGCAAAGGCAAGGGGTATTGGAATTTGACCGTGATCTTATTCAAGAGGCGATAATCAATACAGGGTCTCAAGGAGCCATCCTTCTTGGCAACAAAAAAAAAACCTGCTCCCAATGGAGAAGAAGATGGCCGAATATGCCCCTTCTCCAAAGACTCCTTTACATAGCTCCGCATGGCGGCATGTTCAGGCACAGACAGGTTGAAAAGTCGGCCCTTAGGAAACTTACAGCCTGGAATCAAGTCAATAGCACAATCACAGTCCCTATGCGGTGGAAGGGAACTGGACTTGGGCTCATCGAAAACATCCTGGAAATCTGACAGAAACTCAGGAATTTCAGAAGAGGGGGAGTGTTATGGACCTGGTGGTTAGGTGCACCAGGAATGACCTGATAGTTAACCCCTTCCCGACCCATGACGCCACGTAGGCGTCATGAAAACCCGTGCCTTCCCGACCCATGACGCCTATGTGGCGTCATGGAATGATCGCGTCTCTGCAGATCGGGTGAAAGGGTTAACTCCGATTTCACCCGATCTGCAGAGAGAGGGGGAGTTGTACTTCAGCCCAGGGGGGGTGGCTTTGCCCCCACGTGGCTACGATCGCTCTGATTGGCTGTTGAAAGTGCAACAGCCAATCAGAGCAATTTGCAATATTTCACCTATGAAAATGGTGAAATATTGCAATCCAGCCATGGCCGATGCTGCAATAGCATCTGCCATGGCTGGAAATCATGTACTGGCCCCCCCCACCGCCCCCGATCTCCTCCCCAGTCCTCCGTTTTTGTCCGGTGCCCCCTCCGTTCCCCTGTCCGCTCCCCCGTGCTCCTGTCCGCTCCCCCGTGCTCCTGTCCTCTCCCCCGGTCCTCCGATCCCCTCCCCTGTGCTGCGATCCACCCCCCCACCACCCCCTCATACTTACCGAGCCTCCCGAAGTCGGTCCGTCTTCTCCCTGGGCGCCGCCATCTTCCAAAATGGCGGGCGCGCCGGGCGCATGCTCAGTACGCCCGCCGGCCGGCAGAGTCATTACAGGTACATTTTGATCGCTGTGGTAGGTTCTATCACAGCGATCAAAATAAAAAAATAATAAATCACCCCCCCCCTTTATCACCCCCATAGGTAGGGACAATAATAAAATAAAGAAAATATATATTTTTTTTTTTCCACTAGGGTTAGGGTTAGAACTAGGGTTAGAACTAGGGTTAGGGGTAGGGTTAGGGTTAGGGGTAGGGTTATGGCATGTGCACACAGAGCGGATCGGCCGCGGATCCGCAGCGGATCGGCCGCGGATCGGCAGCGGATCGGCCGCGGATCCGCACCGGATCGGCAGCGGATCGGCCGCGCATCCGCAGCGGATCGGCCGCGCATCCGCAGCGGATCGGCAGCGGATCGGCCGCGGATCGGCAGCGGATCCGCAGCGGATACCCGCGGATCCGCAGCGGATACCCGCGGATCGGCAGCGGATCCGCAGCGGATCCGCAGCGGATACCCGCGGATCGGCAGCGAATCCGCAGCGGATCCGCAGCGGATACCCGCGGATCGGCAGCGGATACGCAGCGGATCGGCCGCGGATCCGCAGCGGATCGGCCGCGGATTGGCAGCGGATCCGCAGCGGATTGGCAGCGGATCCGCAGCGGATTGGCCGTGGATCCGCAGCGGATTGGCCGCTGCGAATTCGAAGCAGTTTTCCATCAAGTTTACAGTACCATGTACACCTAAGGAAAACCAAATCCGCTGTGCCCATGGTGCGGAAAATTCCGTGCAGAAACGCTGCGTTGTATTTTCCGCAGCATGTCAATTCTTTGTGCGGATTCCGCAGCGTTTTACACCTGTTCCTCAATAGGAATCCGCAGGTGAAATCCGCACAAAAAAACACTGGAAATCTGCTGTAAATCCGCAGGTAAAACGCAGTGCCTTTTACCTGCAGATTTTTCAAAAATCGTGCGGAAAAATCTCAGACGAATCCGCAACGTGGGCACATAGCCTTAGGGTTAGGGTTGGAATTAGAGTTAGGGTTGGAATTAGGGCTAGGGTTTGAAATAGGGTTAAGATTAGGCTTGTGGTTAGGGTTACGGATAGGGTTAGGGGTGTGTTGGGGTTACAGTTGTGGTTAGGGTTGGGATTAGGGTTACGGTTGGGATTAGGGTTAGGATTAGGGTTGGAATTAGGGTTACGGGTGTGTTGCGGTTAGGGGTGTGTTGGGGTTAGGGTTGTGATTAGGGTTATGGCTACAGTTGGGATTAGGATTAGGGGTGTGTTGGGGTTAGTGTTGAAGTTAGAATTGAGGGGTTTCCACTGTTTAGGCACATCAGGGGTCTCCAAACGCAACATGGCGCCACCATTGATTCCAGCCAATCTTGCGTTCAAAAAGTCAAATGGTGCTCCCGCCCTTCCAAGCCCCGACGTGCGCCCAAACAGTGGTTTACCCCCACATTTGGGGTACCAGCGTACTCAGGACAAACTGGGCAACAACTGTTGGGGTCCAATTTCTCCTGTTACCCTTGCAAAAATAAAAAATTACTTGCTAAAACATAATTTTTGAGGAAAGAACAATTATTTTTTATTTTCACGGCTCTGCGTTATAAACTTCTGTGAAGCACTTGGGGGTTGAAAGTGCTCACCACACATCTAGATAAGTTCCTTCGGGGGTCTAGTTTCCAAAATGGGGTCACTTGTGGGGTATTTCTACTGTTTAGGCACATCAGGGGCTCTGCAAATGCAATGTGACGCCTGCAGACCATTCCATCAAAGTCTGCATTTCAAATGTCACTACTTCCCTTCCGAGCCCTGACGTGTGCCCAAACAGTGGTTTACCCCCACATATGGGGTATCAGCGTACTCACAACAAACTGGGCAACAAATATTGGGGTCCAATTTCTCCTGCTACCCTTGTGAAAATAAAAAATTGCTTGCTAAAACATATTTTTTGAGGAAAGAAAAATGATTTTTTATTTTCACGGCTCTGCGTTGTAAACTTCTGTGAAGCACTTGGGGGTTGAACGTGCTCACCACACATCTAGATAAGTTCCTTGGGGGGGTCTAGTTTCCAAAATGGGGTCACTTGTGGGGGGTTTCTACTGTTTAGGCATATCAGGGGCTCTGCAAACGTAACATGATGCCCGCAGACCATTCCATCAAAGTCTGCATTCCAAAACGTCACTACTTCCCTTCCGAGCCCCGGCATGTGCCCAAACAGTGGTTTACCCCCACATATGGGGTATCAGCGTACTCAGGAGAAACTGGACAACAACTTTTGGGGTCCAATTTCTCCTGTTACTCTTGCAAAAATAAAAAATTCTGGGCTAAAAAAATATTTTTGAGGAAAGGAAACACATTTATTATTTTCACGGCTCTGCGTTATAAACTTCTGTGAAGCACTTGGGGGTTCAAAGTGCTCACCACACATCTAGATAAGTTCCCTTGGGGGTCTAGTTTCCAAAATGGAGTCACTTGTGGGGAGTTCCTACTGTTTAGGCACATCAGGGGCTCTGCAAACGCAACCTGATGCCCGCAGAGCATTCCATCAAAGTCTGCATTTCAAAACGTCACTACTTCCCTTCCGAACCCCGACGTGTGCCAAAACAGTGGTTTACCCCCACATATGGGGTATCAGCGTACTCAGGAGAAACTGGACAACAACTTTTGGGGTCCAATTTCTCCTATTACCCTTGGGAAAATAAAAAATTGTGGGCTAAAAAATCATTTTTGAGAAAAGAAAAATTATTTTTTATTTTCATGGCTCTGCGTTATAAACTTCTGTGAAGCACTTTGGGGTTCAAAGTGCTCACCACACATCTAGATTAGTTCCTTGGGAGGTCTAGTTTCCAAAATGGGGTCACTTGTGCGGGAGCTCCAATGTTTAGGCACACAGGGGCTCTCCAAACGCGACATGGTGTCCGCTAATGATTGGAGCTAATTTTCCATTCAAAAAGCCAAATGGCGTGCCTTCCTTTCCGAGCCCTGCCGTGCGCCCAAACAGTGGTTTACCCCCACATATGGGATATCATCGTACTCAGGACAAACTGGACAACAACATTTGGGGTCCAATTTCTCCTATTACCCTTGGGAAAATAAAAAATTCTGGGCTAAAAATCATTTTTGAGGAAAGAAAAATTATTTTTTTATTTTCACGGCTCTGCGTTATAAACTTCTGTGAAGCACCTGGGGGTTATAAGTGCTCACTATGCATCTAGATAAGTTCCTTGGGGGGTCTAGTTTCCAAAATGGGGTCACTTGTAGGGGAGCTCCAATGTTTAGGCACACAGGGGCTCTCCAAATGCGACATGGTGTCCGCTAACAATTGGAGCTAATTTTCCATTCAAAAAGTCAAATGGTACGCCTCCCCTTCCGAGCCTTGCCGTGCACCCAAACAGTGGTTTACCCCCACATATGAGGTATCGGCATACTCAGGAGAAATTGCCCAACAAATTTTAGGATCCATTTTATCCTGTTGCCCATGTGAAAATGAAAGAATTGAGGCTAAAAGAAATTTTGTGTGAAAAAAAAGTACTTTTTCATTTTTGCGGATCAATTTGTGAAGCACCTGGGGGTTTAAAGTGCTCACTATGCCTCTAGATGAGTTCCTTGGGGGGTCTAGTTTCCAAAATGGGGTCACTTGTGGAGGAGCTCCAATGTTTAGGCACACAGGGGCTTTCCAAACGCGACATGGTGTCCGCTAACGATGGAGATAATTTTTCATTCAAAAAGTCAAATGGCGCTCCTTCCCTTCCGAGCCTTACCATGTGCCCAAACAGTGGTTTACCCCCACATGTGAGGTATCGGTGTACTCAGGAGAAATTGCCCAACAAATTTTAGGATCCATTTTATCCTGTTGCCCATGTGAAAATGAAAAAATTGAGGCTAAAATAATTTTTTTGTGAAAAAAAAGTACTTTTTCATTTTTACGGATCAATTTGTGAAGCACCTGGGGGTTTAAAGTGCTCACTATGCTTCTAGATAAGTTCCTTGGGGGGTCTAGTTTCCAAAATGGGGTCACTTGTGGGGGAGCTCCAATGTTTAGGCACACGGGGGCTCTCCAAACGCGACATGGTGTCCGCTAAAGATTGGAGCCAATTTTTCATTGAAAAAGTCAAATGGCGCTTCTTCCCTTCCGAGCCCTGCCGTGCGCCCAAACAGTGGTTTACCCCCACATATGAGGTATCAGCGTACTCAGGACAAATTGGACAACAACGTCCGTGGTCCAGTTTCTCCTTTTACCCTTGGGAAAATAAAAAAATTGTTGCTAAAAGATCATTTTTGTGACTAAAAAGTTAAATGTTAATTTTTCCCCTATTTGTTGCTTCTGCTGCTGTGAAACACCTGAAGGGTTAATAAACTTCTTGAATGTGGTTTTGAGCACCTTGAGGGGTGCAGTTTTTAGAATGGTGTCACTTTTGGGTATTTTCAGCCATATAGAACCCTCAAAATTACTTCAAATGTGAGGTGGTCCCTAAAAAAAATGGTTTTGTAAATTTTGTTGTAAAAATGAGAAATCACTGGTCAAATTTTAACCCTTATAACTTCCTAGCCAAAAAAAAATTTGTTTCCAAAATTGTGCTGATGTAAAGTAGACATGTGGGAAACGTTATTTATTAACTATCTTGTGTCACATAACTCTCTGGTTTAACAGAATAAAAATTCAAAATGTGAAAATTGCGAAATTTTCAAAATTTTCGCCAAATTTCCGTTTTTTTCACAAATAAACTCAGAAATTATCGACCTAAATTTACCACTAACATGAAGCCCAATATGTCACGAAAAAACAATCTCAGAATCGCTAGGATCCGTTGAAGCGTTCCTGAGTTATTACCTCATAAAGGGACACTGGTCAGAATTGCAAAAAACGGCAAGGTCATTAAGGCCAAAATAGGCTGGGTCATGAAGGGGTTAAACACGGAATCAGGACGAGCTCTGGGGAAATGGGAACTCTGCTGACCGCAAACCCTACTCCTATCAACAAAACTAGAAACAGCCGTGGAGCGTGCCTGACTCTGCCTAGATGCCTCTTCACAGCCTAAGAGCTAACTACCCCTAAAGAAAGGAAACAAAGCCTTACTTGCCTCAGAGAAATTTCCCCAAGGGTAAAAGCAGCCCCCCCACAAGTATTGACTGTGAGATAAGAGGAAATCACAAACACAGGATGAAATAGGTTTTAGCAAAGAGAGGCCAGTCTAACTAAACAGATTGAGGATAGAAAAGGGATATTTGCGGTCAACACAAAAAGCTACAAAAACCACGCAGAGTGTGCAAAAAATATCCCCGCACCGACTCACGATGCGGTGGTGCCACTCTGCACCCCCAGAGCTTCCAGCTAGCCAGGTAGTTTCATGATAGCAAGCTGGACTAGAACTTAGCAAGAAAAACCATATGTAACAAATGAACAAGCAGGAACTTAGCTTGTGCTGGAGTAGACAGGTCCTCAGAAAGATCCAGGAGAGATCTGAACCAGTACTAGAACATTGACAGCTGGCATGGAGTAACGATCTGAGTGGAGTGAAATAGAGAATCAGCCTAGCCCCAAACGAGGGCAGCTGGAGAAGGAATCTCAGAACCAGCAGCTCCACTCACAGCCACCAGAGGGAGTCCACGGACAGAACTCACCGAAGTACCATTCATGACCACAGGAGGGAGTTCGAGAACGGAATTCACAACAGTACCCCCCCCTTGAGGAGGGGTCACCGAACCCTCACCAGAGCCCCCAGGCCGATCAGGACGAGCCAAATGAAAGGCACGAACTAAATCGGCAGCATGGACATCAGAGGCAACAACCCAGGAATTATCCTCCTGACCATAGCCCTTCCATTTGACCAAGTACTGAAGTTTTCGTCTCGAAATACGAGAATCCAAAATCTTCTCCACCACATACTCCAACTCCCCCTCGACCAACACCGGAGCAGGAGGATCAACGGAGGGAACCATAGGCGCCACATATCTCTGCAGCAACGACCTATGGAACACATTATGGATGGCAAAAGAAGCAGGAAGGGCCAAACGAAATGATACAGGATTAAGAATTTCAGAAATCTTATAAGGACCAATGAAACGAGGCTTAAACTTAGGAGAAGAAACTTTCATAGGAACATAACAAGATGATAACCAAACCAAATCCCCAACACGAAGTCGGGGACCAACACGGCGACGGCGGTTAGCGAAACGTTGAGCCTTCTCTTGGGACAAGGTAAAATTGTCCACCACATGAGTCCAAATTTGTTGCAACCTGTCCACCACAGAATCCACACCAGGACAGTCCGAAGGCTCAACCTGCCCTGAAGAAAAACGAGGATGAAAACCAAAATTACAAAAAAAAAAGGCGAAACCAACGTAGCCGAACTGGCCCGATTATTAAGGGCGAACTCAGCTAATGGCAAGAAGGTCACCCAATCATCCTGATCCGCAGAAACAAAGCATCTCAGATAAGTTTCCAAAGTCTGATTGGTTCGTTCGGTTTGGCCATTTGTCTGAGGATGGAAAGCCGAAGAAAAAGACAAATCAATGCCCATCTTAGCACAAAAGGACCGCCAAAACCTTGAAACAAACTGGGAACCTTTGTCAGACACGATGTTCTCCGGAATGCCATGCAAACGAACCACATGTTGGAAAAATAATGGAACCAAATCAGAGGAAGAAGGCAATTTAGGCAAGGGTACCAAATGGACCATTTTAGAGAAGTGATCGCAAACCTCCCAGATGACCGACATCCTTTGAGAAACAGGAAGATCTGAAATAAAATCCATGGAAACATGCGTTCAAGGCCTTTTCGGGACCGGCAAGGGCAAAAGTAACCCACTGGCACGAGAACAGCAGGGCTTAGCCCGAGCACAAGTCCCACAAGACTGCACAAAAGAACGCACATCCCGCGACAAGGAAGGCCACCAAAAGGACCTAGCCACCAAATCTCTGGTACCAAAAATCCCAGGATGACCAGCCAACACCGAACAATGAACCTCAGAGATAACTCT
The DNA here is from genome assembly GCF_051348905.1 of Ranitomeya variabilis. Taxonomy (NCBI): domain Eukaryota; kingdom Metazoa; phylum Chordata; class Amphibia; order Anura; family Dendrobatidae; genus Ranitomeya; species Ranitomeya variabilis. The sequence continues at coordinate 416,862,999 of NC_135233.1, forward strand.
ATTAGTCCATCTATCAGGGACAAACAGTTTCTCCGCTGGACAACGGTCAGGTCTATCAGCCGGGAACTCCTGCAGCACCCGCCGCAAATCAGGGGAGATGGCAGACAGAACTACCCCCTCTCTGAGAATACCAGCCGGCTCAGGAACCCCAGGAGAATCAGGCACAAAACTCCTTGAAAGGGCATCAGCCTTCACATTCTTAGAACCCGGAAGGTACGAAACCACAAAATTGAAACGGGAGAAAAACAGCGACCAACGAGCCTGTCTAGGATTCAACCGCTTGGCAGACTCGAGATAAGTCAGATTCTTGTGATCTGTCAAGACCACCACGCGATGCTTGGCTCCTTCAAGCCAATGTCGCCACTCCTCGAATGCCCACTTCATAGCCAACAACTCCCGATTGCCAACATCATAATTACGCTCAGCAGGCGAAAACTTTCTCGAAAAGAAAGCGCATGGCTTCATTACAGAGCAATCAGAACTTCTCTGAGACAAAACAGCCCCTGCTCCAATTTCAGAAGCATCAACCTCGACCTGAAAAGGGAGCGAAACATCTGGCTGACGCAACACAGGAGCCGAAGAGAAACGACGTTTCAACTCCTGAAAAGCCTCAACGGCCGCAGAGGACCAATTCACCACATCAGCATCCTTCTTGGTCAAATCAGTCAATGGTTTAACAACATTAGAAAAATTAGCGATGAAGCGATGGTAAAAATTGGCAAAGCCCAGAAATTTCTGAAGGCTCTTCACAGATGTAGGCCGAGTCCAATCATAAATAGCTTGGACTTTAACAGGATCCATCTCGATAGTAGAAGGGGAAAAAATGAAGCCCAAAAAGGAAACCTTCTGAACTCCAAAGAGACACTTAGATCCCTTTACAAACAAGGAATTAGCACGAAGGACCTGGAACACCATTCTGACCTGCTTCACATGGGACTCCCAATCATCCGAAAAAACCAAAATATCATCCAAATATACGATCATGAATCTATCCAGATACTTTCGGAAGATGTCATGCATAAAGGACTGAAACACAGAGGGAGCATTAGAAAGGCCGAATGGCATCACCAGGTACTCAAAATGGCCCTCGGGCGTATTAAATGCTGTTTTCCATTCATCGCCCTGTTTAATACGCACGAGATTATACGCCCCTCGAAGGTCTATCTTGGTGAACCAACTAGCCCCCTTAATCCGAGCAAATAAATCAGACAGTAGAGGCAAAGGGTACTGAAATTTGACCGTGATTTTATTAAGAAGGCGGTAATCTATACAAGGTCTCAGAGAACCATCCTTCTTGGCCACAAAAAAGAACCCTGCTCCCAATGGTGACGACGACGGGCGAATATGCCCTTTCTCCAAGGACTCCTTTATATAACTCCGCATAGCGGCGTGTTCTGGCACAGACAAATTGAAAAGTCGTCCCTTAGGGAACTTGCTACCAGGAATCAAATTAATAGCACAATCACAATCCCTATGAGGAGGTAGGGTACTAGATTTGGGCTCATCAAATACATCCCGGTAATCCGACAAAAACTCAGGGACTTCAGAAGGAGTGGAGGAAGAAATTGACAATAATGAAACATCCCCATGTACCCCTTGACACCCCCAACTGGACACCGACATTGATTTCCAATCCAATACTGGATTATGGACCTGCAGCCATGGCAAACCCAACACGACCACATCATGCAGATTATGCAACACCAAAAAGCGAATATCCTCCTGATGCGCAGGAGCCATGCACATAGTCAACTGGGTCCAGTACTGAGGCTTATTCTTGGCCAAAGGCGTAGCATCAATTCCCCTCAAAGGAATGGGATGCTGCAAGGGCTCCAAGAAAAAACCACAGCGCCTGGCAAACTCCAAGTCCATCAAATTCAGGGCAGTGCCTGAATCCACAAATGCCATAACAGAATAGGATGACAAAGAGCAAATCAGAGTAACGGACAGAAGAAATTTAGGCTGTACAGTACCAATGGTGACGGACCTAGCGAACCGCTTAGTGCGCTTAGGACAATCAGAGATAGCATGAGTGGAGTCACCACAGTAAAAACACAGCCCCTTCTGACGTCTATGTTCTTGCCGTTCAGCTCTGGTCAAAGTCCTATCACATTGCATAGGCTCAGGCCTCTGCTCAGAGGATACCGCCAAATGGTGCACAGTTTTGCGCTCACGTAAGCGCCGATCGATCTGTATGGCCAAGGACATTGATTCATTCAGACCAGCAGGCGTGGGGAACCCCACCATAACATCCATAAGGGCTTCAGAAAGACCCTTTCTGAAAATTGCTGCCAGGGCACACTCATTCCACTGAGTAAGCACAGACCACTTTCTGAACTTCTGGCAATATACCTCCGCTTCATCCTGACCCTGACACAAAGCCAGCAAAATTTTCTCTGCCTGATCCACAGAATTCGGTTCATCATAAAGCAAACCCAGCGCCAGAAAAAACGCATCTACATTACGCAATGCAGGATCTCCTGGCACCAGGGCGAATGCCCAGTCTTGAGGGTCGCCACGCAACAAAGAAATAATGATTCTTACTTGCTGAATAGGGTCACCAGAAGAGCGGGGTTTCAGAGCAAGAAACAGTTTACAATTGTTTTTGAAATTCTGAAATTTAGATCTATCCCCAGAAAACAAATCGGGAATTGGAATTCTAGGCTCCAACATAGGATTCTGAACTACATAATCTTGAATGTTTTGTACTCTTCCAGCGAGTTGATCTACACTAGAGGACAAACCTTGAATGTCCATATCCACACCTAAGTTCTGAACCACCCAGAGTTTAAGGGGAAAAGAAAGGCAAAACACACTGCAGAGAAAAAAAAATGGTCTCAGAACTTCTCTTTTCCCTCTATTGAGATGCATTAACACTTTGTGGGCCAGCTGTACTGTTATGGACCTGGTGGTTAGGTGCACCAGGAATGACCTGATAGCTAAACACGGAATCAGGACGAGCTCTGGGGAAATGGGAACTCTGCTGACCGCAAACCCTACTCCTATCAACACAACTTGTTATGACCCCAATGGCGAGGGTCTCAGAGGAACGTGGAAGTCTGCAGAATACAAAAATCCAGCTCATAGGGCAGTGGTAACTGGGTTGACCATATATCTACTCCTAACGCCAACACTAGAAGTAGCCGGGGATCATTCCTACGTTGATTCTAGATGACACGCGCCAGCCGGAGAATCTAGCTACCCCTAGTAGAGGAAACCAAAGACCTTTCTTGCCTCCAGAGAAGGGGACCCCAAAGCTGGATAGAAGCCCCCCACAAATAATGACGGTGAGGTAAGAGGAAATGACAAACACAGAAATGAACCAGGTTTAGCACAGAGAGGCCCGCTTACTGATAGCAGAATAAAGAAAGGTAACTTATATGGTCAACAAAAACCCTATCAAAATCCACACTGGAAATTCAAGAACCCCCGAACCGTCTAACGGTCCGGGGGGAGAACACCAGCACCCTAGAGCTTCCAGCAAAGGTCAGGATGTAGATATGGAACAAGCTGGACAAAAATACAAAACCAAAACAAATAGCAAAAAGCAAAAGGCAGACTTAGCTGATATAACTGGAACCAGGATCAGTAGACAAGAGCACAGAAGACTAGCTCTGATAACTACGTTGCCAGGCATTGAACTGAAGGTCCAGGGAGCTTAAATAGCAACACCCCTAACTAACGACCCAGGTGCGGATAAAAGGAATGACAGAAAAACCAGAGTCAAAAAACTAGTAACCACTAGAGGGAGCAAAAAGCAAATTCACAACAGTACCCCCCCCTTAGTGAGGGGTCACCGAACCCTCACCACGACCACCAGGGCGATCAGGATGAGCGGCATGAAAGGCACGAACTAAATCGGCCGCATGAACATCAGAGGCGACCACCCAGGAATTATCCTCCTGACCATAGCCCTTCCACTTGACCAGGTACTGAAGCCTCCGCCTGGAGAGGCGAGAATCCAAGATCTTCTCCACCACGTACTCCAACTCGCCCTCAACCAACACCGGAGCAGGAGGCTCAGCAGAAGGAACTACAGGCACAATGTACCGCCGCAACAAGGACCTATGAAATACATTGTGAATAGCAAACGACACAGGAAGATCCAGACGAAAAGATACAGGATTAAGGATTTCCAATATCTTGTAAGGCCCAATAAAACGAGGTTTAAATTTGGGAGAGGAGACCTTCATAGGAACAAAGCGGGAAGAAAGCCATACCAAATCCCCAACGCGTAGTCGGGGACCCACACCGCGGCGGCGGTTGGCAAAGCGCTGAGCCTTCTCCTGTGACAACTTCAAGTTGTCCACCACATGATTCCAGATCTGCTGCAACCTATCCACCACAGAATCCACCCCAGGACAGTCAGAAGGCTCCACATGACCTGAAGAAAAGCGAGGATGGAAACCAGAGTTGCAGAAAAAAGGCGAAACCAAGGTGGCGGAACTAGCCCGATTATTAAGGGCAAACTCAGCCAACGGCAAGAATGTCACCTAATCGTCCTGATCAGCAGAGACAAAACACCTCAAATAAGCCTTCCAAAGTCTGATTGGTTCGCTCCGTCTGTCCATTAGTCTGAGGATGGAAAGCAGATGAAAACGACAAATCAATGCCCATCCTACTACAAAAGGATCGCCAGAACCTGGAAACGAACTGGGATCCTCTGTCAGACACAATATTCTCAGGGATGCCGTGCAAACGAACCACGTTCTGGAAAAACACAGGAACCAGATCGGAAGAGGAAGGCAGCTTAGGCAAAGGAACCAAATGGACCATCTTGGAGAAGCGATCACATATCACCCAGATAACGGACATGCCCTGAGATAGCGGAAGATCAGAAATGAAATCCATGGAGATATGTGTCCAAGGTCTCTTCGGGACAGGCAAGGGCAAGAGCAAACCGCTGGCACGAGAACAGCAAGGCTTAGCTCGAGCACAAGTCCCACAGGACTGCACAAATGACCGCACATCCCTTGACAAGGAAGGCCACCAAAAGGACCTGGCCACCAGATCTCTGGTGCCAAAAATTCCCGGGTGACCTGCCAACACCGAGGAATGAACCTCGGAAATGACTCTGCTGGTCCACTTATCCGGGACAAACAGTCTGTCAGGTGGACAAGACTCAGGCCTATCAGCCTGAAATCTCTGCAACACACGTCGCAGATCCGGAGAAATAGCTGACAAGATAACTCCATCTTTAAGAATACCAACAGGATCAGCGACTCCAGGAGCATCAGGCACAAAGCTCCTAGAAAGAGCATCGGCCTTCACATTCTTTGAACCTGGTAAATACGAGACAACAAAATCAAAGCGGGAGAAAAACAATGACCAGCGGGCCTGTCTCGGATTAAGGCGTTTAGCAGACTCGAGATACATCAGATTTTTGTGATCAGTCAAGACCACCACACGATGCTTAGCACCCTCAAGCCAATGACGCCACTCCTCAAATGCCCATTTCATGGCCAACAACTCCCGATTGCCCACATCATAATTTCGCTCGGCAGGCGAAAACTTCCTAGAGAAAAAGGCACAAGGTTTCATAACAGAGCAACCAGGGCCTCTCTGCGACAAAACGGCCCCTGCCCCAATCTCCGAAGCATCCACCTCAACCTGAAAGGGAAGTGAGACGTCAGGCTGGCACAAAACAGGCGCCGAAGTAAACCGGCGTTTCAACTCCTGGAAAGCCTCCACGGCAGCAGGAGCCCAGTTAGCTACATCGGAGCCCTTCTTGGTCATATCCGTCAAAGGTTTCACAATGCTAGAAAAATTAGCGATAAAACGACGGTAGAAGTTAGCGAAGCCCAAGAACTTCTGAAGACTCTTAACTGACGAGGGCTGAGTCCAATCAAGAATAGCTCGGACCTTGACTGGGTCCATCTCCACAGCAGAAGGGGAAAAAATGAACCCCAAAAAGGGAACCTTCTGTACACCAAAGAGACACTTTGAGCCCTTGACAAACAAAGAATTTTCACGCAAAATTTTAAAGACCAACCTGACCTGCTCCACATGCGAATCCCAATTATCAGAAAAAACCAAAATATCATCCAGATAAACAATCAAAAATTTATCCAGATACTTCCGGAAAATGTCATGCATAAAGGACTGAAAAACTGAAGGCGCATTGGAGAGCCCAAAAGGCATCACCAAGTACTCAAAATGACCTTCGGGCGTATTGAATGCGGTTTTCCATTCATCACCTTGCTTAATGCGCACAAGGTTGTACGCACCACGAAGGTCTATCTTGGTGAACCACTTGGCACCCTTAATCCGGGCAAACAAGTCAGACAACAGCGGTAAAGGATACTGAAATTTGACAGTGATCTTATTTAAAAGCCGATAATCAATACAAGGTCTCAAAGATCCGTCCTTTTTTGCCACAAAAAAGAATCCCGCACCAAGAGGGGAAGAAGACGGACGAATATGTCCTTTCTCCAGAGACTCCTTGATATATGAACGCATAGCGGTATGTTCAGGTACCGACAGATTAAACAGTCTTCCCTTAGGAAATTTACTGCCTGGGATCAAATCTATAGCACAGTCACAGTCCCTATGAGGAGGCAGTGCACTGGACTCAGACTCACTGAAGACATCCTGATAATCAGACAAATACTCCGGAACTTCCGAAGGCGTAGAAGAAGCAATAGACACAGGCAGGGAATCCCCATGAATACCACGACAGCCCCAACTTGAGACTGACATAGCCTTCCAGTCCAGGACTGGATTATGGGTCTGTAACCATGGCAGCCCTAAAACAACCAAATCATGCATTTTATGTAAAACCAGGAAACGTATCACCTCGCGGTGTTCAGGAGTCATGCACATGGTAACCTGTGTCCAATACTGCGGTTTATTTGCTGCCAATGGTGTAGCATCAATACCCCTAAGAGGAATAGGATTTTCTAATGGTTCAAGAGTAAAACCACAGCGCTTAGCAAATGAGAGATCCATGAGACTCAGGGCAGCACCTGAATCTACAAACGCCATGACAGGATAAGATGACAGTGAGCAAATCAAAGTTACAGACAGAATAAATTTAGGTTGCAAATTACCAACGGTGACAGGACTAACAACCTTAGCTATACGTTTAGAGCATGCTGAGATAACATGTGTAGAATCACCACAGTAGTAGCACAAGCCATTCCGGCGTCTATGAATTTTCCGCTCACTTCTAGTCAGGATTCTATCACATTGCATTAAATCAGGTGTCTGTTCAGACAACACCATGAGGGAATTTGCGGTTTTTCTATCACATTGCACCGAATTAGGTGTCTGTTCAGACAACACCATGAGGGAATTTGCGGTTTTGCGCTCCCGCAACCGCCGGTCAATTTGAATAGCCAGTGCCATAGTATCATTCAGACCTGTGGGAATGGGAAAACCCACCATAACATTCTTAATGGCTTCAGAAAGGCCATTTCTAAAATTAGCGGCCAGTGCACACTCGTTCCAATGTGTCAGCACGGACCATTTCCGAAATTTTTGGCAATACACTTCAGCCTCGTCCTGCCCCTGAGACATAGCCAGCAAGGCCTTTTCTGCCTGAATCTCAAGATTGGGTTCCTCATAAAGTAAACCGAGCGCCAGAAAAAACGCATCAAGATCAGCCAATGCCGGATCTCCTGGTGCCAGCGAAAAAGCCCAATCCTGAGGGTCGCCCCGTAAGAACGAAATAACAATTTTTACTTGCTGAGCAGAATCTCCAGATGAACAGGGTCTCAGGGACAAAAACAATTTACAATTATTCACGAAATTCCTAAACTTAAACCTGTCTCCGGAAAACAGTTCAGGAATCGGTATTTTAGGTTCTGACATAGGATTTCTGATAACATAGTCTTGTATGCCCTGCACACGAGTAGCCAGCTGGTCCACACTTGTAATCAAGGTCTGGACATTCATGTCTGCAGCAAGCATAGCCACTCTGAGGTAAAGGGGAAGAAGAAAAAAAAAAAAAAACTCAGAATCTTCTTTCTTATAATCCCTCTTCTGCAATGCATTAAACATTTAATACTGGCCTGGCAAACTGTTATGACCCCAATGGCGAGGGTCTCAGAGGAACGTGGAAGTCTGCAGAATACAAAAATCCAGCTCATAGGGCAGTGGTAACTGGGTTGACCATATATCTACTCCTAACGCCAACACTAGAAGTAGCCGGGGATCATTCCTACGTTGATTCTAGATGACACGCGCCAGCCGGAGAATCTAGCTACCCCTAGTAGAGGAAAACAAAGACCTTTCTTGCCTCCAGAGAAGGGGACCCCAAAGCTGGATAGAAGCCCCCCACAAATAATGACGGTGAGGTAAGAGGAAATGACAAACACAGAAATGAACCAGGTTTAGCACAGAGAGGCCCGCTTACTGATAGCAGAATAAAGAAAGGTAACTTATATGGTCAACAAAAACCCTATCAAAATCCACACTGGAAATTCAAGAACCCCCGAACCGTCTAACGGTCCGGGGGGAGAACACCAGCACCCTAGAGCTTCCAGCAAAGGTCAGGATGTAGATATGGAACAAGCTGGACAAAAATACAAAACCAAAACAAATAGCAAAAAGCAAAAGGCAGACTTAGCTGATATAACTGGAACCAGGATCAGTAGAAAAGAGCACAGAAGACTAGCTCTGATAACTACGTTGCCAGGCATTGAACTGAAGGTCCAGGGAGCTTAAATAGCAACACCCCTAACTAACGACCCAGGTGCGGATAAAAGGAATGACAGAAAAACCAGAGTCAAAAAACTAGTAACCACTAGAGGGAGCAAAAAGCAAATTCACAACAACAACTAGAAACAGCCGTGGAGCGTGCCTGACTCTGCCTAGACGCCTCTTCACAGCCTAAAAGCTAACTACCCCTAAAGAAAGGAAACAAAGCCTTACTTGCCTCAGAGAAATTTCCCCAAGGGTAAAAGCAGCTGCCCCACAAGTATTGACTGTGAGATAAGAGGAAATCACAAACACAGGATGAAATAGGTTTTAGCAAAGAGAGGACAGTCTAACTAAACAGATTGAGGATAGAAAAGGGATCTTTGCAGTCAACACAAAAAGCTACAAAAACCACGCAGAGTGTGCAAAAAATACCCCCGCACCGACTCACGATGCGGTGGTGCCACTTTGCACCCCCAGAGCTTCCAGCTAGCCAGGTAGTTTCATGATAGCAAGCTGGACTAGAACTTAGCAAGAAAAACCATATGTAACAAATGAACAAGCAGGAACTTAGCTTGTGCTGGAGTAGACAGGTCCTCAGAAAGATCCAGGAGAGATCTGAACCAGTACTAGAACATTGACAGCTGGCATGGAGTAACGATCTGAGTGGAGTTAAATAGAGAATCAGCCTAGCCCCAAACGAGGGCAGCTGGAGAAGGAATCTCAGAACCAGCAGCTCCACTCACAGCCACCAGAGGGAGTCCACGGACAGAACTCACCGAAGTACCATTCATGACCACAGGAGGGAGTTCGAGAACGGAATTCACAACAGGGGAGGAGGAAATTGACATCAGAGGAACGTCATCATGAACCCCCTGACAACCCCAACTAGTCACAGACATAGATTTCCAATCCAACACCGGATTATGTACCTGTAACCATGGAAACCCCAGCACAATAGCATCATGCAAATTATGCAAAACCAGGAAACGACAATCTTCCTGATGGGCTGGCGCCATGCACATGGTTAACTGTGTCCAAAACTGAGGTTTATTTTTAGCCAATGGTGTAGCATCAATACCCCTCAAAGGGATAGGACTCCGAAAAGGCTGTAAGGGAAAACCACAACGTCTGGCAAATTCTAAGTCCATCAAATTTAAAGCGGCGCCTGAATCCACAAATGCCATGACAGAGAATGACGATAATGAGCAGATCAGGGTCACAGATAACAGAAATTTAGGTTGTACAGTACTGATGGTAACGGAATTAGCGATTCTCTTGGCACGCTTAGGGCAATCAGAAATAACATGAGCAGAATCGCCGCAGTAAAAGCACAACCTATTCTGACGTCTGAATCCTTGGCGTTCAGCTCTAGACACAATCCTATCACACTGCATTGGCTCAGGACTCCGCTCGGAAGACAATGCCATAGTGTGCACAACTCTGCGCTCATGCAAGCACCGATCAATTTGAATGGCCAGAGACATAGAATCACTCAGACCTGCAGGCGTGGGGAAGCCCACCATAACATCTTTAACAGATTGAGAAAGACCCTTTCTGAAAATTGCCGCCAAAGCATCCTCATTCCACTTAGTAAGCACAGACCATTTTCTAAATTTCTGGCAATATGATTCTGCCGCTTCTTGACCCTGACACAGGGCCAACAAGGATTTCTCAGCATGATCCACAGAATTAGGTTCATCATACAATAACCCAAGCGCCTGAAAAAAGGTGTCTACATTAAGCAAGGCCGGATTCCCAGATTCCAGGGAAAATGCCCAATCCTGCGGGTCGCCACGCAACAGAGAAATGACAATTTTTACCTGCTGGATGGGATCACCAGAGGAACGGGGCTTCAGAGCAAAAAACAGTTTACAGTTATTTTTAAAGCTCAAAAATTTGGACCTGTCCCCAAAAAACAGATCGGGGGTAGGAATTCTAGGCTCTAAAACAGGAGTCTGCACGATATAATCAGAAATACCCTGTACTCTAGCAGCAAGTTGATCCACCCGAGAAGCGTCCCTGAACATCCATGTCAGCACCTAACTCTTGAGCCACCCAGAGGTGAAGAGGGAAAAAAAAAACACAACAGAGTACAGAAAAAAAAATGGCTCAGCACTTTCTTTCCTTTCTTTTGAGATGCGGTTAACTCATTGTTGGCCAGTTGTACTGTTATGATCTGGTGGCCTAGGAGCAGCATGGACGAGCTCTGGAGTAGGTGGCTTCTATACTGACCGCAGACCCTGAACTTAACACCGCAACTATAAGTAGCCGTGGGATGTTCCTGTCACTCCCTCGACACCTCGTCACAGCCGGAGGACTAATTACCCCTAAAGAAAGAAACAGGAAAACTATCTTGACTCAGAGAAAATCCCCAAAGGAAAGACAGCCCCCCACAAATATTGACTGTGAGAGGAGAGGGAAATTACAAACGCAGACTGAAAACAGAATTTAGCAAAGGAGGCCACACTACCTAGAAAGAAAAGACAGGACAGAGTACTGTGCGGTCAGTATAAAAATACTACAAAATTCCACCACAGAGAATACAAAAATCTCCACACCTAACTAAAGGCATGGAGGGTAACTCTGCGACTCCAGAGCTTCCAACTTGGCTGAATAAATCCTTACACAGACAAAGCTGGACAAGAAAAAACATAGCAATTCACTGAACTATAAAGTCCACCGCATGTGGACTGCAAAAACAAAGCCAGGACTTATCTTTGATGATTTGGACAATCCAGCAGGAGAAACCAAGCAGAGATGTGAATCCTCCAGAAAAACAATGGACAACTGGCACTCACTAAAGGGTGAAGCCAGACTAAATAGCCCCTTCCAAAGTGGAAGCACCTGATGACTGCTGTGAAGGACAAACAGCAGCACTACCACTCATAACCACCGGAGGGAGCCCAAGAGCAGAACCCACAACAGAATTCACAACAGTATTCTAACCATCCATTAGCCTTCTTACACAGTTAGCAAACACAAAAGTACCATAAGAACACTGGAGTGATGGTTGTTGGAAATTGGCCTCTATACACCTATGAAGATATTGCATTGCAAACCAGACATTTGCAGCTAGAATAGTCATTTACCACATTATCAATGTATGGAGTATATTTCTGAATCATTTGTTAGCTTCATTGGAAAAAAAACTGTGCTTTTCTTTCAAAAATAAGGAAATTTCTAAGTGACCCTAAACTTTTGAACAGTAGTATATACAGTATAGACTGCTCAAAAAAACAAAGGGAACACTTAAACAACAGAATATACCTCCAAGTAAATCAAACTTCTGTGAAATCAAACTGTCCACTTAGGAAGCGACACTGATTGACAATCAATTTCACATGCTGTTGTGCAAATGTAATAGACAACAAATGGAAATTATTGGCAATTATCAAGACACCCTCAATAAAGGAGTGGTTCTGCAGGTGGGGACCACAGACCACATCTCAGTACCAATGCCTTCTGGCTGATGTTTTGGTCACTTTTGAATGTTGGTTGTGCTTTCACACTCGTGGTAGCATGAGACGGACTCTACAACCCAAACAAGTGGCTCAGGTAGTGCAGCTCATCCAGGAAAGCACATCGATGTGAGCTGTGGCAAGAAGGTTTGCTGTGTCTGTCAGTGTAGTATCCAGAGGCTGGAGGCGCTACCAGGAGACATGCCAGTACACCAGGAGACATGGAGGGGGCCGTAGGAGGGCAACAACCCAGCAGCAGGACCGCTACCTTAGCCTTTGTGCAAGGAGGAACAGGAGGAGCACTGCCAGAGCCCTGCAAAAATGACCTCCAGCAGGCCATAAATGTGCATGTATCTGCACAAACGGTTATAAACCAACTCCATGAGGATGGTCTGAGTACCCGACATCCACAGATGGGGGTTGTGCTCACAGCACAACACCGTGCAGGACGCTTGGCATTTGCTACAGAACACCAGGATTGGCAAATTCGCCTCTGGCGCCCTGTGGTCTTCACAGATGAAAGCAGGTTCACACTGAGCACATGTGACAGACGTGACAGAGTCTGGAGACGCCATGGAGAGCGGTCTGCTACCTGCAACATCCTTCAGCATGACCGGTTTGGCAGTGGGTCAGTAATGGTGTGGGGTGGCATTTCTTTGGAGAGCCACACAGCCCTCCATTTGCTTGCCAGAGGTAGCCTGACTGCCATTAGGTACCGAGATGAGATTATCAGACCCCTTGTGAGACCATATGCTGGTGCGGTTGTCCCTGGGTTCCTCCTAATGCAGGACAATGCCAGACCTCATGTGGCTGGAGTGTGTCAGCGGTTCCTGCAAGAAGAAAGCATTGAAGCTATAGACTGGCCCACCCGTTCCCCAGACCTGAATCCGATTGAACACATCTGGGACATCATGTCTCGCTCCATCCACCAACTTCACGTTGCACCACAGAATGTCTAGGAGTTGGCGGATGCTTTAGTCCAGGTCTGGGAGGTGAACCCTCAGGAGACCATCCGCCACCTCATCAGGAGCATGCCCAGGTGTTGTAGGGAGGTCATACAGGCACGTGGAGGCCACACACACTACTGAGCATCATTTCCTTGTCTTGAGGCATTTCCACTGAAGTTCCATCAGCCTGTAACTTCATTTTCCATTTTGATTTTGAGCATCATTCCAACTACAGACCTCTGTGGGATATTAGTTGTGATTTATGTTGATCATTTTTAGGTTTTATTGTTTTCAACACATTCCACTATGTAATGAATACAGATTTACAACTGGAATATTTCATTCAGCGATATCTAGGATGTGGGATTTTAGTGTTCCCTTTATTTTTTTGAGCAGTGTATATAGAATACAAAATGAAATAGCAAAAGTGAACCTTAAATTAAATCAATAATTGGTAGCCACCCTTTGCCTGCATCAGTTCTTTTAGGTACACTTACACAGTCAGGGCTTTTGTAAGATTACAGTCGGGTATATCAGTAGCTGATTATTCTAAACAGGTTATAATTATCATTATTATATATAGTATATATAGATTGAAACACCTTCATTAACTAAGACAGATATACTTGTAGTTGTGCAGAAGTTTTAAAACTGGGTGGGGAACATTCAAACTTTGCTACAAATGTGAGGTTATGGAAGAAGGGTTCTTGTGACAAGTCATACACTTTGGGAAGACTGAGAACAGCAACAAGACACAAGGTAGTTATACTGCATTAGCAAGGTCTCTCCCAGGTAAAAAAAAAAAAAAAAATTCAAAGCAGACTGGGGTTTCAAGATATACTGTTAAGGTACTTTGGAAGAAGCACCAATAGATGTGCAATATTGAAAAACATAGATGCAGTGACCCAGACCTTCGTCATGGAAAAAAGACCAAACTACTGGACTGTGCACGAAAACATAAAAAATGTGGTGCAGAAAAATGTCAGCAGGTCTGTGAAGATCTGAGGTTGTGGGTTGTAATAATCACCTAGGCAGGTTAATAATGCAACTATTTTTTTATTCCTTACATCCATAGTCTTCCAGTAATTCAGGGTAAATGGCCACAATGCAATGTCCTTGTAATATCCCTGCCGGCATCACTGCATGGCTTTCCATCTCCCCTCTTACTCACCACTCAGGGCCATGCTGTGAGTTCTGTCCTCTGACGGCTCCATGCTATGGGCATCATGTCCTTGCTTGCTGCATACTTGCTGGCTGTATGCTAAGGGCGGTGGCCCTGGCACTTACTGTTCCTTATAGAGACTGTGTGCATATTCCTAAGGTGTCCCCAGCCAATTGCCAAGAGGCATCAGGTACATAGGGCATCTCCACCCCTAGGGGGATGCCAGAGCAACAATCTCTCTCAGTGCCTTGCTGCTGAGTTGCCAGGTCCTGTCTTGCTGTATCTCTTGTTTCCGCCTCCCAGGGAGCTGCATACCTGGTCTGCACCTGTATCCTGTGTCTCTCATTTGTGGCTCTCAGGGGGCTGCATACCCTGATCTGAATCCTTGTTTCTGTACCTTATTCCGTACCTGACCCTGTCTGAACTAAGTTCTATACCTGTGTCCGTCTGTATCCCTGTCTGAAGCCTTTCCTATCCCGCTGTGTTTCCTTGTGTTCACTCCTTCTGCTCTTTTGCTCCGCAACCTGCGGCTCTGCTCTTTTCTCTGCAGCCTGCGGCTCAGCACATTGCTCCGCAACCTGCTGCTCTGCTCTTTGCTTTGCATCCTGCCGCTCTGCTCCGCATCCTGTGGCTCTGCTCTTTGCTCCGCAACCAGCGGTGCTACTGTATGCTCCGCAACCTGCGGCTCTGCTCTGCTGTGCACCTTGCGGTTCTGCTCTGCTGCACACCTTGCGGTTCTGCTCTGCTCCACATCCTGCGGTTCTGCTCTGCTCCGCATCCAGTAGTTCTGCTCCGTTAGTCTGTACTGGCTCCTACCAGTTCCTGTTCCTCCAGTCTGAACTGTTTCCTACCTGTTACCTTTTCCCACTCGTACCTGCCTATGGTCCTGTTCTATCTGAACCAATTCCATACCCGCTAGCCATGCGCGCCTGTCTGTCAAAGTGCCAGCGGTGCCCGCCTGCCTGTCAGAGTGCTGGCCGTGACCACCTGCCTGTCAGAGTGCCAGCCGTGCCCGCCTGCCTGCCAGAGTGCCAGCTGTGCCCGCCTGCCTGCCAGAGTGCCAGCCGTGCCCGCCTGCCAGAGTGCCAGCTATGCCCGCCTGCCTGCCAGAGTGCCAGCCGTGCCCGCCTGGCAGAGTGCCAGCCACGCCCACCTGCCTGCCAGAGTGCCAGCGGTGCCTGCCAGAGTGCCAGCCGTGTCCTCCTAAGTACCAGTCGTGCTCGTCCGTACTTGCCCGCACCTCTCAATAGACCTTTGTTCCCTAGTAGGATCAGCTGCTTTTGGCCAGACACCGCCCTGGAGTGGTGCCTCGCAGCTACCTGCCGCACAAGCCTGACTTCACCACTAGAGGCTCCAGTGAACCCCAAAGTAGCTGCTTAGTCATGCCCATCCAGGGTAGTCTGGTTTGTGGCACAATGGTGCCACAATCCCACGCTCGCACCACCCAGTCAGGGTGCGAGTGTGACAGTTCTTAGTCCACAAGATCCCATCCTGGGGCCAATAGTTCCACTGCCCACGAACCAAGCGATACCCACTGTCTTCTAACTTTTGGTTGACCTACAGCGTTTGTATCTTCCACCAGTATAGTCTGTATCACAGTCCATGCTGTATGTCTCCCGCTTCAGCTGGTAAAAACAGTTCCTCACATACAGATTATAGATATCACTACCGTAGCATGTGTATTATTCTCCAGCCGGCGACCACAGATACAGTAGTACAATCTCAACTGGGGTTCTCCAAACTTCTTGAGGGTTCAGTGAGGGGCAGAGGAGCAGACCAGTATTCCACCAGATGGAGCCATAGTTCTTTGGGCGGTTCCAGAAGAGGGTTTCTTTGCAGAGAGAGACAGAGACTTTTTACATCCACAGCTCCCGGGAGGTTCATCCAATTCTGTGGACATTCCTCCACAGGAATGGAGAAAGGTAGGGGGAGGTGATCCTTCATTGTTCGATTGTTCAAATATTCTGCATATTTATCCTGAGTTGTGTAGGCTAGTAAACTGCAGTGAGCTGATGCAATACGTAATCAGCATAAATTCACAAATTAACATACAAAAAGAGTCAACGTACAGGTTCATATGAAAAAATTGCTCAATTCAGGCATCTGAGACACTATGAAGAGTAATGGAATGATTTCTTTCACATTGGCCTTTATCATATGTAAACATAAGATCCAGCCTTCATCTTTCTCTGGTTACTGTCACTGATTTGAAAAGTTAGTTGCAGAGCGTGAACACTTTCCAGGTGAAATTAGTGTACTTAAACTAACCAGCAAGCAAATCTCTAATAAAACACAACAATAAAATCGGCGTAACCGGAGCAACGTGCAGGAAAAAATCTGCATCCCTTAGAGCCGTAGGCTCTGTTTTACACACATTGGTCCATTAGTCTTCAGTAAGTGGCCAGCTCCTCACAAAGTCTCTGGACTAATGAGTAAAATATGAAATATTTGCCTGTAACAGAAACAGACCGTTGAGCGATACATCTAGGGTCTGCTGGAACAGTAAAGCACAGTGAAGGGCCCTGCAGGTCCAGGGTTGCATTTCAGGACATATAGTTGTAGATTTACTCAGGATTAATGGAGTTCCTCAGTGCTAAGAAATTCAGGCAGACACTGACCCATCATGTAATAACATCAAGAGGCATCCGATCAGCTCCAAATTCATTCTGCATCCGGACAACGACTCACAACATCCAGCCAATGTCATTGAGAGTGAGGCGTCCTGGAGGTGATGAACCGGCCCCACAGCCCTGATCTCACATCATTCTGTCTATCTGGGATATCACATAAAGAGACAGGAGGATCTGCATAAGCTTCATATAGAGAAGATCTGGGCTCAGTTCTCCAAAATGTTTGAAATAACCTCCTGCCAAGATCCTCCATGACCTGTGTATACACTACCGTTCAAAAGTTTAGGGTCACCCAAACAATTTTGTGTTTTCCATGAAAACTCATACTTTTATTAATCAAATGAGTTGCCAAATGAATGTAAAATCTAGTCCAGACATTGACAAGGTTCGAAAAAGGTTGAAATAATAATTTTCTCCTTCAAACTTTGCTTTTGTCAGAGAATGCTCCCTTTGCAGCAATTCCAGCATTGCGGACCTTTGGCATTCTAACAGTTAATTTGCAGAGGTAATCTGGAGAAATTTCCCCCATGCTTCCAGAAGCCCCTCCCACAAGTTGGTTTGGCTTTATGGGCACTTTTTGCGCACCATACGGTCAAGCTGCTCCCACAACAGCTCAATGGGGCTGAGATCTGGTGACTGCGCTGGCTACTCCATTACACATAGAATACCAGCTGCCGGCTTCTTCCCTAAATAGTTCCTGCATAATTTGGAGGTGTGCTTTGGGTCATTGTCCTGTTGTAGGATGAAATTGGCTCCAATCAACACTGTCCACAGGGTATGGCATGGCGTTACTGTCATGAATCCCCAATGGCTAGGGATAGCACAGGACAAGCAAAGTATAACAAATATCGGACGAGCTCTAGGGTGATGGAACCTGGGCTTACCGCTGCCCTACGCCTGACAAACGCAACTAGAGATAGCCAGGGAGCGTGCCTACGTTGGTTCTAGACGCCACGCACCAGCCTAAGAGCTAACTAGTACTGCAGAGAAAACAAGACCTCACTTGCCTCCAGAGGAATTAACCCCAAAGGTATAGTTGCCCCCCACATGTATTGACGGTGAAATGAGAGGAAGGCACACACATAGAGATGATGTATATAGCTTTAGCAAATAGAGGCCCGCTAAAAACTAGAAAGCAGAATGATACAAAAGGGGACTGAGCGGTCAGCAAAAAACCCTAATCATAAAACCATCCTGAGATTATAAGAACCCATGTGCCAACTCATGGCACATGGGGAGAACCTCAGTCCACTAGAGCAACCAGCTAGCATAGAGACATTCTAAGCAAGCTGGACCAAAAACCAAACAACTGAAAATCAGCACTTAGCTTAGCCTGAAAGATCTGGGAGCAGGTAGGCAGGAACCAAACAGAGCACATCTGAACACATTGATAGCCGGCAAGGGAAATGACAGAAAGGCCAGGTAAAATAGGAAACACCCAGCCTCTGATGGACAGGTGGAAACCAAAGGCCGCAACCCACCAAAGTCACCCAGTACCAGCAGTAACCACCAGAGGGAGCCCACCAACAGAATCCACAACAGTACCCCCCCCTTGAGGAGGGGTCACCGAACCCTCACGAGAACCCCCAGGGCGATCAGGGTGAGCTCTATGGAAGGCGCGGACCAAATCAGTCGCGTGAACATCGGAGGCGACTACCCAAGAATTATCCTCCTGACCATAACCCTTCCACTTAACCAAATACTGGAGTTTGCGTCTGGAAACACGAGAATCCAAGATCTTTTCAACAACATACTCCAATTCTCCCTCCACCAGCACCGGAGCAGGAGGCTCGACCGAAGGAACAACGGGTACCTCATACCTCCGCAACAACGACCGATGGAACACATTATGAATAGCAAACGATGCTGGGAGATCCAAGCGAAAAGATACAGGGTTAAGAATCTCCGAGATCCTATAAGGACCGATGAACCGAGGCTTGAACTTAGGAGAAGAGACCTTCATAGGGACAAAACGAGAAGACAACCACACCAAGTCCCCAACAAGAAGTCGGGGACCCACGCGGCGACGGCGATTAGCAAACTGCTGAGTCTTCTCCTGAGATAACTTCAAATTGTCCACCACCTGATTCCAAATCTGATGTAGCCTGTCCACCACCATGTCCACTCCAGGACAATAAGAAGATTCCCCCTGACCAGAGGAAAAACGAGGATGAAACCCCGAATTACAAAAAAAAGGAGAGACCAACGTGGCAGAACTAGCCCGATTATTAAGAGCAAACTCGGCCAGTGGCAAAAAAGCAACCCAGTCATCCTGATCAGCAGAAACAAAACACCTCAAATAAGTTTCCAAGGTCTGATTAGTTCGCTCCGTCTGGCCATTCGTCTGAGGATGGAATGCAGACGAGAAAGACAAATCAATGCCCATCTTGGCACAAAACGTCCGCCAAAATCTAGACACAAACTGGGATCCCCTGTCAGAAACGATATTCTCCGGAATCCCATGCAAACGAACCACGTTCTGAAAAAACAAAGGAACCAACTCAGAGGAGGAGGGTAACTTAGGCAAGGGCACCAAATGAACCATCTTAGAAAAGCGGTCACACACAACCCAGATAACGGACATTTTCTGTGAAACCGGGAGATCAGAAATAAAATCCATGGAAATGTGCATCCAAGGCCTCTTCGGGATGGGCAAAGATAACAACAACCCACTAGCCCGTGAACAGCAAGGCTTAGCTCGAGCACACACTTCACAAGACTGCACAAAGGTACGCACATCCCTAGACAAGGAAGGCCACCAAAAAGACCTGGCCACCAAATCTCTTGTAACAAATATTCCAGGATGACCAGCCAACACAGAAGAATGGACCTCGGAGATGACTCTACTGGTCCAATCATCCGGAACAAACAGTCTTTCTGGTGGACATCGATCCGGTTTATCCACCTGAAACTCCTGCAATGCGCGTCGCAAGTCTGGGGATACGGTGGACAATATTACCCCATCCCTAAGGATACCAGCAGGCCCCGTGTCTCCAGGAGAGTCAGGCACAAAACTCCTGGAAAGAGCATCTGCCTTCACATTCTTTGAACCTGGCAGGTATGAAACCACGAAATTGAAACGAGAAAAAAATAATGACCAACGAGCCTGTCTAGGATTCAAACGCCTGGCAGACTCAAGGTAAATGAGATTCTTGTGATCAGTCAAGACCACCACGCGATGTTTAGCACCCTCAAGCCAATGACGCCACTCCTCAAATGCCCACTTCATGGCCAAAAGCTCCCGATTACCCACATCATAATTGCGCTCGGCGGGCGAGAATTTTCTAGAGAAGAAAGCACATGGCTTCGTCACCGAGCCATTAGAACTTCTCTGTGACAAAACCGCCCCCGCTCCAATCTCGGAAGCATCAACCTCCACCTGAAAAGGAAGTGAAACATCTGGTTGACACAACACAGGAGCAGAAGAAAACCGGCGCTTAAGTTCCCGAAAGGCCTCCACGGCCGCAGGAGACCAATCAGCAACATCAGCACCCTTTTTAGTCAAATCAGTCAAAGGTTTAACAATACTGGAAAAATTAGCAATGAACCGACGATAAAAATTAGCAAACCCCAAGAACTTCTGAAGGCTCTTAACAGATGTAGGTTGTGTCCAGTCACAAATAGCCTGAACCTTAACGGGATCCATCTCAATAGTAGAAGGAGAAAAAATGTACCCCAAAAAAGAAATCTTCTGGACTCCGAAGAGACACTTTGAGCCCTTCACACGGAGAATTGGCCCGCAAAACCTGAAACACCTTCCTGACCTGTAGAACATGAGACTCCCAGTCATCAGAAAACACCAAAATATCATCCAAATACACAATCATAAACTTATCCAGATATTCACGGAAAATATTGTGCATAAAGGACTGAAAGACTGACGGAGCATTGGAGAGTCCAAAAGGCATTACCAAATACTCAAAATGGCCCTCAGGCGTATTAAATGCGGTTTTCCACTCATCACCCTGTTTTATCCGCACCAGATTATACGCACCACGAAGATCTATTTTAGTGAACCACCTAGCCCCCTTAATGCGAACAAACAAATCAGTAAATAATGGCAATGGATACTGGTATTTGACTGTAATCTTATTCAGAAGGCGATAATCTATACAAGGCCTCAGGGAACCATCTTTTTTTGCCACGAAAAAAAAACCTGCTCCCAGAGGGGACGAAGATGGACGAATATGTCCCTTTTCCAAGGACTCCTTAATATAATTCCGCATAGCAGTATGCTCTGGCAGTGACAGATTAAATAAACGACCCTTAGGGAACTTACTGCCAGGAATCAATTCTATAGCACAGTCACACTCTCTATGAGGAGGGAGCGAATTGAGCTTAGACTCCTCAAAAACATCCTTATAATCTGACAAAAACGCAGGGATCTCCGAAGGAGTCGATGAAGCGATAGAAATCGGAGGTGCATCATCATGAACCCCCTGACATCCCCAGCTTAGCACAGACATTGTTTTCCAGTCCAGGACAGGATTATGAGTTTGTAACCATGGCAGACCAAGCACTAGTACATCATGTAAATTATACAGTACAAGGAAGCGAATCACCTCCTGATGAACGGGAGTCATGCGCATGGTCACTTGTGTCCAATACTGCGGTTTATTCATAGCCAATGGTGTAGAATCAATTCCCTTCAGAGGAATAGGAACTTCCAGAGGCTCTAGACTAAAACCGCAGCGTTTAGCAAATGACCAATCCATAAGACTCAGGGCAGCGCCTGAATCCACATAGGCATCGACGGAAATGGAAGACAGTGAAAAAATCAGAGTCACAGACAAAATGAACTTAGACTGCAGAGTATCAATGGCAAAAGATTTATCAACCCTTTTTGTGCGTTTAGAGCATGCTGATATAACATGAGCTGAATCACCACAATAAAAACACAAACCATTTTTCCGCCTATAATTTTGCCGTTCACTTCTGGACTGAATTCTATCACATTGCATAGTCTCAGGTGCCTGTTCAGAAGACACCGCCAACTGGTGCACGGGTTTGCGCTCCCGTAAACGCCGATCAATCTGAATGGCCATAGCCATAGACTCATTCAGACCTGTAGGCGCAGGGAACCCCACCATAATATCCTTAATGGCCTCAGAAAGACCATTTCTGAAGTTTGCAGCCAGGGCGCACTCATTCCACTGAGTAAGCACCGACCATTTCCGAAATTTCTGACAATATATTTCCGCTTCATCATGCCCCTGAGAGAGGGCTAATAAAGCCTTTTCAGCCTGAATCTCTAGGTTAGGTTCCTCATAGAGCAATCCCAATGCCAGAAAAAACGCATCCACACTGAGCAACGCAGGATCCCCTGGTGCCAATGCAAATGCCCAATTCTGAGGGTCGCCCCGTAGGAACGATATAACAATCTTGACCTGTTGAGCAGGGTCTCCAGAGGAGCGAGATTTCAAAGAGAGAAACAATTTACAATTGTTCCTGAAATTCAGGAAGGTAGATCTATCTCCAGAAAAAAACTCTGGAATAGGAATTCTAGGTTCAGACATGGGAGTGTGAACAACGAAATCCTGTATATTTTGAACCTTTGCCGCGAGATTACTCAGGCTGGAAGCCAAACTCTGGACATCCATGATAAACAGCTAAGATCAGAGCCATTCAAGGGTTAAGAGGAGGTAAGAAGCAGCTAGACAGCAATTAAGGGCTAGGCAGCAAAACTCTGAAGGAAAAAAAAAAAAAAAAATTTTCCTTGAACACTTCTTTTCCTCCTGCTTCAGCCCAAACAATTAACACTTTGTGGGCCGGCTATACTGTCATGAATCCCCAATGGCTAGGGATAGCACAGGACAAGCAAAGTATAACAAATATCGGACGAGCTCTAGGGTGATGGAACCTGGGCTGACCGCTGCCCTACGCCTGACAAACGCAACTAGAGATAGCCAGGGAGCGTGCCTACGTTGGTTCTAGACGCCACGCACCAGCCTAAGAGCTAACTAGTACTGCAGAGAAAACAAGACCTCACTTGCCTCCAGAGGAATTAACCCCAAAGGTATAGTTGCCCCCCACATGTATTGACGGTGAAATGAGAGGAAGGCACACACATAGAGATGATGTATATAGCTTTAGCAAATAGAGGCCCGCTAAAAACTAGAAAGCAGAATGATACAAAAGGGGACTGAGCGGTCAGCAAAAAACCCTAATCAAAAAAACCATCCTGAGATTACAAGAACCCATGTGCCAACTCATGGCACATGGGGAGAACCTCAGTCCACTAGAGCAACCAGCTAGCATAGAGACATTCTAAGCAAGCTGGACCAAAAACCAAACAACTGAAAATCAGCACTTAGCTTATCCTGAAAGATCTGGGAGCAGGTAGGCAGGAACCAAACAGAGCACATCTGAACACATTGATAGCCGGCAAGGGAAATGACAGAAAGGCCAGGTAAAATAGGAAACACCCAGCCTCTGATGGACAGGTGGAAACCAAAGGCCGCAACCCACCAAAGTCACCCAGTACCAGCAGTAACCACCAGAGGGAGCCCACCAACAGAATCCACAACACGTTACAAAATGGAGTGATAGCCTTCCTTATTCAATATCCTTTTTACCTTGTACAAATCACCCACTTTACCAGCACCAAAGCAACCCCAGACCATCACATTACCTCCACCATGCTTGACAGATGGCGTCAGACACTCTTCCAGCATCTTTTCAGTTGTTCTGCGTCTCACAAATGTTCTTCTGTGAGATCCAAACATCTCAAACTTGGATTCGTCTGTCCATAACATCTTCCAATCTTCCTCTGCCCAATGTCTGCGTTCTTTTGCCCATATTAATCTTTTCCTTTTATTAGCCAGTCTCAGATATGGCTTTTTCTTTGCCACTCTGCCCTGAAGGCCAGCATCCCGGAGTCGTCACTTCACTGTAGACGTTGACACTGGCGTTTTGCGTGTATTATTTAATGAAGCTGCCAGTTGAGAACCTGTGAGGCGTCGATTTCTCAAACTACAGACTCTAATGTACTTGTCTTGTTGCTCAGTTGTGCAGCGGGGCCTCCCACTTCTCTTTCTACTCTGGATAGAGCTTGTTTGTGCTCTCCTCTGAAGGGAGTAGTACACACCATTGTAGGAAATCTTCAGTTTCTTTGCAATTCTCACATGGAATAGCCTTCACTTTTAAGAACAAGAATAGTCTGTCGAGTTTCACATGAAAGTTCTTTTTTTTCTGGCCATTTTGAGAGTTTAATGGAACCAAAAACTGTATTGCTCCAGATTCTCAACTAGCTCAAAGGAAGGTCAGGTTTAAAGGTTCTCTAATCAGCCAAACTTTTCAGCTGTGCTAACATACTTGCACAAGGGTATTCTAACCATCCATTAGCCTTCTTACACAGTTAGCAAACACAAAGTACCATAAGAATACTGGAGTGATGGTTGTTGAAAATTAGCCCCTATACACCTATGAAGATATTGCATTGCAAACCAGACATTTGCAGCTAGAATAGTCATTTACCACATTAACAATGTATAGAGTGTATTTCTGAATCATTTAATGTTGTCTTCATTTGAAAAAACTGTGCTTTTCTTTCAAAAATAAGGAAATTTCTAAGTGACCCTAAACTTTTGAACGGTAGTGTAAGTGACAAGAAGTGATGGTGGTTACAGGCAGTCACCAGATCCTGATGACGGAGGCAACTGTCATGATAATGTAAATATGCCATGTTCTGAGTAATTTTCTAGAAGGTCCATGGTTCCAGACATTCGCTGCGATTTCACTCCCCCTTCTTCCCCCCTGCTATACAGCTGTAATGTGAGACCAGCGTGCCAGCAACCTTCACTGAGGAGTTTTATACCTTTGCCCAAAACTAAGGGTCTCCCCCTCTGGATGACCTCAAGGGGTGGGCAGAGCTATGGAATGCACTCTTCTTTCTTGAGTGTATGAAAAAACATCATCCCACATCTCGGCGTTTGAACCTCATAGAAAGACGACACCTGTGTCGTTATGCTCAGTGTGACATGGGGATTCGTTTAAGTATAGATATGGGGTAGCTGGGTGACCCAGTTGCATAGTAATCCATTTATCAATTGTGCTGGTTCTGAAACCTAGAAAACTCACTGGCTGATAGTTCTACAGAGGCACATGCCAAAAATGCATTTGTCCCACTTCTATCATTAATTGGTGCTATGATATTTACGTTTGCAAGGACAAAGGAACCTTGTTTTTTTTCATGTGCTTCTACTTGTACTTTCAGTTTAACTCCTTTCTGACATCTGACATACTATCCCGTCGAGGTGGTATGGGCCCGTATGACCACCGGCGGGATAGTACGTCATCACCGATCAGCCACGCTCACGGGGGAGCGCGGCCGATCGGGGCCGGGTGTCAGCTGACTATTGCAGCTGACATCCGGCACTATGTGCCAGGAGCGGTCACAGACCGCTCCTGGCACAATAACCCCCGGAACACTGCGATCACACATGATCGCAGCGTTCCGGCGGCACAGGGAAGCATTGCGCAGGGAGGGGGCTCCCTGTGTGCTTCTTCCTCCTCCCTGCAGGCCCCGGATCCAAAATGGCCGCGGGGGGCCTTCCGGGTCCTGCAGGGAGGTGGCTTGCCAGTGCCTGCTTAGAGCAGGTGCCGGCAAGCCTCCTTCAGTGCCTGTGTGATCGCTGATGTGACACAGTGCACTGCAAAGTGTCAGATCAGCGATCTGACACAATAGTATGATGGCCCCCCGGGGCAATGTTACAAAGTAAAAAAAAAATATTTACACATGAAAAAAAAAAAAAAAAACTAAATAAAGAAAAAAAAAATAGTTCCAATAAAAACATTTCTTTGTCTAAATAAAAAAAAATAATAAAAGTACACATATTTAGTATCACCGCGTCCGTAACGACCCAACCTATAAAACTGTTCCACTAGTTAACCCCTTTAGTGATCACCGTAAAAAAAACAAAAAACAAGCAAATAACAACGCTTTATTATCATACCGCCGAATAAAAAGTGGAATAACACGCGATCAAAAAGAGGGATATAAAAAACATGGTACCACTGAAAACGTCTTCTTGTCCCGCAAAAAAACAGCTGCCATACAGCATCATCAGCGAAAAAATAAAAAACTTATAGATTTTATCGTATAAAATCGTATAAAAGCGCCAAAACATTAAAAAATGATATACATGAGGTATCACTGTAACCGTACTGAGCCGAAGAATAAAACTGCTTTATCAATTTTATCAAACGTGGAACGGTATGAACGCCCCCCCAAAAGAAATTCACTAATTGCTAGTTTTTGTTCATTCTGCCTCACAAAAATCAGAATAAAAAGCGATCAAAAAATGTCACGTTCCTGAAAATGGTATCAATAAAAAACGTAAAGTCGTCTCGCAAAAAACAAGGCCTCACATAAGTCTGTGGACCAAAATATGGAAAAATTATAGCTCTCAAAATGTGGAGATGCAAAAACTATTTTTTGTAATAAAAAGTGTCTTTCAGTGTGTGACAGCTGCCAATCATAAAAATCCGTTAAAAAACCCGCTAAAAAAGTAAATGAAACCCCCCTTCATCACCCCCTTAGTTAGGGAAAAATAATAAAATTTAAAAAAACGTATTTATTTCCATTTTCCCATTAGGGTTAGGGTTAGGGCAACATTGAGGGTTAGAGTTAGGGCTACAGTTAGGGTTAGGGTTGGGGCTAAAGTTAGGGTTAGGGCTAGAGTTAGGGTTGGGGCAACAGTTAGGGTTAGGGCTACAGTTAGGGTTAGGGTTGGGGCTAAAGTTAGGGTTAGGGTTGGGGCTAAAGTTAGGGTTAGGGTTGGGGCTACAGTTAGGGTTAGGGCTACAGTTAGGGTTAGGGTTGGGGCTAAAGTTAGGGTTAGGGTTGGGGCTAAAGTAAGGGTTAGGGTTGGGGCTAAAGTTAGGGTTACAGTTAGGGTTGGGACTACAGTTAGGGTTAGGGTTGGGGCTAAAGCTAGGGTTAGAGTTGGGGTTAGGGTTAGGGTGGGGCTAAAGTTAGGGTTGGGGCTAAAGTAAGGGTTAGGGTTTGGATTACATTTATGGTTGGGATTAGGGTTGGGATCAGGGTTAGGGGTGTCAGGGTTAGGGGTGTGGTTAGGGTTATGGTTGGGATTAGGGTTAGGGATGTGTTGGAGTTAGGGGTGTGGTTAGAGTTGGGATTAGGGTTAGGGGTGTGTTGGGGTTAGGGATGTGGTTGAGATTAGGGTTAGGGGCATGTTTGGGTTAGGGGTGTGGTTAGGGTTATGGTTAGGGTTGGGATTAGGGTTAGGGATGTGGTTGGGATTAGGGTTAGAGGTGTGGTTAGGGTTGGGGTTAGGGGTGTGGTTGGGATTAGGGGTGTGTTTAGGTTAGGGTTTCAGTTAGAATTGGGGGGTTTCCACTGTTTAGGCACATCAGGGGCTCTCCAAACGCGACATGGCGTCCGATCTCAATTCCAGCCAGGTCTGCATTGAAAAAGTGCTTTCCTTCCGAGCTCTCCCATGCACCAAAACAGGGGTTTACTCCAACATATGGGGTATCGGTGTACTCAGGACAAATTGGCCAATAACTTTTGGGGTCCAATTTCTCCGGTTACCTTTGGGAAAATAAAAGTTTTGGGGGCTAAAAAATAATTTTTGTGGGAAAAAAATGATTTTTTATTTTCACGACTGCTTTATAAACTGTATTGAAACACTTGGAGGTTCAAAGTTCTCACAACACATCTAGATAAGTTTATTGGGGGGGTCTAGTTTCTAATATGGGGTCACTTGTGGGGGGTTTCTACTGTTTAGGTACATCAGGGGCTGTGCAAACGCAATGTGACACCTGCAGACCATTCCATCTAAGTCTGCATTCCAAACAACGCCCCTTCCCTTCCGAGCTCTGCCATGCGCCCAAACGGTGGTTCCCCTCACATATGGGGTATCAGCGTACTGAGGACAAATTGGACAACAACTTTTGGGGTCCAATTTCTCCTGTTACCCTTGGGAAAATACAAAACTTAGGGGCTAAAATAATTTTAGTGGAAAAAAAAGAATTTTTATTTTCACTGCTCTGCATTATAAACTGTAGTGAAACACTTGGGGGTTCAAAGTGCTTACCACACATCTAGATAAGTTCCTTAGGGGGTCTACTTTCCAAAATGGTGTCACTTGTGGGGTGTTTCAATGTTTAGGCACATCAGGGGCTCTCCAAACGCGTGCCATCTCAATTCCAGTCAATTTTGCATTGGAAAGTCAAACGACGCTCCTTCCCTTCCGAGCTCTACCATGTGCCCAAACAGTGGTTTACCCCCACATATGGGGTATCAGCGTACGCAGGACAAATTGCTCATTCTCCTGTTACTCTTGGTAAAATAAAGCAAATTGGAGCTAAAGTACATTTTTTGTGAAAAAAGTTAAATGTTCATTTTTTTTAAACATTCCAAAAATTCCTGTGAAACACCTGAAGGGTTAATAAACTTCTTGATTGTGGTTTTGAGCACCTTGAGGGGTGCAGTTTTTAGAATGGTGTCACACTTGGGTATTTTCTATCATATAGACCCCTCAAAAAGACTTCAAATGTGATGTGGTCCCTAAAAAAAAATGGTGTTGTAAAAATGAGAAATTGCTGGTCAACTTTTAACTGTTATAACTCCCTAACAAAAAAAAAATGTTGGTTCCAAAATTGTGCTGATGTAAAGTAGACATTTGGGAAATGTTACTTACTAAGTATTTTGGGTGACATAACTCTGTAATTTAAGGGCATAAAAATTCAAGGTTGGAAAATTGCGAAATTTTCACAATTTTCAATTTTTTTCACAAATAAACACAGATAATATCAAAGAAATTTTACCACTAACATGAAGTACAATATGTCACGAGAAAACAATGTCAGAATCACTGGGATCCGTTGAAGTGTTCCAGAGTTATAATCTCATAAAGGGACAGTGGTCAGAATTGTAAAAATTGGCCCCGTCATTAACGTGCAAACCACCCTTGGGGATAAAGTGGTTAAAGCCATAAAACTCCTCAGTGAGGGTTGCTGGCATGCTGGTCTCACATTACAGCTGTATAGCAGGGGGAGGGAGGAGTGAAATCGCAGCGTGTGTCTGGAACCATGGACCTTCTATAAAATTACTCAGAACATGGCATATTTACATTATTGTGACAGCGACGGACAGTCACCATAAACTTATAATGGAGGCAATGGGTGGTCACAAGATACCAATGATAGAGCAGACAGGCAGTCACCAGATACTGATGATACTGATCCACCCTCACCCGTGATGAAGCCACGTCTTTTAGGTGGCGATACGCATGGAGTTTCCACTTCTCTTTAACCACTGATCCCTTTCATTTACATGTTCTACCTCTCATGATGCAGTAGTCTTAGATTGTAGGTAAAAAGTTCGTATTCACAGCCACATAGTTTTGTATAATATGTCTAAAATAATTGCTACATGGCATATTTATTTTGGTTATGTGATGTTCTCTATTGTTTTAAATGTCATGAGCTTTTTCATGTATGACTGTGTTATTATACACAAACTTTATATGGCTTTACATGGTTTAATTTACTAACAAGATGTCTACAAGCTATATCACCAATTATCATGCTTTTATACTTTTTTTTACATCTTTCTATATTTTTTTTTAGTATGAAGCTTATTCTAGCTCTACTATGTATATTGTGCCTTTGACTGATACACAAGTAGCTGTACATCCATTTATAAAGCATATCTGATTCTTAGACATCATTAGATATAACGTGGTTGATATTTCAAGCATATTGTGACATTACCTGTGGTGAACACTGGAACACGAGTGTTAATCTCAGTGGATTAGCCATTTTGTAGCACTTTTTTTTCCTTTAAATGTTTTTAATCATTAGAAGTTACTATTTGTCTTGTTTAATACATTTATATTGTATTTAATTCAGTGATCTCAATTTTTTATAGTACACTTCTTTTCTTATTACAATTGTTCAGCTTTTTGGTGTGTTATTAGCTGATGCCATATTTATTGGTGTTGCCCTCAGTAATTTCCATACCAAGTAATGATGATGGAGATGACGGTCGATCATCAGATACTGATTATGGAGGTGACAGTGGGTCACCAAATACTGATAATTATAATGTAAGTGATGGACAGTCACCAGATACTGATGATGGAGGTTTTGGGAGGTCACCAGATACTGATGATGGAGGCGACAGGTGGTCACCAGATACTGATGATGGAGGCGACGGGCGGTCACCAGATACTGATGATGGAGGCAGCGGGCGGTCATCAGATACTGATGATGGAGGCGACGGGCGGTCACCAGATACTGATGATGGAGGTGTCGGGAGGTCACCAGATACTGATGATGGATGCGACAGGTGGTCACCAGATACTGATGATGGAGGCGACGGGCGGTTACCAGATACTGATGATGGAGGCAGAGGGCGGTCATCAGATACTGATGATGGAGGTGTCGGGAGGTCACCAGACACTGATGATGGAGGCGACAGGTTGTCACCAGATACTGATGATGGAGGTGTCGGGAGGTCACCAGATACTGATGATGGATGCGACAGGTGGTCACCAGATACTGATGATGGAGGTGACGGGCGCTCACCAGATACTGATGATGGAGGTGTCGGGAGGTCACCAGATACTGATGATGGAGGCGACAGGTGGTCACCAGATACTGATGATGGAGGTGACTGGCGGTCACCAGATACTGATGATGGAGGCGATGGGCGGTCACTGGATACCGATGATGGAGGCGATGGGCGGTCACCGGATACTGATGATGGAGGCGACAGGTGGTCACCAGATACTGATGATGGAGGTGACTGGCGGTCACCAGATACTGATGATGGAGGCGATGGGCGGTCACTGGATACCGATGATGGAGGCGATGGGCGGTCACCAGATACTGATGATGGAGGTGACGGGCGGTCACCAGATACTGATGATGGAGGTGACGGGCGGTCACCAGATACTGATGATGGAGGCGATGGGCGGTCACTGGATACTGATGATGGAGGTGACGGGCGGTCACCAGATACTGATGATGGAGGTGACGGGCGGTCACCAGATACTGATGATGGAGGCGATGGGTGGTCACTGGATACTGATGATGGAGGTGACGGGCTGTCATCGGATACTAATGATGGAGGCAACGGACGGTCACTAGGTACTGATGGGATTCACATTTCTCTGAATTCACTTTGTGAATAGATAAAAATAAATTATTAACATTTATATTTTTTTCTTTGCAGCATTTTCCACACCTGCCTAATATTTTTGCACAGTATTACCTATATCATATGCATACTATAAGTGTCATGGAGATATTGTGTGTGAATATGGAAGGCATGGTTACCTTTTGTATATGCATTGTGAGCATACAGTATGTCTGTCACTCAGTGTTTCTGTTTTGCATGGTATATATATATTCTTTATAATTTCAGTGTCTGGAGCTCCTTCTGAATGCTGATATTAAGCCTGCAGAATAAGGAGGGGGAATAAAGAGGTCATTCATCTACCTCCCCCTGCCATTATAAGCAGGATCCCCCTCCCTTCAATAATATAGAAGCCGCATTATGCAGCCGCCCCTCTTTATACCTTCCTGGCCTCTGTGTTTACCTTGGAATACAAACAGCAGCTCTTATATAATGTAGACTTCTACCACACGATTGTGGCTCATTCCTCCAAGTTGTTATGTTGTTGCTTCTTGACCAAGAGCTGTGTCTTATCTCTTCTCCCTACCTGGGCTTTATTACTCCTCCTGCCACGACGCT
This sequence comes from Ranitomeya variabilis, assembly GCF_051348905.1. NCBI lineage: Eukaryota > Metazoa > Chordata > Amphibia > Anura > Dendrobatidae > Ranitomeya > Ranitomeya variabilis. The sequence continues at coordinate 416,894,567 of NC_135233.1, forward strand.
GTTCCTCATCCTCCTACAAGAATAGTGCCAAATGCAGTCAAAGAGTTGTGCCCCATTTATTTTTTGCCTTTACTTTTGTAAATGTACTCATGCCACATAGTTGTAACCTATTCCTTCTTCCAGTGTGGTGCCTCCTTGTTTCTCCGAGTGGTCCCTCATTCCTCCTCCTTCCAGAGTGGTACCTCATTCCTCCTCCTTTCATAGTTGTCCCTCATTCCTCCTCCTTCCAGAGTGGTCCCTCATTCCTCCTCCTTTCAGAGTTGTCGTTCATCCCTCCTTCCAGAGTGGATCCTCATTCCTCCTCCTTCCAGAGTGGTACCTCATTCCTCCTCCTTCCAGAGTGGTACCTCATTCCTCCTCCTTTCAGAGTGGTACCTCATTCCTACTCCTTTCAGAGTTGTCGCTCATCCCTCCTTCCAGAGTAGTACCTCATTCCTCCTCCTTTCAGAGTTGTCGCTCATCCCTCCTTCCAGAGTGGTACCTCATTCCCCCTCCTTTCAGAGTGGTACCTCATTCCTCCTCCTTTCAGAGTTGTCGCTCACCCCTCCTTCCAGAGTGGTACCTCATTCCTCCTCCTTTCAGAGTGGTCCCTCATCCCTCCTTCCAGAGTGGTCCCTCATTCCTCCTCCTTTCAGAGTGGTCCCTCATTCCTCCTAGGTGCTCTGTGTGCGGTTCAGCCCTGTTTGCCCTCTTTATTGTCAGCATTATATTTAATAACCCGGGCTGCTGCACTTTACAAGGACAGTTGCTATTCACATTAGCCCCTGCTTTCCACTTAGTTTATCAGCCCCACACTTCGCCAGAGTCATAGGAAGACAATGTTACATTATTTTGCCCAGGTGCGGTCCCCATAATATCAGGCTATATCCATCTTTTATAAGTCGGTCTTTTTCGGCATCGTGACCAGGCGCAGGTCCTGTCTCACCAAGAGCGCAGTCTCTGCTTCTTCATCATCATCATCATCATCATCATCATCATCATCATCAGGTGAAGCCTCTTCCTTCTCACACGAAGTCACTTATCCATCAGGAGCAGTCTAAAAATATTAGTTTCAGTCTGTATTTTACCCGACAGTCACAATACCATCAGACCCATACTACAAGTATAAGGTGCTGTCTAGCTATCATCCTAGGCAATCTTTGTACACTCAGGTGCAGTCTTTATATTAGGCGCAGATGACAGTAACGAATTATAATCGATTGCAGAAGAAAAAAAGGAAAAAATACGGTGGCCGACAGCAGTGGAGTATGGGTGTTAGAAGCCTGTTTTCATACTGGGGAGTTTGGGTGTTAGAAGCCCCCTTTCATACTGGGGAGTTTGGGTGTTAGAAGCCTCATTTCATACTGGGAGTTTGGGTGTTAGAAGCCTCCTTTCATAGTGGAGAGTTTGTGTGTTAGAGGCCTCCTTTCATACTGGGGAGTTTAGGTGTTAGAAGCCTTCTTTAATACTGGGGAGTTTCGATGTTAGAAGCCTCCTTTGATACTGAGGAGTTTGGGTGTTAGAAGCCTCCTTTGATACTGGGGAGTTTGGTTGTTAGAAGCCTTCTTTGATACTGGGGAGTTTAGGTGGGAGTTTGGGTGTTAGAAGCCTCCTTTCATAGTGGGGAGTTTGGCTGTTAGAAGCCCCCATTCATACTGGGAGTTTGGGTGTTAGAAGCCTCCTTTCATACTGGGGAGTTTGGGTGTTAGGAGCCTCGTTTGATACTGTGGAGTTTGGGTGTAAGAAGCCTCCTTTGATACTGGGGAGTTTAGGTGTTAGAAGCCTTCTTTGAAACTAGAGAGTTTGTGTGTTAGAAGCCTTCTTTGATACTGGGGAGTTTGGGTGTTGGAAGCCTTCTTTGATAATGCGGAGATTAGGTGAGAGTTTGGGTGTTAGAAGCCTCCTTTCATACTGGGGAGTTTGGGTGTTAGAAGCCTCCTTTCATACTGGGAGTTTGGGTATTAGAAGCCTCCTTTCATGCTGGGGATTTTGGGTGTTAGAAGCCTCATTTCATACTGGGAGTTTGGGTGTTAGAAACCTCCTTTCATACTGGGAGTTTGGGTGTTAGAAGCCTCCTTTCATACTGGGAAGTTTGGGTGTTAGAAGCCTCCTTTCATACTTAGAGTTTGTGTGATAGAGGCCTCCTTTCATACTGGGGAGTTTAGGTGTTAGAAACCTTCTTTAATACTGGGGAGTTTGTGTGTTAGAAGCCTTCTTTGATACTGGAGAGATTGGGTGTTAGAAGCCTCCTTTCATACTGGGGAGTTTAGGTGTTAGAAGACTTCTTTGATACTGAGGAGTTTGGGTGTTAGAAGCCTTCTTTGATACTGGGGAGTTTAAGTGGGAGTTTGGGTGTTAGAAGCCTCCTTTCATTCTGGGGAGTTTGGGTGTTAGAAGCCTCATTTCATACTGGGAGTTTGGGTGTTAGAAGCCTCCTTTCATACTGGGAGTTGGGTGTTAGAAGCCTCCTTTCATACTGGGAAGGTTGGGTGTTAGAAGCCTCCTTTCATACTGGGAGTTTGAGTGTTAGAGGCCTCCTTTCATACAGGGGAGTTTAGGTGTTAGAAACCTTCTTTAATACTGGGGAGTTTGGGTGTTAGAAGCCTCCTTTGATACTGGGGAGTTTGGGTGTTAGAAGCCTCCTTTGATACTGGGGAGTTTGGGTCTTAGAAGCCTTCTTTGATACTGGGGAGTTTAGGTGGCAGTTTGGGTGTTAGAAGCCTCCTTTCATACTGGGGAGTTTAGGTGTTAGAAGACTTCTTTGATACTGAGGAGTTTGGGTGTTAGAAGCCTTCTTTGATACTGGGGAGTTTAAGTGGGAGTTTGGGTGTTAGAAGCCTCCTTTCATTCTGGGGAGTTTGGGTGTTAGAAGCCTCATTTCATACTGGGAGTTTGGGTGTTAGAAGCCTCCTTTCATACTGGGAGTTGGGTGTTAGAAGCCTCCTTTCATACTGGGAAGGTTGGGTGTTAGAAGCCTCCTTTCATACTGGGAGTTTGAGTGTTAGAGGCCTCCTTTCATACAGGGGAGTTTAGGTGTTAGAAACCTTCTTTAATACTGGGGAGTTTGGGTGTTAGAAGCCTCCTTTGATACTGGGGAGTTTGGGTGTTAGAAGCCTCCTTTGATACTGGGGAGTTTGGGTCTTAGAAGCCTTCTTTGATACTGGGGAGTTTAGGTGGCAGTTTGGGTGTTAGAAGCCTCCTTTCATACTAGGGAGTTTAGGTGTTAGAAGCCTTCTTTGATACTGGGGAGATTGGGTGTTAGAAGCCTCCTTTCACACTAGAGAGTTTGAGTGCTAGAAGCCTCCTTTCATAAAGGGGAGTTTAGGTGTTAGAAGACTTCTTTGATACTGAGGAGTTTGGGTGTTAGACGCCTTCTTTGATGCTGGGGAGATTAGGTGGGAGTTTGGGTGTTAGAAGCCTCCTTTCAAACTGGGGAGTTTGGGTGTTAGAAGCCTCCTTTCATACTGGGAGTTTGGGTGTTAGAAGCCTCCTTTCATACTGGGGAGTTTGGGTGTTAGAAGCCTCATTTCATACTGGAAGTTTGGGTGGTAGAAGCCTCCTTTCATACTGGGGAGTTTGGGTGTTAGAAGCCTCATTTCATACTGGAAGTTTGGGTGTTAGAAGCCTCCTTTCATACTTTGAGTTTGGGTGTTAGAAGCCTCCTTTCATACTGGGAAGTTTGCGTGTTAGAAGCCTCCTTTCATACTGGGAGTTTGTGTGTTAGAGGCCTCCTTTCATACTGGGGAGTTTAGGTGTTAGCAGCCTCTTTTCATAGTGGGGAGTTTGGGTGTTAGAAGCCTTCTTTCATAGTGGGGAGTTTGGGTGTTAGAAGCCTCCTTTCATACTGTGAGTTTGGGTGCTAGAAGCCTCCTTTCATAATGGGGAGTTTGGGTGTTAGAAGCCTCCTTTCATACTGGGGAGTTTGGGTGTCAGAAGCCTCCTTTCATACTGTAGAGTTTGGGTATTAGAAGCCTCCTTTCATACTGTGTAGTTTGGGTGTTAGAAGCCTCCTTTGATACTGGGGAGTTTGGGTGTTAGAAGCCTCCTTTCATACTGGGGAGTTTGGGTGCTAGAAGCCTCCTTTCATACTGGGGAGTTTAGGTGTTAGAAGCCTCATTTCATAGTGGGGAGTTTGGGTGTTAGAAGCCTCCTTTCATAGTGGGGAGTTTGGCTGTTCGAAGCCTCCTTTCATACTGGGGAGTTTAGGTGTTAGAAGCCTCCTTTCATAGCGAGGAGTTTGTGTGTTAGAAGCCTCCTTTCATACTAGGGAGTTTAGGTGTTAGAAGCCTTCTTTGATACTGGGGAGATTGGGTGTTAGAAGCCTCCTTTCATACTGGGGAGTTTGGGTGCTAGAAGCCTCCTTTCATACTGGGGAGTTTAGGTGTTAGAAGACTTCTTTGATACCGAGGAGTGTAGGTGTTAGAAGCCTTCTTTGATACTGGGGAGTTTGGGTGTTAGAAGCCTTCTTTGATACTGGGGAGTTTAGGTGGGAGTTTGGGTGTTAGAAGCCTCCTTTCAAACTGGGGAGTTTGGGAGTTAGAAGCCTCCTTTCATACTAGGAGTTTGGGTGTTAGAAGCCTCCTTTCATACTGGAAGTTTGGGTGGTAGAAGCCTCCTTTCATACTGGGGAGTTTGGGTGTTAGAAGCCTCATTTCATACTGGAAGTTTGGGTGTTAGAAGCCTCCTTTCATACTTTGAGTTTGGGTGTTAGAAGCCTCCTTTCATACTGGGAAGTTTGCGTGTTAGAAGCCTCCTTTCATACTGGGAGTTTGTGTGTTAGAGGCCTCCTTTCATACTGGGGAGTTTAGGTGTTAGCAGCCTCTTTTCATAGTGGGGAGTTTGGGTGTTAGAAGCCTTCTTTCATAGTGGGGAGTTTGGGTGTTAGAAGCCTCCTTTCATACTGTGAGTTTGGGTGCTAGAAGCCTCCTTTCATAATGGGGAGTTTGGGTGTTAGAAGCCTCCTTTCATACTGGGGAGTTTGGGTGTCAGAAGCCTCCTTTCATACTGTAGAGTTTGGGTATTAGAAGCCTCCTTTCATACTGTGTAGTTTGGGTGTTAGAAGCCTCCTTTGATACTGGGGAGTTTGGGTGTTAGAAGCCTCCTTTCATACTGGGGAGTTTGGGTGCTAGAAGCCTCCTTTCATACTGGGGAGTTTAGGTGTTAGAAGCCTCATTTCATAGTGGGGAGTTTGGGTGTTAGAAGCCTCCTTTCATAGTGGGGAGTTTGGCTGTTCGAAGCCTCCTTTCATACTGGGGAGTTTAGGTGTTAGAAGCCTCCTTTCATAGCGAGGAGTTTGTGTGTTAGAAGCCTCCTTTCATACTAGGGAGTTTAGGTGTTAGAAGCCTTCTTTGATACTGGGGAGATTGGGTGTTAGAAGCCTCCTTTCATACTGGGGAGTTTGGGTGCTAGAAGCCTCCTTTCATACTGGGGAGTTTAGGTGTTAGAAGACTTCTTTGATACCGAGGAGTGTAGGTGTTAGAAGCCTTCTTTGATACTGGGGAGTTTGGGTGTTAGAAGCCTTCTTTGATACTGGGGAGTTTAGGTGGGAGTTTGGGTGTTAGAAGCCTCCTTTCAAACTGGGGAGTTTGGGAGTTAGAAGCCTCCTTTCATACTAGGAGTTTGGGTGTTAGAAGCCTCCTTTCATACTGGGGAGTTTGGGTGTTAGAAGCCTCCTTTCATACTGGGAGTTTGGGTGATAGGAGCCTCCTTTCATACAGGGCAGTTTGGGTGTTAGAAGCCTTCTTTCATAGTGGGGAGTTTCGGTATTAGAAGCCTCCTTTCATACTTGGAGTTTGGGTGATAGGAGCCTCCTTTCATACTGGGGAGTTTAGGTGTTAGAAGGCTCCTTTTATAGTGGGTAGTTTGGCTGTTAGAAGCCTCCTTTCATACTATGGAGTTTAGGTGTTAGAAGCCTTCTTTGATACTGAGGAGTTTGGGTGTTAGAAGCCTCCTTTGATACTGGGGAGTTTGGGAGTTAGAAGCCTCCTTTCATAGTGGGGAGTTTGGCTGTTCGAAGCCTCCTTTCATACTGGGGAGTTTAGGTGTTAGAAGCCTCCTTTCATAGCGAGGAGTTTGTGTGTTAGAAGCCTCCTTTCATACTAGGGAGTTTAGGTGTTAGAAGCCTTCTTTGATACTGGGTAGATTGGGTGTTAGAAGCCTCCTTTCATACTGGGGAGTATGGGTTCTAGAAGCCTCCTTTCATACTGGGGAGTTTAGGTGTTAGAAGACTTCTTTGATACCGAGGAGTGTAGGTGTTAGAAGCCTTCTTTGATACTGGGGAGTTTGGGTGTTAGAAGCCTTCTTTGATACTGGGGAGTTTGGGTGTTGGAAGCCTTCTTTGATAATGCGGAGATTAGGTGAGAGTTTGGGTGTTAGAAGCCTCCTTTCATACTGGGGAGTTTGGGTGTTAGAAGCCTCCTTTCATACTGGGAGTTTGGGTGTTAGAAGCCTCCTTTCATACTGGGGATTTTGGGTGTTAGAAGCCTCATTTCATACTGGGAGTTTGGGTGTTAGAAACCTCCTTTCATACTGGGAGTTTGGGTGTTAGAAGCCTCCTTTCATACTGGGAAGTTTGGGTGTTAGAAGCCTCCTTTCATACTTAGAGTTTGTGTGATAGAGGCCTCCTTTCATAATGGGGAGTTTAGGTGTTAGAAACCTTCTTTAATACTGGGGAGTTTGTGTGTTAGAAGCCTTCTTTGATACTGGAGAGATTGGGTGTTAGAAGCCTCCTTTCATACTGGGGAGTTTAGGTGTTAGAAGACTTCTTTGATACTGAGGAGTTTGGGTGTTAGAAGCCTTCTTTGATACTGGGGAGTTTAAGTGGGAGTTTGGGTGTTAGAAGCCTCCTTTCATTCTGGGGAGTTTGGGTGTTAGAAGCCTCATTTCATACTGGGAGTTTGGGTGTTAGAAGCCTCCTTTCATACTGGGAGTTGGGTGTTAGAAGCCTCCTTTCATACTGGGAAGGTTGGGTGTTAGAAGCCTCCTTTCATACTGGGAGTTTGAGTGTTAGAGGCCTCCTTTCATACTGGGGAGTTTAGGTGTTAGAAACCTTCTTTAATACTGGGGAGTTTGGGTGTTAGAAGCCTCCTTTGATACTGGGGAGTTTGGGTGTTAGAAGCCTCCTTTGATACTGGGGAGTTTGGGTCTTAGAAGCCTTCTTTGATACTGTGGAGTTTAGGTGGCAGTTTGGGTGTTAGAAGCCTCCTTTCATACTAGGGAGTTTAGGTGTTAGAAGCCTTCTTTGATACTGGGGAGATTGGGTGTTAGAAGCCTCCTTTCATACTAGAGAGTTTGAGTGCTAGAAGCCTCCTTTCATAAAGGGGAGTTTAGGTGTTAGAAGACTTCTTTGATACTGAGGAGTTTGGGTGTTAGAAGCCTTCTTTGATGCTGGGGAGATTAGGTGGGAGTTTGGGTGTTAGAAGCCTCCTTTCAAACTGGGGAGTTTGGGTGTTAGAAGCCTCCTTTCATACTGGGAGTTTGGGTGTTAGAAGCTTCCTTTCATACTGGGGAGTTTGGGTGTTAGAAGCCTCATTTCATACTGGAAGTTTGGGTGGTAGAAGCCTCCTTTCATACTTTGAGTTTGGGTGTTAGAAGCCTCCTTTCATACTGGGAAGTTTGCGTGTTAGAAGCCTCCTTTCATACTGGGAGTTTGTGTGTTAGAGGCCTCCTTTCATACTGGGGAGTTTAGGTGTTAGCAGCCTCTTTTCATAGTGGGGAGTTTGGGTGTTAGAAGCCTTCTTTCATAGTGGGGAGTTTGGGTGTTAGAAGCCTCCTTTCATACTGTGAGTTTGGGTGCTAGAAGCCTCCTTTCATAATGGGGAGTTTGGGTGTTAGAAGCCTCCTTTCATACTGGGGAGTTTGGGTGTCAGAAGCCTCCTTTCATACTGTAGAGTTTGGGTATTAGAAGCCTCCTTTCATACTGTGTAGTTTGGGTGTTAGAAGCCTCCTTTGATACTGGGGAGTTTGGGTGTTAGAAGCCTCCTTTCATACTGTGTAGTTTGGGTGTTAGAAGCCTCCTTTGATACTGGGGAGTTTGGGTGTTAGAAGCCTCCTTTCATACTGTGTAGTTTGGGTGTTAGAAGCCTCCTTTGATACTGGGGAGTTTGGGTGTTAGAAGCCTCCTTTCATACTGGGGAGTTTAGGTGTTAGAAGCTTCATTTCATAGTGGGGAGTTTGGGTGTTAGAAGCCTCCTTTCATAGTGGGGAGTTTGGCTGTTCGAAGCCTCCTTTCATACTGGGGAGTTTAGGTGTTAGAAGTCTCCTTTCATAGCGAGGAGTATGTGTGTTAGAAGCCTCCTTTCATACTAGGGAGTTTAGGTGTTAGAAGCCTTCTTTGATACTGGGGAGATTGGGTGTTAGAAGCCTCCTTTCATACTGGGGAGTTTGGGTGCTAGAAGCCTCCTTTCATACTGGGGAGTTTAGGTGTTAGAAGACTTCTTTGATACCGAGGAGTGTAGGTGTTAGAAGCCTTCTTTGATACTGGGGAGTTTGGGTGTTAGAAGCCTTCTTTGATACTGGGGAGTTTAGGTGGGAGTTTGGGTGTTAGAAGCCTCCTTTCATACTGGGGAGTTTGGGTGTTAGAAGCCTCCTTTCATACTGGGAGTTTGGGTGATAGGAGCCTCCTTTCATACAGGGCAGTTTGGGTGTTAGAAGCCTCCTTTCATAGTGGGGAGTTTCGGTATTAGAAGCCTCCTTTCATACTTGGAGTTTGGGTGATAGGAGCCTCCTTTCATACTGGGGAGTTTAGGTGTTAGAAGGCTCCTTTTATAGTGGGTAGTTTGGCTGTTAGAAGCCTCCTTTCATACTATGGAGTTTAGGTGTTAGAAGTCTTCTTTGATACTGAGGAGTTTGGGTGTTAGAAGCCTCCTTTGATACTGGGGAGTTTGGGAGTTAGAAGCCTCCTTTCATAGTGGGGAGTTTGGCTGTTCGAAGCCTCCTTTCATACTGGGGAGTTTAGGTGTTAGAAGCCTCCTTTCATAGCGAGGAGTTTGTGTGTTAGAAGCCTCCTTTCATACTAGGGAGTTTAGGTGTTAGAAGCCTTCTTTGATACTGGGTAGATTGGGTGTTAGAAGCCTCCTTTCATACTGGGGAGTTTGGGTGCTAGAAGCCTCCTTTCATACTGGGGACTTTAGGTGTTAGAAGACTTCTTTGATACCGACGAGTGTAGGTGTTAGAAGCCTTCTTTGATACTGGGGAGTTTGGGTGTTAGAAGCCTTCTTTGATACTGGGGAGTTTACGTGGGAGTTTGGGTGTTAGAAGCCTTCTTTCATACTGGGGAGTTTGGGAGTTAGAAGCCTCCTTTCATACTAGGAGTTTGGGTGTTAGAAGCCTCCTTTCATACTGGGGAGTTTGGGCGTTAGAAGCCTCCTTTCATACTGGGAGTTTGGGTGATAGGAGCCTCCTTTCATACTGGGCAGTTTGGGTGTTAGAAGCCTCCTTTCATAGTGGGGAGTTTGGGTATTAGAAGCCTCCTTTCATACTGGGAGTTTGGGTGATAGGAGCCTCCTTTCATACTGGGGAGTTTAGGTGTTAGAAGGCTCCTTTCATAGTGGGTAGTTTGGCTGTTAGAAGCCTCCTTTCATACTATGGAGTTTAGGCGTTAGAAGCCTTCTTTGATACTGAGGAGTTTGGGTGTTAGAAGCCTTGTTTGATACTGGGGAGTTTAGGTGGGAGTTTGGGTGTTAGAAGCCTCCTTTCATACTGGGGAGTTTGGGTGTTAGAAGCCTCCTTTCATACTGGGAGTTTGGGTTTTAGAAGCCTCCTTTCATACTGGGGAGTTTGGGTGTTAGAAGCCTCCTTTCATACTGGGAGTTTGGGTTTTAGAAGCCTCCTTTCATACTGGGAGTTTGGGCGTTAGAAGCCTCCTTTCATACTGGGAGTTTGGGTGTTAGAAGCCTCCTTTCATACTGGGAGTTTAGGTGTTAGAAGCCTCCTTTCATACTGGGGAGTTTAGGTGTTAGAAAGCTTCTTCAATACTGGGGAGTTTGGGTGTTAGAAGCCTCCTTTGATACTGGGGAGTTTGCGTGTTAGAAGCCTCCTTTGATACTGGGGAGTTTGGGTGTTAGAAGCCTCCTTCGATACTGGGGAGTTTAGGTTTTTGAAGCCTCCTTTCATAGTGGGGAGTTTGGGTGTTAGAAGTCTCCTTTCATACTGGGGAGTTTAGATGTTAGAAGCCTTCTTTGATACAGGGGAGTTTGGGTTTTGGAAGCCTTCTTTGATACTTGGGAGTTTAGGTGGGAGTTTGGGTGTTAGAAGCCTCCTTTCATACTGGGGAGTTTAAGTGTTAGAAGCCTCCTTTCATACTGGGAGTTTGGGTGTTAGAAGCCTCCTTTCATACTGGGGAGTTTAGGTGTTAAAAGCCTCCTTTCATATTGGGGAGTTTGTGTGTTAGAAGCCTTCTTTGATACTGAGGAGTTTGGGTGTTAGAAGCCTTCTTTGATACCTGGGAGTTTAGGTGGGAGTTTGGGTGTTAGAAGCCTCCTTTCATACTGGGAGTTTGGGTATTAGAAGCCTCCTTTCATACTTGGGAGTTAGGGTGTTAGAAGCCTCCTTTCATACTGGGAGTTTGGGTGTTAGAAGCCTTCTTTGATACTGGGGAGTTTAGGTGATAGAAACCTTCTTTGATACTGGGGAGTTTGGATGTTAGAAGCCTCCTTTGAACCAGGGAAGATTGGGAGTTAAAAGCCTTTTTTGATACTGGGGAGTTTAGGTGGGAGTTTGGGTGTTAGAAGCCTCCTTTCATACTGGGGAGTTTGGGTGTTAGAAGCCTCCTTTCATACTGGGGAGTTTGGGTCTTAGAAGCCTCCTTTCATACTGGGAGTTTGGGTGATAGAACCTTCCTTTCATACTGGGCAGGTTGGGTGTTTGAAGCCTCCTTTCATAGTGGGGAGTTTGGGAGTTAGAAGCCTCCTTTCATACTGGGGGGTTTGGGTGTTAGAAGCCTCCTTTCATACTGGGGAGTTTAGGTGTTAGAAGCCTTCTTGATACTGAGGAGTTTGGGTGTTAGAAGCCTCCTTTGATACTGGGGAGTTTGGGTGTTAGAAGCTTTCTTTGATACTGGGGAGTTTAGGTGGAAGTTTGGGTGTTAGAAGCCTCGTTTCATACTGGGAGATTCGGTTTTAGAAGCCTCCTTTCAAACTGGGAGTTTGGGTGTTAGAAGACTTCTTTGATACTGGGGAGTTTAGGTGTTAGAAACCTTCTTTGATACTTGGGAGTTTGGGTGTTAGAAGCTTCCTTTGATACTGTGGAGATTGGGTGTTAAAAGCCTTCTTTGATACTGGGGAGTTTAGGCGGGAGTTTGGGTGATAGAAGCCTCCTTTCATACTGGGGAATTTGGGTGTTAGAAGCCTCCTTTCATACTGGGAGTTTGGGTGTTAGAAGCCTCCTTTGATACTGGGGAGTTTGGGTGTTAGAAGCCTCCTTTCATACTGGGAGTTTGGGTGATAGAAGCCTCCTTTCATACTGGGCAGTTTGGATGTTTGAAGCCTCCTTTCATAGTGGGGAGTTTGGGTGTTAGAAGCCTCCTTTCATAGTGGGGCGTTTGGCTGTTAGAAGCCTACTTTCATACTGGGGAGTTTGGCTGTTAGAAGCCTCCTTTCATACTAGGGAGTTTAGGTGTTTGAAGCCTTCTTTGATACTGGGGAGTTTGGGTGTTAGAAGCCTCGTTTCATACTGGGAGATTCGGTTTTAGAAGCCTCCTTTCATACTGGGAGTTTGGGTGTTAAAAGCCTTCTTTGATACTGGGGAGTTTAGGTGTTTGAAGCCTTCTTTGATACTGGGGAGTTTGGGTGTTAGAAGCCTCCTTTCATACTGGGGGGTTTGGGTGTTAGAAGCCTCCTTTCATACTGGGGAGTTTAGGTGTTAGAAGCCTTCTTGATACTGAGGAGTTTGGGTGTTAGAAACCTCCTTTGATACTGGGGAGTTTGGGTGTTAGAAGCCTTCTTTGATACTGGGGAGTTTAGGTGGAAGTTTGGGTGTTAGAAGCCTCGTTTCATACTGGGAGATTCGGTTTTAGAAGCCTCCTTTCATACTGGGAGTTTGGGTGTTAGAAGCCTTCTTTGATACTGGGGAGTTTAGGTGTTAGAAACCTTCTTTGATACTTGGGAGTTTGGACGTTAGAAGCCTCCTTTGATACTGTGGAGATTGGGTGTTAAAAGCGTTCTTTGATACTGGGGAGTTTAGGCGGGAGTTTGGGTGTTAGAAGCCTCCTTTCATACTGGGGAATTTGGGTGTTAGAAGCCTCCTTTCATACTGGGAGTTTGGGTGTTAGAAGCCTCCTTTCATACTGGGGAGTTTGGGTGTTAGAAGCCTCCTTTCATACTGGGAGTTTGGGTGATAGAAGCCTCCTTTCATACTGGGCAGTTTGGATGTTTGAAGCCTCCTTTCATAGTGGGGAGTTTGGGTGTTAGAAGCCTCCTTTCATAGTGGGGCGTTTGGCTGTTAGAAGCCTACTTTCATACTGGGGAGTTTGGCTGTTAGAAGCCTCCTTTCATACTAGGGAGTTTAGGTGTTTGAAGCCTTCTTTGATACTGGGGAGTTTGGGTGTTAGAAGCCTCCTTTCATACTGGGGGGTTTGGGTGTTAGAAGCCTCCTTTCATACTGGGGAGTTTAGGTGTTAGAAGCCTTCTTTGATACTGAGGAGTTTGGGAGTTAGAAGCCTCCTTTGATACTGTGGACTTTGGGTGTTAGAAGCCTTCTTTGATACTGGTGAGTTTAGGTGGGAGTTTGGGTGTTAGAAGCCTCCTTTCATACTGGGGAGTTTGGGTGTTAGAAGCCTCCTTTCATACTGGGAGATTCGATTTTAGAAGCCTCATTTCATACTGGGGAGTAGGGGTGTTAGAAGCCTCCTTTCATACTGGGGAGTTTGGGTGTTAGAAGCCTCCTTTCATACTGGGGAGTTTGGGTGTTAGAAGCCTTCTTTCATACTCTGGAGTTGGGGTGTTAGAAGCCTCCTTTAATACTGGGGAGTTTGAGTTCTACTAGCCTCCTTTCATACTGGGGAGTTTGGGCGTTAGAAGACTTCTTTGATACTGAGGAGTTTGGGTGTTAGAAGCCTTCTTTGATACTGGGGAGTTTAGGTGGGAGATTGAGTGTTAGAAGCCTCCTGTCATACTGGGAAGTTTGTGTGTTAGAAGCCTCCTTTCATACTGGGAGGTTTGTATGTTAGGAGCCTCCTTTCACACTGGGAGTTTCGGTGTTAGAAGCCTCCTTTCATACTGGGGAGTTTGGGTGTTAGAAGCCTCTTTTCATACTGGGAGTTTAGGTGTTAGAAGCTTTCTTTCATATTGGGGAGTTTGGGTGTTAGAAGCCTTCTTTGATACTGGGGAGTTTGAATGTTAGAAGCCTTCTTTGATACTGGGGACTTTAGGTGTTAGAAGCCTCCTTTCATAGTGGGAAGTTTGGGTGTTAGAAGCCTCCTTTGATACTGGGGAGTTTGGGTGTTAGAAGCCTTCTTTGATACTGGGGAGTTTAGGTGGGAGTTTGGGTGTTAGAAGCCTCCTTTCATAGTGGGAAGTTTGGGTGTTAGATGCCTCCTTTCATAGTGGGGAGTTTGGCTGTTAGAAGCCTCCTTTAATGCTAGGGAGTTTAGGTGTTAGAAGCCTCCTTTCATACTGTGTAGTTTGGGTGTTAGAAGCCTCCTTTGATACTGGGGAGTTTAGGTGTTAGAAGCCTCCTTTGCTACTGGGGAGTTTGGGTGTTAGAAGCCTCTTTTGATACTGGGGAGTTTAGGTGTTAGAAGCCTCCTTTGTTACTTCGGAGTTTGGGTGTAAGAAGCCTCCTTTCATAATGGGGAATTTGGGTGTTAGAAGCCCCCTTTCATACTGGGGAGTTTGGGTGTCAGAAGCCTCCTTTCATACTGGTAAGTTTGGGAATTAGAAGCCTCCTTTCATACTGTGTAGTTTGGGTGTTAGAAGCCTCCTTTGATACTGGGGAGTTTGGGTATTAGAAGACTCTTGATACTGGGGAGTTTGAGTGTAAGAAGCCTCCTTTCAAACTGGGGAGTTTGGGTGCTAGAAGCCTCCTTTCATAATGGGGAGTTTGGGTGTTAGAAGCCTCCTTTCATACTGGGAGATTCGATTTTAGAAGCCTCATTTCATACTGGGGAGTAGGGGTGTTAGAAGCCTCCTTTCATACTGGGGAGTTTGGGTGTTAGAAGCCTCCTTTCATACTGGGGAGTTTGGGTGTTAGAAGCCTTCTTTCATACTCTGGAGTTGGGGTGTTAGAAGCCTCCTTTAATACTGGGGAGTTTGAGTTCTACTAGCCTCCTTTCATACTGGGGAGTTTGGGCGTTAGAAGACTTCTTTGATACTGAGGAGTTTGGGTGTTAGAAGCCTTCTTTGATACTGGGGAGTTTAGGTGGGAGTTTGAGTGTTAGAAGCCTCCTGTCATACTGGGAAGTTTGTGTGTTAGAAGCCTCCTTTCATACTGGGAGGTTTGTGTGTTAGGAGCCTCCTTTCACACTGGGAGTTTCGGTGTTAGAAGCCTCCTTTCATACTGGGGAGTTTGGGTGTTAGAAGCCTCTTTTCATACTGGGAGTTTAGGTGTTAGAAGCTTTCTTTCATATTGGGGAGTTTGGGTGTTAGAAGCCTTCTTTGATACTGGGGAGTTTGAATGTTAGAAGCCTTCTTTGATACTGGGGACTTTAGGTGTTAGAAGCCTCCTTTCATAGTGGGAAGTTTGGGTGTTAGAAGCCTCCTTTGATACTGGGGAGTTTGGGTGTTAGAAGCCTTCTTTGATACTGGGGAGTTTAGGTGGGAGTTTGGGTGTTAGAAGCCTCCTTTCATAGTGGGAAGTTTGGGTGTTAGATGCCTCCTTTCATAGTGGGGAGTTTGGCTGTTAGAAGCCTCCTTTAATGCTAGGGAGTTTAGGTGTTAGAAGCCTCCTTTCATACTGTGTAGTTTGGGTGTTAGAAGCCTCCTTTGATACTGGGGAGTTTAGGTGTTAGAAGCCTCCTTTGCTACTGGGGAGTTTGGGTGTTAGAAGCCTCTTTTGATACTGGGGAGTTTAGGTGTTAGAAGCCTCCTTTGTTACTTCGGAGTTTGGGTGTAAGAAGCCTCCTTTCATAATGGGGAATTTGGGTGTTAGAAGCCCCCTTTCATACTGGGGAGTTTGGGTGTCAGAAGCCTCCTTTCATACTGGTAAGTTTGGGAATTAGAAGCCTCCTTTCATACTGTGTAGTTTGGGTGTTAGAAGCCTCCTTTGATACTGGGGAGTTTGGGTATTAGAAGACTCTTGATACTGGGGAGTTTGAGTGTAAGAAGCCTCCTTTCAAACTGGGGAGTTTGGGTGCTAGAAGCCTCCTTTCATAATGGGGAGTTTGGGTGGTAGAAGCCTCTTTCATACTGGGGAGTTTGGGTGTCAGAAGTCTCCTTTCATACTGTAGAGTTTGGGTATTAGAAGCCTCCTTTCATACTGTGTAGTTTGGGTGTTAGAAGCCTCCTTTGATACTGGGGAGTTTGGGTGTTAGAAGCCTCCTTTCATACTGGGAGTTTGGGTGATAGAAGTCTCCTTTCATACTGGGCAGTTTGGATGTTTGAAGCCTCCTTTCATAGTGGGGAGTTTGGGTGTTAGAAGCCTCCTTTCATAGTGGGGCGTTTGGCTGTTAGAAGTCTACTTTCATACTGGGGAGTTTGGCTGTTAGAAGCCTCCTTTCATACTAGGGAGTTTAGGTGTTTGAAGCCTTCTTTGATACTGGGGAGTTTGGGTGTTAGAAGCCTCCTTTCATACTGGGGGGTTTGGGTGTTAGAAGCCTCCTTTCATACTGAGGAGTTTGGGTGTTAGAAGCCTCCTTTGATACTGGGGACTTTGGGTGTTAGAAGCCTTCTTTGATACTGGTGAGTTTAGATGGGAGTTTGGGTGTTAGAAGCCTCCTTTCATACTGGGGAGTTTGGGTGTTAGAAGCCTCCTTTCATACTGGGAGATTCGATTTTAGAAGCCTCATTTCATACTGGGGAGTAGGGGTGTTAGAAGCCTCCTTTCATACTGGGGAGTTTGGGTGTTAGAAGCCTCCTTTCATACTCTGGAGTTGGGGTGTTAGAAGCCTCCTTTAATACTGGGGAGTTTGAGTTCTACTAGCCTCCTTTCATACTGGGGGGTTTAGGCGTTAGAAGACTTCTTTGATACTGAGGAGTTTGGGTGTTAAAAGCCTTCTTTGATACTGGGGAGTTTAGGTGGGAGTTTGAGTGTTAGAAGCCTCCTGTCATACTGGGAAGTTTGTGTGTTAGAAGCCTCCTTTCATACTGGGAGGTTTGTGTGTTAGAAGCCTCCTTTCACACTGGGAGTTTCGGTGTTAGAAGCCTCCTTTCATACTGGGGAGTTTGGGTGTTAGAAGCCTCCTTTCATACTGGGAATTTAGGTGTTAGAAGCTTTCTTTGATATTGGGGAGTTTGGGTGTTAGAAGCCTTCTTTGATACTGGGGAGTTTGAATGTGAGAAGCCTTCTTTGATACTGGGGACTTTAGGTGTTAGAATCCTCCTTTCATAGTGGGAAGTTTGGGTGTTAGAAGCCCCCTTTGATACTGGGGAGTTTGGGTGTTAGAAGCCTTCTTTGATACTGGGGAGTTTAGGTGGGAGTTTGGGTGTTAGAAGCCTCCTTTCATACTGGGCAGTTTGGGTGTTAGAAGCCTACTTTCATACTGGGAGTTTGGGTGTTAGAAGCCTCCTTTCATGCTGGCGAGTTTGGGTGTTAGAAGCCTCCTTTGATGCTGGGGAGTTTAGGTGTTAGAAGCCTCCTTTCATAGTGGAGAGTTTGGCTGTTAGAAACCTCCTTTCATATTGGGGACTTTAGGTGTTAGAAGACTCCTTTCATAGTGGGGAGTTTGGGTGTTAGAAGCCTCCTTTTATACTGGGGAGTTTGGGTGTTAGAAGCCTCCCTTGATGCTGGGGAGTTTGGGTGTTAGAAGCCTCCTTTCATAGTGGAGAGTTTGGCTGTTAGAAACCTCCTTTCACACTGGGACTTTAGGTGTTAGAAGACTCCTTTCATAGTGGGGAGTTTGGGTGTTAGAAGCCTCCTTTCATACTGGGGAGCTTGGGTGTTAGAAGCCTCCTTTCATACTGGGGAGTTTAGGTGTTAGAAGCTTTCTTTGATACTGAGGAGTTTGGGTGTTAGAAGCCTCCTTTGATACTGGGGACTTTGTGTGTTAGAAGCCTTCTTTGATACTGGTGAGTTTAGGTGGGAGTTTGGGTGTTAGAAGCCTCCTTTCATACTGGGGAGTTTGGGTGTTAGACGCCTCCTTTCATACTGGGAGATTCGATTTTAGAAGCCTCATTTCATACTGAGGAGTAGGGGTGTTAGAAGCCTCCTTTCATACTGGGGAGTTTGGGTGTTAGAAGCCTCCTTTCATACTCTGGAGTTGGGGTGTTAGAAGCCTCCTTTAATACTGGGGAGTTTGAGTTCTACTAGCCTCCTTTCATACTGGGGAGTTTAGGCGTTAGAAGACTTCTTTGATACTGAGGAGTTTGGGTGTTAGAAGCCTTCTTTGATACTGGAGAGTTTAGGTGGGAGTTTGAGTGTTAGAAGCCTCCTGTCATACTGGGAAGTTTGTGTGTTAGAAGCCTCCTTTCACACTGGGAGTTTCGGTGTTAGAAGCCTCCTTTCATACTGGGGAGTTTGGGTGTTAGAAGCCTCTTTTCATACTGGGAGTTTAGGTGTTAGAAGCTTTCTATCATATTGGGGAGTTTGGGTGTTAGAAGCCTTCTTCGATACTGGGGAGTTTGAATGTTAGAAGCCTTCTTTGATACTGGGGACTTTAGGTGTTAGAAGCCTCCTTTCATAGTGGGAAGTTTTGTGTGTTAGAAGCCTCCTTTGATACTGGGGAGTTTGGGTGTTAGAAGCCTTCTTTGATACTGGGGAGTTTGAATGTTAGAAGCCATCTTTGATACTGGGGACTTTAGGTGTTAGAATCCTCCTTTCATAGTGGGAAGTTTGGGTGTTAGAAGCCCCCTTTGATACTGGGGAGTTTGGGTGTTAGAAGCCTTCTTTGATACTGGGGAGTTTAGGTGGGAGTTTGGGTGTTAGAAGCCTCCTTTCATACTGGGGAGTTTGGGTGTTAAAAGCCTCCTTTCATACTGGGAGTTTGGGTGTTAGAAGCCTCCTTTCATGCTGTCGAGTTTGGGTGTTAGAAGCCTCCTTTGATGCTGGTGAGTTTAGGTGTTAGAAGCCTTCTTTGATACTGGTGAGTTTAGGTGGGAGTTTGGGTGTTAGAAGCCTCCTTTCATACTGGGGAGTTTGGGTGTTAGAAGCCTCCTTTCATACTGGGAGATTCGATTTTAGAAGTCTCATTTCATACTGGGGAGTAGGGGTGTTAGGAGCCTCCTTTCATACTGGGGAGTTTGGGTGTTAGAAGCCTCCTTTCATACTCTGGAGTTGGGGTGTTAGAAGCCTCCTTTAATACTGGGGAGTTTGAGTTCTACTAGCCTCCTTTCATACTGGGGAGTTTAGGCGTTAGAAGACTTATTTGATACTGAGGAGTTTGGGTGTTAGAAGCCTTCTTTGATACTGGGGAGTTTAGGTGGGAGTTTGAGTGTTAGAAGCCTCCTGTCATACTGGGAAGTTTGTGTGTTAGAAGCCTCCTTTCATACTGGGAGGTTTGTGTGTTAGGAGCCTCCTTTCACACTGGGAGTTTCGGTGTTAGAAGCCTCCTTTCATACTGGGGAGTTTGGGTGTTAGAAGCCTCTTTTCATATTGGGGAGTTTGGGTGTTAGAAGCCTTCTTTGATACTGGGGAGTTTGAATGTTAGAAGCCTTCTTTGATACTGGGGACTTTAGGTGTTAGAATCCTCCTTTCATAGTGGGAAGTTTGGGTGTTAGAAGCCCCCTTTGATACTGGGGAGTTTGGGTGTTAGAAGCCTTCTTTGATACTGGGGAGTTTAGGTGGGAGTTTGGGTGTTAGAAGCCTCCTTTCATACTGGGGAGTTTGGGTGTTAGAAGCCTCCTTTCATACTGGGAGTTTGGGTGTTAGAAGCCTCCTTTCATGCTGGCGAGTTTGGGTGTTAGAAGCCTCCTTTGATGCTGGGGAGTTTAGGTGTTAGAAGCCTCCTTTCATAGTGGAGAGTTTGGCTGTTATAAACCTCCTTTCATATTGGGGACTTTAGGTGTTAGAAGACTCCTTTCATAGTGGGGAGTTTGGGTGTTAGAAGCCTCCTTTTATACTGGGGAGTTTGGGTGTTAGAAGCCTCCCTTGATGCTGGGGAGTTTAGGTGTTAGAAGCCTCCTTTCATAGTGGAGAGTTTGGCTGTTAGAAACCTCCTTTCACACTGGGACTTTAGGTGTTAGAAGACTCCTTTCATTGTGGGGAGTTTGGGTGTTAGAAGCCTCCTTTCATACTGGGGAGCTTGGGTGTTAGAAGCCTCCTTTCATACTGGGGAGTTTAGGTGTTAGAAGCTTTCTTTGATACTGAGGAGTTTGGGTGTTAGAAGCCTCCTTTGATACTGGGGACTTTGGGTGTTAGAAGCCTTCTTTGATACTGGTGAGTTTAGGTGGGAGTTTGGGTGTTAGAAGCCTCCTTTCATACTGGGGAGTTTGGGTGTTAGAAGCCTCCTTTCATACTGGGAGATTCGATTTTAGAAGCCTCATTTCATACTGGGGAGTAGGGGTGTTAGAAGTCTCCTTTCATACTGGGGAGTTTGGGTGTTAGAAGCCTCCTTTCATACTCTGGAGTTGGGGTGTTAGAAGCCTCCTTTAATACTGGGGAGTTTGAGTTCTACTAGCCTCCTTTCATACTGGGGAGTTTAGGCGTTAGAAGACTTCTTTGATACTGAGGAGTTTGAGTGTTGGAAGCCTTCTTTGATACTGGGGAGTTTAGGTGGGAGTTTGAGTGTTAGAAGCCTCCTGTCATACTGGGAAGTTTGTGTGTTAGAAGCCTCCTTTCATACTGGGAGGTTTGTGTGTTAGGAGCCTCCTTTCACACTGGGAGTTTCGGTGTTAGAAGCCTCCATTCATACTGGGGAGTTTGGGTGTTAGAAGCCTCTTTTCATACTGGGAGTTTAGGTGTTAGAAGCTTTCTATCATATTGGGGAGTTTGGGTGTTAGAAGCCTTCTTTGATACTGGGGAGTTTGAATGTTAGAAGCCTTCTTTGATACTGGGGACTTTAGGTGTTAGAAGCCTCCTTTCATAGTGGGAAGTTTGGGTGTTAGAAGCCTCCTTTGATACTGGGGAGTTTGGGTGTTAGAAGCCTTCTTTGATACTGGGGAGTTTAGGTGGGAGTTTGGGTGTTAGAAGCCTCCTTTCATAGTGGGAAGTTTGGGTGTTAGAAGCCTCCTTTCATAGTGGGGAGTTTGGCTGTTAGAAGCCTCCTTTAATGCTAGGGAGTTTAGGTGTTAGAAGCCTCCTTTCATACTGTGTAGTTTGGGTGTTAGAAGCCTCCTTTGATACTGGGGAGTTTAGGTGTTAGAAGCCTCCTTTGGTACTGGGGAGTTTGGGTGTTAGAAGCCTCTTTTGATACTGGGGAGTTTAGGTGTTAGAAGCCTCCTTTGTTACTTCGGAGTTTGGGTGTAAGAAGCCTCCTTTCATAATGGGGAGTTTGGGTGTTAGAAGCCCCCATTCATACTGGGGAGTTTGGGTGTCAGAAGCCTCCTTTCATACTGGTAAGTTTGGGAATTAGAAGCCTCCTTTCATACTGTGTAGTTTGGGTGTTAGAAGCCTCCTTTGATACTGGGGAGTTTGGGTATTAGAAGACTCTTGATACTGGGGAGTTTGTGTGTAAGAAGCCTCCTTTCAAACTGGGGAGTTTGTGTGCTAGAAGCCTCCTTTCATAATGGGGAGTTTGGGTGTTAGAAGCCTCCTTTCATACTGGGGAGTTTGGGTGTCAGAAGTCTCCTTTCATACTGTAGAGTTTGGGTATTAGAAGCCTCCTTTCATACTGTGTAGTTTGGGTGTTAGAAGCCTCCTTTGATACTGGGGAGTTTGGGTGTTAGAAGCCTCCTTTCATACTGGGGAGTTTGGGTCTCAAAAGTCTCCTTTCATACTGTAGAGTTTGGGTATTAGAAGCCTCCTTTCATACTGTGTAGTTTGGGTGTTAGAAGCCTCCTTTGATACTGGGGAGTTTGAATGTTAGAAGCCTTCTTTGATACTGGGGACTGTAGGTGTTAGAATCCTTCTTTCATACTGTAGAGTTTGGGTATTAGAAGCCTCCTTTCATACTGTGAAGTTTGGGTGTTAGAAGCCCCCTTTGATACTGGGGAGTTTGGGTGTTAGAAGCCTTCTTTGATACTGGGGAGTTTAGGTGGGAGTTTGGGTGTTAGAAGCCTCCTTTCATACTGGGGAGTTTGGGTGTTAGAAGCCTCCTTTCATACTGGGAGTTTGGGTGTTAGAAGCCTCCTTTCATGCTGGCGAGTTTGGGTGTTAGAAGCCTCCTTTGATGCTGGGGAGTTTAGGTGTTAGAAGCCTCCTTTCATAGTGGAGAGTTTGGCTGTTAGAAACCTCCTTTCATATTGGGGACTTTAGGTGTTAGAAGACTCCTTTCATAGTGGGGAGTTTGGGTGTTAGAAGCCTCCTTTTATACTGGGGAGTTTGGGTGTTAGAAGCCTCCCTTGATGCTGGGGAGTTTAGGTGTTAGAAGCCTCCTTTCATAGTGGAGAGTTTGGCTGTTAGAAACCTCCTTTCACACTGTGACTTTAGGTGTTAGAAGACTCCTTTCATAGTGGGGAGTTTGGGTGTTAGAAGCCTCCTTTCATACTGGGGAGCTTGGGTGTTAGAAGCCTCCTTTCATACTGGTGAGTTTAGGTATTAGAAGCTTTCTTTGATACTGAGGAGTTTGGGTGTTAGAAGCCTCCTTTGATACTGGGGACTTTGGGTGTTAGAAGCCTTCTTTGATACTGGTGAGTTTAGGTGGGAGTTTGGGTGTTAGAAGCCTACTTTCATACTAGGGAGTTTGGGTGTTAGAAGCCTCCTTTCATACTGGGAGATTCGATTTTAGAAGCCTCATTTCATACTGGGGAGTAGGGGTGTTAGAAGCCTCCTTTCATACTGGGGAGTTTGGGTGTTAGAAGCCTCCTTTCATACTCTGGAGTTGGGGTGTTAGAAGCCTTCTTTAATACTGGGGAGTTTGAATTCTACTAGCCTCCTTTCATACTGGGGAGTTTAGGCGTTAGAAGACTTCTTTGATACTGAGGAGTTTGGGTGTTAGAAGCCTTCTTTGATACTGGGGAGTTTAGGTGGGAGTTTGAGTGTTAGAAGCCTCCTGTCATACTGGGAAGTTTGTGTGTTAGAAGCCTCCTTTCATACTGGGAGGTTTGTGTGTTAGGAGCCTCCTTTCACACTGGGAGTTTCGGTGTTAGAAGCCTCCTTTCATACTGGGGAGTTTGGGTGTTAGAAGCCTCTTTTCATACTGGGAGTTTAGGTGTTAGAAGCTTTCTATCATATTGGGGAGTTTGGGTGTTAGAAGCCTTCTTTGATACTGGGGAGTTTGAATGTTAGAAGCCTTCTTTGATACTGGGGACTTTAGGTGTTAGAAGCCTCCTTTCATAGTGGGAAGTTTGGGTGTTAGAAGCCTCCTTTGATACTGGGGAGTTTGGGTGTTAGAAGCCTTCTTTGATACTGGGGAGTTTAGGTGGGAGTTTGGGTGTTAGAAGCCTCCTTTCATAGTGGGAAGTTTGGGTGTTAGAAGCCTCCTTTCATAGTGGGGAGTTTGGCTGTTAGAAGCCTCCTTTAATGCTAGGGAGTTTAGGTGTTAGAAGCCTCCTTTCATACTGTGTAGTTTGGGTGTTAGAAGCCTCCTTTGATACTGGGGAGTTTAGGTATTAGAAGCCTCCTTTGGTACTGGGGAGTTTGGGTGTTAGAAGCCTCTTTTGATACTGGGGAGTTTAGGTGTTAGAAGCCTCCTTTGTTACTTCGGAGTTTGGGTGTAAGAAGCCTCCTTTCATAATGGGGAGTTTGGGTGTTAGAAGCCCCCTTTCATACTGGGGAGTTTGGGTGTCAGAAGCCTCCTTTCATACTGGTAAGTTTGGGAATTAGAAGCCTCCTTTCATACTGTGTAGTTTGGGTGTTAGAAGCCTCCTTTGATACTGGGGAGTTTGGGTATTAGAAGACTCTTGATACTGGGGAGTTTGTGTGTAAGAAGCCTCCTTTAAAACTGGGGAGTTTGGGTGCTAGAAGCCTCCTTTCATAATGGGGAGTTTGGGTGTTAGAAGCCTCCTTTCATACTGGGGAGTTTGGGTGTCAGAAGTCTCCTTTCATACTGTAGAGTTTGGGTATTAGAAGCCTCCTTTCATACTGTGTAGTTTGGGTGTTAGAAGCCTCCTTTGATACTGGGGAGTTTGGGTGTTAGAAGCTTCCTTTCATACTGGGAGTTTGGGTTATAGAAGCCTCCTTTCATACTGGGCAGTTTGGATGTTTGAAGCCTCCTTTCATAGTGGGGAGTTTGGGTGCTAGAAGCCTCCTTTCATAATGGGGAGTTTGGGTGTTAGAAGCCTCCTTTCATACTGGGGAGTTTGGGTGTCAGAAGTCTCCTTTCATACTGTAGAGTTTGGGTATTAGAAGCCTCCTTTCATACTGTGTAGTTTGGGTGTTAGAAGCCTCCTTTGATACTGGGGAGTTTGGGTGTTAGAAGCCTCCTTTCATACTGGGAGTTTGGGTGATAGAAGCCTCCTTTCATACTGGGCAGTTTGGATGTTTGAAGCCTCCTTTCATAGTGGGGAGTTTGGGTGTTAGAAGCCTCCTTTCATAGTGGGGCGTTTGGCTGTTAGAAGCCTACTTTCATACTGGGGAGTTTGGCTGTTAGAAGCCTCCTTTCATACTAGGGAGTTTAGGTGTTTGAAGCCTTCTTTGATACTGGGGAGTTTGGGTGTTAGAAGCCTCCTTTCATACTGGGGGGTTTGGGTGTTAGAAGCCTCCTTTCATACTGGGGAGTTTAGGTGTTAGAAGCCTTCTTTGATACTGAGGAGTTTGGGTGTTAGAAGCCTCCTTTGATACTGGGGACTTTGGGTGTTAGAAGCCTTCTTTGATACTGGTGAGTTTAGGTGGGAGTTTGGGTGTTAGAAGCCTCCTTTCATACTGGGGAGTTTGGGTGTTAGAAGCCTCCTTTCATACTCTGGAGTTGGGGTGTTAGAAGCCTCCTTTAATACTGGGGAGTTTGAGTTCTACTAGCCTCCTTTCATACTGGGGAGTTTAGGCGTTAGAAGACTTATTTGATACTGAGGAGTTTGGGTGTTAGAAGCCTCCTTTCATACTGGGAATTTAGGTGTTAGAAGCTTTCTTTGATATTGGGGAGTTTGGGTGTTAGAAGCCTTCTTTGATACTGGGGAGTTTGAATGTTAGATGCCTTCTTTGATACTGGGGACTTTAGGTGTTAGAATCCTCCTTTCATAGTGGGAAGTTTGGGTGTTAGAAGCCCCCTTTGATACTGGGGAGTTTGGGTGTTAGAAGCCTTCTTTGATACTGGGGAGTTTAGGTGGGAGTTTGGGTGTTAGAAGCCTCCTTTCATACTGGGGAGTTTGGGTGTTAGAAGCCTCCTTTCATACTGGGAGTTTGGGTGTTAGAAGCCTCCTTTCATGCTGGCGAGTTTGGGTGTTAGAAGCCTCCTTTGATGCTGGTGAGTTTAGGTGTTAGAAGCCTTCTTTGATGCTGGTGAGTTTAGGTGGGAGTTTGGGTGTTAGAATCCTCCTTTCATACTGGGGAGTTTGGGTGTTAGAAGCCTCCTTTCATACTGGGAGATTCGATTTTAGAAGCCTCATTTCATACTGGGGAGTAGGGGTGTTAGAAGCCTCCTTTCATACTGGGGAGTTTGGGTGTTAGAAGCCTCCTTTCATACTCTGGAGTTGGGGTGTTAGAAGCCTCCTTTAATACTGGGGAGTTTGAGTTCTACTAGCCTCCTTTCATACTGGGGAGTTTAGGCGTTAGAAGACTTATTTGATACTGAGGAGTTTGGGTGTTAGAAGCCTTCTTTCATAATGGGGAGTTTGGGTGTTAGAAGCCCCCTTTCATACTGGGGAGTTTGGGTGTCAGAAGCCTCCTTTCATACTGGTAAGTTTGGGAATTAGAAGCCTCCTTTCATACTGTGTAGTTTGGGTGTTAGAAGCCTCCTTTGATACTGGGGAGTTTGGGTATTAGAAGACTCTTGATACTGGGGAGTTTGTGTGTAAGAAGCCTCCTTTCATAATGGGGAGTTTGGGTGTTAGAAGCCTCCTTTCATACTCTGGAGTTTGGGTGTCAGAAGTCTCCTTTCATACTGTAGAGTTTGGGTATTAGAAGCCTCCTTTCATACTGTGTAGTTTGGGTGTTAGAAGCCTCCTTTGATACTGGGGAGTTTGGGTGTTAGAAGCCTCCTTTCATACTGGGAGTTTGGGTGATAGAAGCCTCCTTTCATACTGGGCAGTTTGGATGTTTGAAGCCTCCTTTCATAGTGGGGAGTTTGAGTGTTAGAAGCCTCCTTTCATAGTGGGGCGTTTGGCTGTTAGAAGCCTACTTTCATACTGGGGAGTTTGGCTGTTAGAAGCCTCCTTTCATACTAGGGAGTTTAGGTGTTTGAAGCCTTCTTTGATACTGGGGAGTTTGGGTGTTAGAAACCTCCTTTCATACTGGGGGGTTTGGGTGTTAGAAGCCTCCTTTCATACTGGGGAGTTTAGGTGTTAGAAGCCTTCTTTGATACTGAGGAGTTTGGGTGTTAGAAGCCTCCTTTGATACTGGGGACTTTGGGTGTTAGAAGCCTTCTTTGATACTGGTGAGTTTAGGTGGGAGTTTGGGTGTTAGAAGCCTCCTTTCATACTGGGGAGTTTGGGTGTTAGAAGCCTCCTTTCATACTCTGGAGTTGGGGTGTTAGAAGCCTTCTTTGATACTGGGGAGTTTAGGTGGGAGTTTGAGTGTTAGAAGCCTCCTGTCATACTGGGAAGTTTGTGTGTTAGAAGCCTCCTTTCATACTGGGAGGTTTGTGTGTTAGGAGCCTCCTTTCACACTGGGAGTTTCGGTGTTAGAAGCCTCCTTTCATACTGGGGAGTTTGGGTGTTAGAAGCCTCTTTTCATACTGGGAGTTTAGGTGTTAGAAGCTTTCTATCATATTGGGGAGTTTGGGTGTTAGAAGCCTTCTTTGATACTGGGGAGTTTGAATGTTAGAAGCCTTCTTTGATACTGGGGACTTTAGGTGTTAGAAGCCTCCTTTCATAGTGGGAAGTTTGGGTGTTAGAAGCCTCCTTTGATACTGGGGAGTTTGGGTGTTAGAAGCCTTCTTTGATACTGGGGAGTTTAGGTGGGAGTTTGGGTGTTAGAAGCCTCCTTTCATAGTGGGAAGTTTGGGTGTTAGAAGCCTCCTTTCATAGTGGGGAGTTTGGCTGTTAGAAGCCTCCTTTAATGCTAGGGAGTTTAGGTGTTAGAAGCCTCCTTTCATACTGTGTAGTTTGGGTGTTAGAAGCCTCCTTTGATACTGGGGAGTTTAGGTATTAGAAGCCTCCTTTGATACTGGGGAGTTTGGGTGTTAGAAGCCCCCTTTCATACTGGGGAGTTTGGGTGTCAGAAGCCTCCTTTCATACTGGTAAGTTTGGGAATTAGAAGCCTCCTTTCATACTGTGTAGTTTGGGTGTTAGAAGCCTCCTTTGATACTGGGGAGTTTGGGTGTTAGAAGCCTCCTTTCATACTGGGAGTTTGGGTGATAGAAGCCTCCTTTCATACTGGGCAGTTTGGATGTTTGAAGCCTCCTTTCATAGTGGGGAGTTTGGGTGCTAGAAGCCTCCTTTCATAATGGGGAGTTTGGGTGTTAGAAGCCTCCTTTCATACTGGGGAGTTTGGGTGTCAGAAGTCTCCTTTCATACTGTAGAGTTTGGGTATTAGAAGCCTCCTTTCATACTGTGTAGTTTGGGTGTTAGAAGCCTCCTTTGATACTGGGGAGTTTGGGTGTTAGAAGCCTCCTTTCATACTGGGAGTTTGGGTGATAGAAGCCTCCTTTCATACTGGGCAGTTTGGATGTTTGAAGCCTCCTTTCATAGTGGGGAGTTTGGGTGTTAGAAGCCTCCTTTCATAGTGAGGCGTTTGGCTGTTAGAAGCCTACTTTCATACTGGGGAGTTTGGCTGTTAGAAGCCTCCTTTCATACTAGGGAGTTTAGGTGTTTGAAGCCTTCTTTGATACTGGGGAGTTTGGGTGTTAGAAGCCTCCTTTCATACTGGGGGGTTTGGGTGTTAGAAGCCTCCTTTCATACTGGGGAGTTTAGGTGTTAGAAGCCTTCTTTGATACTGAGGAGTTTGGGTGTTAGAAGCCTCCTTTGATACTGGGGAGTTTGGGTGTTAGAAGCCTCCTTTCATACTGGGGGGTTTGGGTGTTAGAAGCCTCCTTTCATACTGGGGAGTTTAGGTGTTAGAAGCCTTCTTTGATACTGAGGAGTTTGAATGTTAGATGCCTTCTTTGATACTGGGGACTTTAGGTGTTAGAATCCTCCTTTCATAGTGGGAAGTTTGGGTGTTAGAAGCCCCCTTTGATACTGGGGAGTTTGGGTGTTAGAAGCCTTCTTTGATACTGGGGAGTTTAGGTGGGAGTTTGGGTGTTAGAAGCCTCCTTTCATACTGGGGAGTTTGGATGTTAGAAGCCTCCTTTCATACTCTGGAGTTGGGGTGTTAGAAGCCTCCTTTAATACTGGGGAGTATGAGTTCTACTAGCCTCCTTTCATACTGGGGAGTTTAGGCGTTAGAAGACTTCTTTGATACTGAGGAGTTTGGGTGTTAGAAGCCTCCTTTCATACTGGGAATTTAGGTGTTAGAAGCTTTCTTTGATATTGGGGAGTTTGGGTGTTAGAAGCCTTCTTTGATACTGGGGAGTTTGAATGTTAGATGCCTTCTTTGATACTGGGGACTTTAGGTGTTAGAATCCTCCTTTCATAGTGGGAAGTTTGGGTGTTAGAAGCCCCCTTTGATACTGGGGAGTTTGGGTGTTAGAAGCCTTCTTTGATACTGGGGAGTTTAGGTGGGAGTTTAGGTGTTAGAAGCCTCCTTTCATACTGGGGAGTTTGGGTGTTAAAAGCCTCCTTTCATACTGGGAGTTTGGGTGTTAGAAGCCTCCTTTCATACTCTGGAATTGGGGTGTTAGAAGCCTCCTTTAATACTGGGGAGTATGAGTTCTACTAGCCTCCTTTCATACTGGGGAGTTTAGGCGTTAGAAGACTTCTTTGATACTGAGGAGTTTGGGTGTTAGAAGCCTCCTTTCATACTGGGAATTTAGGTGTTAGAAGCCCCCTTTCATACTGGGGAGTTTGGGTGTTAGAAGCCTCCTTTCATACTGGGGAGTTTGGGTGTCAGTAGTCTCCTTTCATACTGTAGAGTTTGGGTATTAGAAGCCTCCTTTCATACTGTGTAGTTTGGGTGTTAGAAGCCTCCTTTGATACTGGGGAGTTTGGGTGTTAGAAGCCTCCTTTCATACTGGGAGTTTGGGTGATAGAAGCCTCCTTTCATACTGGGCAGTTTGGATGTTTGAAGCCTCCTTTCATAGTGGGGAGTTTGGGTGCTTGAAGCCTCCTTTCATAATGGGGAGTTTGGGTGTTAGAAGCCTCCTTTCATACTGGGGAGTTTGGGTGTCAGAAGTCTCCTTTCATACTGTAGAGTTTGGGTATTAGAAGCCTCCTTTCATACTGTGTAGTTTGGGTGTTAGAAGCCTCCTTTGATACTGGGGAGTTTGGGTGTTAGAAGCCTCCTTTCATACTGGGCAGTTTGGATGTTTGAAGCCTCCTTTCATAGTGGGGAGTTTGGGTGCTAGAAGCCTCCTTTCATAATGGGGAGTTTGGGTGTTAGAAGCCTCCTTTCATACTGGGGAGTTTGGGTGTCAGAAGTCTCCTTTCATACTGTAGAGTTTGGGTATTAGAAGCCTCCTTTCATACTGTGTAGTTTGGGTGTTAGAAGCCTCCTTTGATACTGGGGAGTTTGGGTGTTAGAAGCCTCCTTTCATACTGGGAGTTTGGGTGATAGAAGCCTCCTTTCATACTGGGCAGTTTGGATGTTTGAAGCCTCCTTTCATAGTGGGGAGTTTGGGTGTTAGAAGCCTCCTTTCATAGTGAGGCGTTTGGCTGTTAGAAGCCTACTTTCATACTGGGGAGTTTGGCTGTTAGAAGCCTCCTTTCATACTAGGGAGTTTAGGTGTTTGAAGCCTTCTTTGATACTGGGGAGTTTGGGTGTTAGAAGCCTCCTTTCATACTGGGGGGTTTGGGTGTTAGAAGCCTCCTTTCATACTGGGGAGTTTAGGTGTTAGAAGCCTTCTTTGATACTGAGGAGTTTGGGTGTTAGAAGCCTCCTTTGATACTGGGGACTTTGGGTGTTAGAAGCCTTCTTTGATACTGGTGAGTTTAGGTGGGAGTTTGGGTGTTAGAAGCCTCCTTTCATACTGGGGAGTTTGGGTGTTAGAAGCCTCCTTTCATACTCTGGAGTTGGGGTGTTAGAAGCCTCCTTTAATACTGGGGAGTTTGAGTTCTACTAGCCTCCTTTCATACTGGGGAGTTTAGGCGTTAGAAGACTTCTTTGATACTGAGGAGTTTGGGTGTTAGAAGCCTTCTTTGATACTGGGGAGTTTAGGTGGGAGTTTGAGTGTTAGAAGCCTCCTGTCATACTGGGAAGTTTGTGTGTTAGAAGCCTCCTTTCATACTGGGAGGTTTGTGTGTTAGAAGCCTCCTTTCACACTGGGAGTTTCGGTGTTAGAAGCCTCCTTTCATACTGGGGAGTTTGGGTGTTAGAAGCCTCCTTTCATACTGGGAATTTAGGTGTTAGAAGCTTTCATTGATATTGGGGAGTTTGGGTGTTAGAAGCCTTCTTTGATACTGGGGAGTTTGAATGTTAGAAGCCTTCTTTGATACTGGGGACTTTAGGTGTTAGAATCCTCCTTTCATAGTGGGAAGTTTGGGTGTTAGAAGCCCCCTTTGATACTGGGGAGTTTGGGTGTTAGAAGCCTTCTTTGATACTGGGGAGTTCAGGTGGGAGTTTGGGTGTTAGAAGCCTCCTTTCATACTGGGGAGTTTGGGTGTTAGAAGCCTCCTTTCATACTGGGAGTTTGGGTGTTAGAAGCCTCCTTTCATGCTGGCGAGTTTGGGTGTTAGAAGCCTCCTTTGATGCTGGTGAGTTTAGGTGTTAGAAGCCTTCTTTGATACTGGTGAGTTTAGGTGGGAGTTTGGGTGTTAGAAGCCTCCTTTCATACTGGGGAGTTTGGGTGTTAGAAGCCTCCTTTCATATTGGGAGATTCGATTTTAGAAGCCTCATTTCATACTGGGGAGTAGGGGTGTTAGAAGCCTCCTTTCATACTGGGAGTTTGGGTGTTAGAAGCCTCCTTTCATGCTGGCGAGTTTGGGTGTTAGAAGCCTCCTTTGATGCTGGTGAGTTTAGGTGTTAGAAGCCTTCTTTGATACTGGTGAGTTTAGGTGGGAGTTTGGGTGTTAGAAGCCTCCTTTCATACTGGGGAGTTTGGGTGTTAGAAGCCTCCTTTCATACTGGGAGATTCGATTTTAGAAGTCTCATTTCATACTGGGGAGTAGGGGTGTTAGAAGCCTCCTTTCATACTGGGGAGTTTGGGTGTTAGAAGCCTCCTTTCATACTCTGGAGTTGGGGTGTTAGAAGACTCCTTTAATACTGGGGAGTTTGAGTTCTACTAGCCTCCTTTCATACTGGGGAGTTTAGGCGTTAGAAGACTTATTTGATACTGAGGAGTTTGGGTGTTAGAAGCCTTCTTTGATACTGGGGAGTTTAGGTGGGAGTTTGAGTGTTAGAAGCCTCCTGTCATACTGGGAAGTTTGTGTGTTAGAAGCCTCCTTTCATACTGGGAGGTTTGTGTGTTAGGAGCCTCCTTTCACACTGGGAGTTTCGGTTTTAGAAGCCTCCTTTCATACTGGGGAGTTTGGGTGTTAGAAGCCTCTTTTCATACTGGGAGTTTAGGTGTTAGAAGCTTTCTATCATATTGGGGAGTTTGGGTGTTAGTAGCCTTCTTTGATACTGGGGAGTTTGAATGTTAGAAGCCTTCTTTGATACTGGGGACTTTAGGTGTTAGAAGCCTCCTTTCATAGTGGGAAGTTTGGGTGTTAGAAGCCTCCTTTGATACTGGGGAGTTTGGGTGTTAGAAGCCTTCTTTGATACTGGGGAGTTTAGGTGGGAGTTTGGGTGTTAGAAGCCTCCTTTCATAGTGGGAAGTTTGGGTGTTAGAAGCCTCCTTTCATAGTGGGGAGTTTGGCTGTTAGAAGCCTCCTTTCATAACTGTGTAGTTTGAGTGTTAGAAGCCTCCTTTGATACTGGGGAGTTTAGGTGTTAGAAGCCTCATTTGGTACTGGGGAGTTTGGGTGTTAGAAGCCTCTTTTGATAATGGGGAGTTTAGGTGTTAGAAGCCTCCTTTGTTACTTCGGAGTTTGGGTGTAAGAAGCCTCCTTTCATAATGGGGAGTTTGGGTGTTAGAAGCCTCCTTTCATACTGGGGAGTTTGGGTGTCAGAAGTCTCCTTTCATACTGTAGAGTTTGGGTATTAGAAGCCTCCTTTCATACTGTGTAGTTTGGGTGTTAGAAGCCTCCTTTGATACTGGGGAGTTTGGGTGTTAGAAGCCTCCTTTCATACTGGGAGTTTGGGTGATAGAAGCCTCCTTTCATACTGGGCAGTTTGGATGTTTGAAGCCTCCTTTCATAGTGGGGAGTTTGGGTGTTAGAAGCCTCCTTTCATAGTGGGGCGTTTGGCTGTTAGAAGCCTCCTTTCATACTGGGGAGTTTAGGCGTTAGAAGCCTTCTTTGATACTGAGGAGTTGGGGTGTTAGAAGCCTCCTTTAATACTGGGGAGTTTGAGTTCTACTAGCCTCCTTTCATACTGGGGAGTTTAGGTGTTAGAAGCCTCCTTTGATGCTGGGGAGTTTAGGTGTTAGAAGCCTCCTTTGATACTGGTGAATTTAGGTGGGAGTTTGGGTGTTAGAAGCCTCCTTCATACTGGGGAGTTTGGGTGTTAGAAGCCTCCTTTCATACTGGGACATTCGATTTTAGAGGCCTCATTTCATACTGGGGAGCAGGGGTGTTAGAAGCCTCCTTTCATACTGGGGAGTTTGGGTGTTAGAAGCCTCCTTTCATACTCTGGAGTTGGGGTGTTAGAAGCCTCCTTTAATACTGGGGAGTTTGAGTTCTACTAGCCTCCTTTCATACTGGGGAGTTTAGGCGTTAGAAGACTTCTTTGATACTGAGGAGTTTGGGTGTTAGAAGCCTTCTTTG
Source organism: Ranitomeya variabilis (assembly GCF_051348905.1). Taxonomy (NCBI): domain Eukaryota; kingdom Metazoa; phylum Chordata; class Amphibia; order Anura; family Dendrobatidae; genus Ranitomeya; species Ranitomeya variabilis. The sequence goes on from NC_135233.1 coordinate 416,926,666, forward strand.
ATACTGGGGAGTTTAGGTGGGAGTTTGAGTGTTAGAAGCCTCCTGTCATACTGGGAAGTTTGTGTGTTAGAAGCCTCCTTTCATACTGGGAGGTTTTTGTGTTAGGAGCCTCCTTTCACACTGGGAGTTTCGGTGTTAGAAGCCTCCTTTCATACTGGGGAGTTTGGGTGTTAGAAGCCTCTTTTCATACTGGGAGTTTAGGTGTTAGAAGCTTTCTATCATATTGGGGAGTTTGGGTGTTAGAAGCCTTCTTTGATACTGGGGAGTTTGAATGTTAGAAGCCTTCTTTGATACTGGGGACTTTAGGTGTTAGAAGCCTCCTTTCATAGTGGGAAGTTTGGGTTTTAGAAGCCTCCTTTGATACTGGGGAGTTTGGGTGTTAGAAGCCTTCTTTGATACTGGGGAGTTTAGGTGGGAGTTTGGGTGTTAGAAGCCTCCTTTCATAGTGGGAAGTTTGGGTGTTAGAAGCCTCCTTTCATAGTGGGGAGTTTGGCTGTTAGAAGCCTCCTTTAATGCTAGGGAGCTTAGGTGTTAGAAGCCTCCTTTCATACTGTGTAGTTTGGGTGTTAGAAGCCTCCTTTGATACTGGGGAGTTTAGGTGTTAGAAGCCTCCTTTGGTACTGGGGAGTTTGGGTGTTAGAAGCCTCTTTTGATACTGGGGAGTTTAGGCGTTAGAAGTCTCCTTTGTTACTTCGGAGTTTGGGTGTAAGAAGCCTCCTTTCATAATGGGGAGTTTGGGTGTTAGAAGCCCCCTTTCATATTGGGGAGTTTGGGTGTCAGAAGCCTCCTTTCATACTGGAAAGTTTGGGAATTAGAAGCCTCCTTTCATACTGTGTAGTTTGGGTGTTAGAAGCCTCCTTTGATACTGGGGAGTTTGGGTATTAGAAGACTCTTGATACTGGGGAGTTTGTGTGTAAGAAGCCTCCTTTCAAACTGGGGATTTTGGGTGCTAGAAGTCTCCTTTCATAATGGGGAGTTTGGGTGTTAGAAGCCTCCTTTCATACTGGGGAGTTTGGGTGTCAGAAGTCTCATTTCATACTGTAGAGTTTGGGTATTAGAAGCCTCCTTTCATACTGTGTAGTTTGGGTGTTAGAAGCCTCCTTTGATACTGGGGAGTTTGGGTGTTAGAAGCCTCCTTTCATACTGGGAGTTTGGGTGATAGAAGCCTCCTTTCATACTTGGCAGTTTGGATGTTTGAAGCCTCCTTTCATAGTGGGGAGTTTGGGTGTTAGAAGCCTCCTTTCATAGTGGGGCGTTTGGCTGTTAGAAGCCTACTTTCATACTGGGGAGTTTGGCTGTTAGAAGCCTCCTTTCATACTAGGGAGTTTAGGTGTTTGAAGCCTTCTTTGATACTGGGGAGTTTGGGTGTTAGAAGCCTCCTTTCATACTGGGGGGTTTGGGTGTTAGAAGCCTCCTTTCATACTGGGGAGTTTAGGTGTTAGAAGCCTTCTTTGATACTGAGGAGTTTGGGTGTTAGAAGCCTCCTTTGATACTGGGGACTTTGGGTGTTAGAAGCCTTCTTTGATACTGGTGAGTTTAGGTGGGAGTTTGGGTGTTAGAAGCCTCCTTTCATACTGGGGAGTTTGGGTGTTAGAAGCCTCCTTTCATACTCTGGAGTTGGGGTGTTAGAAGCCTCCTTTAATACTGGGGAGTTTGAGTTCTACTAGCCTCCTTTCTTACTGGGGAGTTTAGGCGTTAGAAGACTTCTTTGATACTGAGGAGTTTGGGTGTTAGAAGCCTTCTTTGATACTGGGGAGTTTAGGTGGGAGTTTGAGTGTTAGAAGCCTCCTGTCATACTGGGAAGTTTGTGTGTTAGAAGCCTCCTTTCATACTGGGAGGTTTGTGTGTTAGAAGCCTCCTTTCACACTGGGAATTTCGGTGTTAGAAGCCTCCTTTCATACTGGGGAGTTTGGGTGTTAGAAGCCTCCTTTCATACTGGGAATTTAGGTGTTAGAAGCTTTCTTTGATATTGGGGAGTTTGGGTGTTAGAAGCCTTCTTTGATACTGGGGAGTTTGAATGTTAGAAGCCTTCTTTGATACTGGAGACTTTAGGTGTTAGAATCCTCCTTTCATAGTGGGAAGTTTGGGTGTTAGAAGCCCCCTTTGATACTGGGGAGTTTGGGTGTTAGAAGCCTTCTTTGATACTGGGGAGTTTAGGTGGGTGTTTGGGTGTTAGAAGCCTCCTTTCATACTGGGGAGTTTGGGTGTTAGAAGCCTCCTTTCATACTGGGAGTTTGGGTGTTAGAAGCCTCCTTTCATGCTGGCGAGTTTGGGTGTTAGAAGCCTCCTTTGATGCTGGGGAGTTTAGGTGTTAGAAGCCTCCTTTCATAGTGGAGAGTTTGGCTGTTAGAAACCTCCTTTCATATTGGGGACTTTATGTGTTAGAAGACTCCTTTCATAGTGTGGAGTTTGGGTGTTAGAAGCCTCCTTTCATACTGGGGAGTTTGGGTGTTAGAAGCCTCCCTTGATGCTGGGGAGTTTAGGTGTTAGAAGCCTCCTTTCATAGTGGAGAGTTTGGCTGTTAGAAACCTCCTTTCACACTGGGGACTTTAGGTGTTAGAAGACTCCTTTCATAGTGGGGAGTTTGGGTGTTAGAAGCCTCCTTTCATACTGGGGAGCTTGGGTGTTAGAAGCCTCCTTTCATACTGGGGAGTTTAGGTGTTAGAAGCTTTATTTGATACTGGGGAGTTTGGGTGTTAGAAGCCTCCTTTGATACTGGGGAGTTTGAATGTTAGAAGCCTTCTATGATACTGGGGACTTTAGGTGTTAGAAGCCTCCTTTCATAGTGGGAAGTTTGGGTGTTAGAAGCCTCCTTTCATACTGGGGAGTTTGGGTATTAGAAGCCTCCTTCGATACTGGGGAGTTTGGGTATTAGAAGACTTTTGATACTGGGGAGTTTGGGTGTAAGAAGCCTCCTTTCATACTGGGGAGTTTGGGTATTAGAACCCTCTTTTGATACTGGGGAGTTTGAGTATTAGAAGACTCTTTTGATACTGGGGAGTTTGGGTGTAAGAAGCCTCCTTTCATACTGGGGAGTTTGGGTGTTAGAAGGCTCATTTGATACTGGGGAGTTTGGGTGTTAGAAGCCTCCATTTATACTGGGGAGTTTGGGTGTTAGAAGCCTCCTTTCATAATGGGGAGTTTGGGTATTAGAAGCCTCCTTTTATACTGTGTAGTTTGGGTGTTAGAAGCCCCCTTTCATACTGGGGAGTTTGGGTGTCAGAAGCCTCCTTTCATACTGGTAAGTTTGGGAATTAGAAGCCTCCTTTCATACTGTGTAGTTTGGGTGTTAGAAGCCTCCTTTGATACTGGGGAGTTTGGGTATTAGAAGACTCTTGATACTGGGGAGTTTGTGTGTAAGAAGCCACCTTTCAAACTGGGGAGTTTGGGTGCTAGAAGCCTCCTTTCATAATGGGGAGTTTGGGTGTTAGAAGCCTCCTTTCATACTGGGGAGTTTGGGTGTCAGAAGTCTCCTTTCATACTGTAGAGTTTGGGTATTAGAAGCCTCCTTTCATACTGTGTAGTTTGGGTGTTAGAAGCCTCCTTTGATACTGGGGAGTTTGGGTGTTAGAAGCCTCCTTTCATACTGGGAGTTTGGGTGATAGAAGCCTCCTTTCATACTGGGCAGTTTGGATGTTTGAAGCCTCCTTTCATAGTGGGGAGTTTGGGTGTTAGAAGCCTCCATTCATAGTGGGGTGTTTGGCTGTTAGAAGCCTACTTTCATACTGGGGAGTTTGGCTGTTAGAAGCCTCCTTTCATACTAGGGAGTTTAGGTGTTTGAAGCCTTCTTTGATACTGGGGAGTTTGGGTGTTAGAAGCCTCCTTTCATACTGGGGGGTTTGGGTGTTAGAAGCCTCCTTTCATACTGGGGAGTTTAGGCGTTAGAAGCCTTCTTTGATACTGAGGAGTTGGGGTGTTAGAAGCCTCCTTTAATACTGGGAAGTTTGAGTTCTACTAGCCTCCTTTCATACTGGGGAGTTTAGGCATTAGAAGACTTCTTTGATACTGAGGAGTTTGGGTGTTAGAAGCCTTCTTTGATACTGGGGAGTTTAGGTGGGAGTTTGAGTGTTAGAATCCTCCTGTCATACTGGGAAGTTTGTGTGTTAGAAGCCTCCTTTCATACTGGGAGGTTTGTGTGTTAGAAGCCTCCTTTCACACTGGGAGTTTCGGTGTTAGAAGCCTCCTTTCATACTGGGGAGTTTGGGTGTTAGAAGCCTCCTTTCATACTGGGAATTTAGGTGTTAGAAGCTTTCTTTGATATTGGGGAGTTTGGGTGTTAGAAGCCTTCTTTGATACTGGGGAGTTTGAATGTTAGAAGCCTTCTTTGATACTGGGGACTTTAGGTGTTAGAATCCTCCTTTCATAGTGGGAAGTTTGGGTGTTAGAAGCCCCCTTTGATACTGGGGAGTTTGGGTGTTAGAAGCCTTCTTTGATACTGGGGAGTTTAGGTGGGAGTTTGGGTGTTAGAAGCCTCCTTTCATACTGGGGAGTTTGGGTGTTAGAAGCCTCCTTTCATACTGGGAGTTTGGGTGTTAGAAGCCTCCTTTCATGCTGGCGAGTTTGGGTGTTAGAAGCCTCCTTTGATGCTGGGGAGTTTAGGTGTTAGAAGCCTTCTTTGATACTGGTGAGTTTAGGTGGGAGTTTGGGTGTTAGAAGCCTCCTTTCATACTGGGGAGTTTGGGTGTTAGAAGCCTCCTTTCATACTGAGAGATTCGATTTTAGAAGCCTCATTTCATACTGGGGAGTAGGGGTGTTAGAAGCCTCCTTTCATACTGGGGAGTTTGGGTGTTAGAAGCCTCCTTTCATACTCTGGAGTTGGGGTGTTAGAAGCCTCCTTTAATACTGGGGAGTTTGAGTTCTACTAGCCTCCTTTCATACTGGGGAGTTTAGGTGTTAGAAGCCTTCTTTGATACTGGGGAGTTTAGGTGGGAGTTTGAATGTTAGAAGCCTCCTGTCATACTGGGAAGTTTGTGTGTTAGAAGCCTCCTTTCATACTGGGAGGTTTGTGTGTTAGGAGCCTCCTTTCACACTGGGAGTTTCGGTGTTAGAAGCCTCCTTTCATACTGGGGAGTTTGGGTGTTAGAAGCCTCTTTTCATACTGGGAGTTTAGGTGTTAGAAGCTTTCTATCATATTGGGGAGTTTGGGTGTTAGAAGCCTCCTTTCATACTGGGAGATTCGATTTTAGAAGCCTCATTTCATACTGGGGAGTAGGGGTGTTAGAAGCCTCCTTTCATACTGGGGAGTTTGGGTGTTAGAAGCCTCCTTTCATACTCTGGAGTTGGGGTGTTAGAAGCCTCCTTTAATACTGGGGAGTTTGAGTTCTACTAGCCTCCTTTCATACTGGGGAGTTTAGGCGTTAGAAGACTTCTTTGATACTGAGGAGTTTGGGTGTTAGAAGCCTTCTTTGATACTGGGGAGTTTAGGTGGGAGTTTGAATGTTAGAAGCCTCCTGTCATACTGGGAAGTTTGTGTGTTAGAAGCCTCCTTTCATACTGGGAGGTTTGTGTGTTAGGAGCCTCCTTTCACACTGGGAGTTTCGGTGTTAGAAGCCTCCTTTCATACTGGGGAGTTTGGGTGTTAGAAGCCTCTTTTCATACTGGGAGTTTAGGTGTTAGAAGCTTTCTATCATATTGGGGAGTTTGGGTGGTAGAAGCCTTCTTTGATACTGGGGAGTTTGAATGTTAGAAGCCTTCTTTGATACTGAGGACTTTAGGTGTTAGAAGCCTCCTTTCATAGTGGGAAGTTTGGGTGTTAGAAGCCTCCTTTGATACTGGGGAGTTTGGGTGTTAGAAGCCTTCTTTGATACTGGGGAGTTTAGGTGGGAGTTTGGGTGTTAGAAGCCTTTTTTCATATTGGGACGTTTGGGTGTTAGAAGCCTCCTTTCATAGTGGGGAGTTTGGCTGTTAGAAGCCTCCTTTAATGCTAGGGAGTTTAGGTGTTAGAAGCCTCCTTTCATACTGTGTAGTTTGGGTGTTAGAAGCCTCCTTTGATACTGGGGAGTTTAGGTGTTAGAAGCCTCCTTTGGTACTGGGGAGTTTGGGTGTTAGAAGCCTCTTTTGATACTGGGGAGTTTAGGTGTTAGAAGCCTCCTTTGTTACTTCGGAGTTTGGGTGTAAGAAGCCTCCTTTCATAATGGGGAGTTTGGGTGTTAGAAGCCCCCTTTCATACTGGGGAGTTTGGGTGTCAGAAGCCTCCTTTCATACTGGTAAGTTTGGGAATTAGAAGCCTCCTTTGATACTGGGGAGTTTGGGTATTAGAAGACTCTTGATACTGGGGAGTTTGTGTGTAAGAAGCCTCCTTTCAAACTGGGGAGTTTGGGTGCTAGAAGCCTCCTTTCATAATGGGGAGTTTGGGTGTTAGAAGAAACCTTTCATACTGGGGAGTTTGGGTGTCAGAAGTCTCCTTTCATACTGTAGAGTTTGGGTATTAGAAGCCTCCTTTCATACTGTGTAGTTTGGGTGTTAGAAGCCTCCTTTGATACTGGGGAGTTTGGGTGTTAGAAGCCTCCTTTCATACTGGGAGTTTGGGTGATAGAAGCCTCCTTTCATACTGGGCAGTTTGGATGTTTGAAGCCTCCTTTCATAGAGGGGAGTTTGGGTGTTAGAAGCCTCCTTTCATAGTGGGGCGTTTGGCTGTTAGAAGCCTACTTTCATACTGGGGAGTTTGGCTGTTAGAAGCCTCCTTTCATACTAGGGAGTTTAGGTGTTTGAAGCCTTCTTTGATACTGGGGAGTTTGGGTGTTAGAAGCCTCCTTTCATACTGGGGGGTTTGGGTGTTAGAAGCCTCCTTTCATACTGGGGAGTTTAGGTGTTAGAAGCCTTCTTTGATACTGAGGAGTTTGGGTGTTAGAAGCCTCCTTTGATACTGGGGACTTTGGGTGTTAGAAGCCTTCTTTGATACTGGTGAGTTTAGGTGGGAGTTTGGGTGTTAGAAGCCTCCTTTCATACTGGGGAGTTTGGGTGTTAGAAGCCTCCTTTCATACTCTGGAGTTGGGGTGTTAGAAGCCTCCTTTAATACTGGGGAGTTTGAGTTCTACTAGCCTCCTTTCATACTGGGGAGTTTAGGCGTTAGAAGACTTCTTTGATACTGAGGAGTTTGGGTGTTAGAAGCCTTCTTTGATACTGGGGAGTTTAGGTGGGAGTTTGAGTGTTAGAAGCCTCCTGTCATACTGGGAAGTTTGTGTGTTAGAAGCCTCCTTTCATACTGGGAGGTTTGTGTGTTAGGAGCCTCCTTTCACACTGGGAGATTCGGTGTTAGAAGCCTCCTTTCATACTGGGGAGTTTGGGTGTTAGAAGCCTCTTTTCATACTGGGAGTTTAGGTGTTAGAAGCTTTCTATCATATTGGGGAGTTTGGGTGTTAGAAGCCTTCTTTGATACTGGGGAGTTTGAATGTTAGAAGCCTTCTTTGATACTGGGGACTTTAGGTGTTAGAAGCCTCCTTTCATAGTGGGAAGTTTGGGTGTTAGAAGCCCCCTTTGATACTGGGGAGTTTGGGTGTTAGAAGCCTTCTTTGATACTGGGGAGTTTAGGTGTGAGTTTGGGTGTTAGAAGCCTCCTTTCATAGTGGGAAGTTTGGGTGTTAGAAGCCTCCTTTCATAGTGGGGAGTTTGGCTGTTAGAAGCCTCCTTTAATGCTAGGGAGTTTAGGTGTTAGAAGCCTCCTTTCATACTGTGTAGGTTGGGTGGTAGAAGCCTCCTTTGATACTGGGGAGTTTAGGTGTTAGAAGCCTCCTTTGGTACTGGGGAGTTTGGGTGTTAGAAGCCTCTTTTGATACTGGGGAGTTTAGGTGTTAGAAGCCTCCTTTGTTACTTCGGAGTTTGGGTGTAAGAAGCCTCCTTTCATAATGGGGAGTTTGGGTGTTAGAAGCCCCCTTTCATACTGGGGAGTTTGGGTGTCAGAAGCCTCCTTTCATACTGGTAAGTTTGGGAATTAGAAGCCTCCTTTCATACTGTGTAGTTTGGGTGTTAGAAGCCTCCTTTGATACTGGGGAGTTTGGGTATTAGAAGACTCTTGATACTGGGGAGTTTGTGTGTAAGAAGCCACCTTTCAAACTGGGGAGTTTGGGTGCTAGAAGCCTCCTTTCATAATGGGGAGTTTGGGTGTTAGAAGCCTCCTTTCATACTGGGGAGTTTGGGTGTCAGAAGTCTCCTTTCATACTGTAGAGTTTGGGTATTAGAAGCCTCCTTTCATACTGTGTAGTTTGGGTGTTAGAAGCCTCCTTTGATACTGGGGAGTTTGGGTGTTAGAAGCCTCCTTTCATACTGGGATTTTTGGTGATAGAAGACTCCTTTCATACTGGGCAGTTTGGATGTTTGAAGCCTCCTTTCATAGTGGGGAGTTTGGGTGTTAGAAGCCTCCTTTCATAGTGGGGCGTTTGGCTGTTAGAAGCCTACTTTCATACTGGGGAGTTTGACTGTTAGAAGCCTCCTTTCATACTAGGGAGTTTAGGTGTTTGAAGCCTTCTTTGATACTGGGGAGTTTGGGTGTTAGAAGCCTCCTTTCATACTGGGGAGTTTAGGTGTTAGAAGCCTTCTTTGATACTGAGGAGTTTGGGTGTTAGAAGCCTCCTTTGATACTGGGGACTTTGGGTGTTAGAAGCCTTCTTTGATACTGGTGAGTTTAGGTGGGAGTTTGGGTGTTAGAAGCCTCCTTTCATACTGGGGAGTTTGGGTGTTAGAAGCCTCCTTTCATACTCTGGAGTTGGGGTGTTAGAAGCCTCCTTTAATACTGGGGAGTTTGAGTTCTACTAGCCTCCTTTCATACTGGGGAGTTTAGGCGTTAGAAGACTTCTTTGATACTGAGGAGTTTGGGTGTTAGAAGCCTTCTTTGATACTGGGGAGTTTAGGTGGGAGTTTGAGTGTTAGAAGCCTCCTGTCATACTGGGAAGTTTGTGTGTTAGAAGCCTCCTTTCATACTGGGAGGTTTGTGTGTTAGAAGCCTCCTTTCACACTGGGAGTTTCGGTGTTAGAAGCCTCCTTTCATACTGGGGAGTTTGGGTGTTAGAAGCCTCCTTTCATACTGGGAATTTAGGTGTTAGAAGCTTTCTTTGATATTGGGGAGTTTGGGTGTTAGAAGCCTTCTTTGATAATGGGGAGTTTGAATGTTAGAAGCCTTCTTTGATACTGGGGACTTTAGGTGTTAGAATCCTCCTTTCATAGTGGGAAGTTTGGGTGTTAGAAGCCCCCTTTGATACTGGGGAGTTTGGGTGTTAGAAGCCTTCTTTGATACTGGGGAGTTTAGGTGGGAGTTTGGGTGTTAGAAGCCTCCTTTCATACTGGGGAGTTTGGGTGTTAGAAGCCTCCTTTCATACTGGGAGTTTGGGTGTTAGAAGCCTCCTTTCATGCTGGCGAGTTTGGGTGTTAAAAGCCTCCTTTGATGCTGGGGAGTTTAGGTGTTAGAAGCCTCCTTTCATAGTGGAGAGTTTGGCTGTTAGAAACCTCCTTTCATATTGGGGACTTTGGGTGTTAGAAGACTCCTTTCATAGTGGGGAGTTTGGGTGTTAGAAGCCTCCTTTTATACTGGGGAGTTTGGGTGTTAGAAGCCTTCCTTGATGCTGGGGAGTTTAGGTGTTAGAAGCCTCCTTTCATAGTGGAGAGTTTGGCTGTTAGAAACCTCCTTTCACACTGGGACTTTAGGTGTTAGAAGACTCCTTTCATAGTGGGGAGTTTGGGTGTTAGAAGCCTCCTTTCATACTGGGGAGCTTAGGTGTTAGAAGCCTCCTTTCATACTGGGGAGTTTAGTTGTTAGAAGCTTTCTTTGATACTGAGGAGTTTGGGTGTTAGAAGCCTCCTTTGATACTGGGGACTTTGGGTGTTAGAAGCCTTCTTTGATACTGGTGAGTTTAGGTGGGAGTTTGGGTGTTAGAAGCCTCCTTTCATACTGGGGAGTTTGGGTGTTAGAAGCCTCCTTTCATACTGAGAGATTCGATTTTAGAAGCCTCATTTCATACTGCGGAGTAGGGGTGTTAGAAGCCTCCTTTCATACTGGGGAGTTTGGGTGTTAGAAGCCTCCTTTCATACTCTGGAGTTGGGGTGTTAGAAGCCTCCTTTAATACTGGGGAGTTTGAGTTCTACTAGCCCCCTTTCATACTGGGGAGTGTAGGCGTTAGAAGACTTCTTTGATACTGAGGAGTTTGGGTGTTAGAAGCCTTCTTTGATACTGGGGAGTTTAGGTGGGAGTTTGAGTGTTAGAAGCCTCCTGTCATACTGGGAAGTTTGTGTGTTAGAAGCCTCCTTTCATACTGGGAGGTTTGTGTGTTAGGAGCCTCCTTTAACACTGGGAGTTTCGGTGTTAGAAGCCTCCTTTCATACTGGGGAGTTTGGGTGTTAGAAGCCTCTTTTCATACTGGGAGTTTAGGTGTTAGAAGCTTTCTATCATATTGGGGAGTTTGGCTGTTAGAAGCCTTCTTTGATACTGGGGAGTTTGAATGTTAGAAGCCTTCTTTGATACTGGGGACTTTAGGTGTTAGAAGCCTCCTTTCATAGTGGGAAGTTTGGGTGTTAGAAGCCTCCTTTGATACTGGGGAGTTTGGGTGTTAGAAGCCTTCTTTGATACTGGGGAGTTTAGGTGGGAGTTTGGGTGTTAGAAGCCTCTTTTCATAGTGGGAAGTTTGGGTGTTAGAAGCCTCCTTTCATAGTGGGGAGTTTGGCTGTTAGAAGCCTCCTTTAATGCTAGGGAGTTTAGGTGTTAGAAGCCTCCTTTCATACTGTGTAGTTTGGGTGTTAGAAGCCTCCTTTGATACTGGGGAGTTTAGGTGTTAGAAGCCTCCTTTGGTACTGGGGAGTTTGGGTGTTAGAAGCCTCTTTTGATACTGGGGAGTTTAGGTGTTAGAAGCCTCCTTTCTTACTTCGGAGTTTGGGTGTAAGAAGCCTCCTTTCATAATGGGGAGTTTGGGTGTTAGAAGCCCCCTTTCATACTGGGGAGTTTGGGTGTCAGAAGCCTCCTTTCATACTGGTAAGTTTGGGAATTAGAAGCCTCCTTTCATACTGTGTAGTTTAGGTGTTAGAAGCCTCCTTTGATACTGGGGAGTTTGGGTATTAGAAGACTCTTGATACTGGGGAGTTTGTGTGTAAGAAGCCTCCTTTCAAACTGGGGAGTTTGGGTGCTAGAAGCCTCCTTTCATAATGGGGAGTTTGGGTGTTTGAAGCCTCCTTTCATACTGGGGAGTTTGGGTGTCAGAAGTCTCCTTTCATACTGTAGAGTTTGGGTATTAGAAGCCTCCTTTCATACTGTGTAGTTTGGGTGTTAGAAGCCTCCTTTGATACTGGGGAGTTTGGGTGTTAGAAGCCTCCTTTCATAGTGGGGAGTTTGGGTGTTAGAAGCCTCCGTTCATAGTGGGGCGTTTGGCTGTTAGAAGCCTACTTTCATACTGGGGAGTTTGGCTGTTAGAAGCCTCCTTTCATACTAGGGAGTTTAGGTGTTTGAAGCCTTCTTTGATACTGGGGAGTTTGGGTGTTAGAAGCCTCCTTTCATACTGGGGGGTTTGGGTGTTAGAAGCCTCCTTTAATGCTAGGGAGTTTAGGTGTTAGAAGCCTCCTTTCATACTGTGTAGTTTGGGTGTTAGAAGCCCCCTTTCATACTGGGGAGTTTGGGTGTCAGAAGCCTCCTTTCATACTGGTAAGTTTGGGAATTAGAAGCCTCCTTTCATACTGTGTAGTTTGGGTGTTAGAAGCCTCCTTTGATACTGGGGAGTTTGGGTATTAGAAGACTCTTGATACTGGGGAGTTTGTGTGTAAGAAGCCTCCTTTCAAACTGGGGAGTTTGGGTATTAGAAGCCTCCTTTCATACTGTGTAGTTTGGGTGTTAGAAGCCTCCTTTGATACTGGGGAGTTTGGGTGTTAGAAGCCTCCTTTCATACTGGGAGTTTGGATGTTTGAAGCCTCCTTTCATAGTGGGGAGTTTGGGTGTTAGAAGCCTCCTTTAATAGTGGGGCGTTTGGCTGTTAGAAGCCTACTTTCATACTGGGGAGTCTGGCTGTTAGAAGCCTCCTTTCATACTAGGGAGTTTAGGTGTTTGAAGCCTTCTTTGATACTGGGGAGTTTGGGTGTTAGAAGCCTCCTTTCATACTGGGGGGTTTGGGTGTTAGAAGCCTCCTTTCATACTGGGGAGTTTAGGTGTTAGAAGCCTTCTTTGATACTGAGGAGTTTGGGTGTTAGAAGCCTCCTTTGATACTGGGGACTTTGGGTGTTAGAAGCCTTCTTTGATACTGATGAGTTTAGGTGGGAGTTTGGGTGTTAGAAGCCTCCTTTCATACTGGGGAGTTTGGGTGTTAGAAGCCTCCTTTCATACTCTGGAGTTGGGGTGTTAGAAGCCTCCTTTAATACTGGGGAGTTTGAGTTCTACTAGCCTCCTTTCTTACTGGGGAGTTTAGGCGTTAGAAGACTTCTTTGATACTGAGGAGTTTGGGTGTTAGAAGCCTTCTTTGATACTGGGGAGTTTGGGTGTTAGAAGCCTTCTTTGATACTGGGGAGTTTGGGTGTTAGAAGCCTCCTTTCATACTGGGAGGTTTGTGTGTTAGAAGCCTCCTTTCACACTGGGAGTTTCGGTGTTAGAAGCCTCCTTTCATACTGGGGAGTTTGGGTGTTAGAAGCCTCCTTTCATACTGGGAATTTAGGTGTTAGAAGCTTTCTTTGATATTGGGGAGTTTGGGTGTTAGAAGCCTTCTTTGATACTGGGGAGTTTGAATGTTAGAAGCCTTCTTTGATACTGGGGACTTTAGGTGTTAGAATCCCCCTTTCATAGTGGGAAGTTTGGGTGTTAGAAGCCCCCTTTGATACTGGGGAGTTTGGGTGTTAGAAGCCTTCTTTGATACTGGGGAGTTTAGGTGGGAGTTTGGGTGTTAGAAGCCTCCTTTCATACTGGGGAGTTTGGGTGTTAGAAGCCTCCTTTCATACTGGGAGTTTGGGTGTTAGAAGCCTCCTTTCATGCTGGCGAGTTTGGGTGTTAGAAGCCTCCTTTGATGCTGGGGAGTTTAGGTGTTAGAAGCCTCCTTTCATAGTGGAGAGTTTGGCTGTTAGAAACCTCCTTTCATATTGGGGACTTTAGGTGTTAGAAGACTCCTTTCATAGTGGGGAGTTTGGGTGTTAGAAGACTCCTTTCATACTGGGGAGTTTGGGTGTTAGAAGCCTCCCTTGATGCTGGGGAGTTTAGGTGTTAGAAGCCTCCTTTCATAGTGGAGAGTTTGGCTGTTAGAAACCTCCTTTCACACTGGGGACTTTAGGTGTTAGAAGACTCCTTTCATAGTGGGGAGTTTGGGTGTTAGAAGCCTCCTTTCATACTGGGGAGCTTGGGTGTTAGAAGCCTCCTTTCATACTGGGGAGTTTAGGTGTTAGAAGCTTTCTTTGATACTGGGGAGTTTGGGTGTTAGAAGCCTCCTTTGATACTGGGGAGTTTGAATGTTAGAAGCCTTCTATGATACTGGGGACTTTAGGTGTTAGAAGCCTCCTTTCATAGTGGGAAGTTTGGGTGTTAGAAGCCTCCTTTCATACTGGGGAGTTTGGGTATTAGAAGCCTCCTTCGATACTGGGGAGTTTGGGTATTAGAAGACTTTTGATACTGGGGAGTTTGGGTGTAAGAAGCCTCCTTTCATACTGGGGAGTTTGGGTATTAGAACCCTCTTTTGATACTGGGGAGTTTGAGTATTGAAAGACTCTTTTGATACTGGGGAGTTTGGGTGTAAGAAGCCTCCTTTCATACTGGGGAGTTTGGGTGTTAGAAGGCTCATTTGATACTGGGGAGTTTGGGTGTTAGAAGCCTCCATTTATACTGGGGAGTTTGGGTGTTAGAAGCCTCCTTTCATAATGGGGAGTTTGGGTGTTAGAAGCCTCCTTTCATAATGGGGAGTTTGGGTATTAGAAGCCTCCTTTTATACTGTGTAGTTTGGGTGTTAGAAGCCCCCTTTCATACTGGGGAGTTTGGGTGTCAGAAGCCTCCTTTCATACTGGTAAGTTTGGGAATTAGAAGCCTCCTTTCATACTGTGTAGTTTGGGTGTTAGAAGCCTCCTTTGATACTGGGGAGTTTGGGTATTAGAAGACTCTTGATACTGGGGAGTTTGTGTGTAAGAAGCCACCTTTCAAACTGGGGAGTTTGGGTGCTAGAAGCCTCCTTTCATAATGGGGAGTTTGGGTGTTAGAAGCCTGCTTTCATACTGGGGAGTTTGGGTGTCAGAAGTCTCCTTTCATACTGTAGAGTTTGGGTATTAGAAGCCTCCTTTCATACTATGTAGTTTGGGTGTTAGAAGCCTCCTTTGATACTGTAGAGTTTGGGTGATAGAAGCCTCCTTTCATACTGGGCAGTTTGGATGTTTGAAGCCTCCTTTCATAGTGGGGAGTTTGGGTGTTAGAAGCCTCCTTTCATAGTGGGGCGTTTGGCTGTTAGAAGCCTACTTTCATACTGGGGAGTTTGGCAGTTAGAAGCCTCCTTTCATACTAGAGAGTTTAGGTGTTTGAAGCCTTCTTAGATACTGGGGAGTTTGGGTGTTAGAAGCCTCCTTTCATACTGGGGGGTTTGGGTGTTAGAAGCCTCCTTTCATACTGGGGAGTTTAGGCGTTAGAAGCCTTCTTTGATACTCAGGAGTTGGGGTGTTAGAAGCCTCCTTTAATACTGGTGAGTTTGAGTTCTACTAGCCTCCTTTCATACTGGGGAGTTTAGGCGTTAGAAGACTTCTTTGATACTGAGGAGTTTGGGTGTTAGAAGCCTTCTTTGATACTGGGGAGTTTAGTTGGGAGTTTGAGTGTTAGAAGCCTCCTGTCATACTGGGAAGTTTGTGTGTTAGAAGCCTCCTTTCATACTGGGAGGTTTGTGTGTTAGAAGCCTCCTTTCACACTGGGAGTTTCGGTGTTAGAAGCCTCCTGTCAGACTGGGGAGTTTGGGTGTTAGAAGCCTCCTTTCATACTGGGAATTTAGGTGTTAGAAGCTTTCTTTGATATTGGGGAGTTTGGGTGTTAGAAGCCTTCTTTGATACTGGGGAGTTTGAATGTTAGAAGCCTTCTTTGATACTGGGGACTTTAGGTGTTAGAATCCTCCTTTCATAGTGGGAAGTTTGGGTGTTAGAAGCCCCCTTTGATACTGGGGAGTTTGGGTGTTAGAAGCCTTCTTTGATACTGGGGAGTTTAGGTGGGAGTTTGGGTGTTAGAAGCCTCCTTTCATACTGGGGAGTTTGGGTGTTAGAAGCCTCCTTTCATACTGGGAGTTTGGGAGTTAGAAGCCTCCTTTCATGCTGGCGAGTTTGGGTGTTAGAAGCCTCCTTTGATGCTGGGGAGTTTAGGTGTTAGAAGCCTTCTTTGATACTGGTGAGTTTAGGTGGCAGTTTGGGTGTTAGAAGCCTCCTTTCATACTGGGGAGTTTGGGTGTTAGAAGCCTCCTTTCATACTGGGAGATTCGATTTTAGAAGCCTCATTTCATACTGGGGAGTAGGGGTGTTAGAAGCCTCCTTTCATACTCTGGAGTTGGGGTGTTAGAAGCCTCCTTTAATACTGGGGAGTTTGAGTTCTACTAGCCTCCTTTCATACTGGGGAGTTTAGGCGTTAGAAGACTTCTATGATACTGAGGAGTTTGGGTGTTAGAAGCCTTCTTTGATACTGGGGAGTTTAGGTGGGAGTTTGAGTGTTAGAAGCCTCCTGTCATACTGGGAAGTTTGTGTCTTAGAAGCCTCCTTTCATACTGGGAGGTTTGTGTGTTAGGAGCCTCCTTTCACACTGGGAGTTTCGGTGTTAGAAGCCTCCTTTCATACTGGGGAGTTTGGGTGTTAGAAGCCTCTTTTCATACTGGGAGTTTAGGTGTTAGAAGCTTTCTATCATATTGGGGAGTTTGGGTGTTAGAAGCCTTCTTTGATACTGGGGAGTTTGAATGTTAGAAGCCTTCTTTGATACTGGGGACTTTAGGAGTTAGAATCCTCCTTTCATAGTGGGAAGTTTGGGTGTTAGAAGCCTCCTTTGATACTGGGGAGTTTGGGTGTTAGAAGCCTTCTTTGATACTGGGGAGTTTAGGTGGGAGTTTGGGTGTTAGAAGCCTTCTTTGATACTGGGGAGTTTAGGTGGGAGTTTGGGTGTTAGAAGCCTCCTTTCATAGTGGGAAGTTTGGGTGTTAGAAGCCTCCTTTCATAGTGGGGAGTTTGGCTGTTAGAAGCCTCCTTTAATGCTAGGGAGTTTAGGTGTTAGAAGCCTCCTTTCATACTGTGTAGTTTGGGTGTTAGAAGCCTCCTTTGATACTGGGGAGTTTAGGTGTTAGAAGCCTCCTTTGGTACTGGGGAGTTTGGGTGTTAGAAGCCTCTTTTGATACTGGGGAGTTTAGGTGTTAGAAGCCTCCTTTCTTACTTCGGAGTTTGGGTGTAAGAAGCCTCCTTTCATAATGGGGAGTTTGGGTGTTAGAAGCCCCCTTTCATACTGGGGAGTTTGGGTGTCAGAAGCCTCCTTTCATACTGGTAAGTTTGGGAATTAGAAGCCTCCTTTCATACTGTGTAGTTTAGGTGTTAGAAGCCTCCTTTGATACTGGGGAGTTTGGGTATTAGAAGACTCTTGATACTGGGGAGTTTGTGTGTAAGAAGCCTCCTTTCAAACTGGGGAGTTTGGGTGCTAGAAGCCTCCTTTCATAATGGGGAGTTTGGGTGTTTGAAGCCTCCTTTCATACTGGGGAGTTTGGGTGTCAGAAGTCTCCTTTCATACTGTAGAGTTTGGGTATTAGAAGCCTCCTTTCATACTGTGTAGTTTGGGTGTTAGAAGCCTCCTTTGATACTGGGGAGTTTGGGTGTTAGAAGCCTCCTTTCATAGTGGGGAGTTTGGGTGTTAGAAGCCTCCGTTCATAGTGGGGCGTTTGGCTGTTAGAAGCCTACTTTCATACTGGGGAGTTTGGCTGTTAGAAGCCTCCTTTCATACTAGGGAGTTTAGGTGTTTGAAGCCTTCTTTGATACTGGGGAGTTTGGGTGTTAGAAGCCTCCTTTCATACTGGGGGGTTTGGGTGTTAGAAGCCTCCTTTCATACTGGGGAGTTTAGGTGTTAGAAGCCTTGTTTGATACTGAGGAGTTTGGGTGTTAGAAGCCTCCTTTGATACTGGGGACTTTGGGTGTTAGAAGCCTTCTTTGATACTGGTGAGTTTAGGTGGGAGTTTGGGTGTTAGAAGCCTCCTTTCATACTGGGGAGTTTGGGTGTTAGAAGCCTCCTTTCATACTCTGGAGTTGGGGTGTTAGAAGCCTCCTTTAATACTGGGGAGTTTGAGTTCTACTAGCCTCCTTTCTTACTGGGGAGTTTAGGCGTTAGAAGACTTCTTTGATACTGAGGAGTTTGGGTGTTAGAAGCCTTCTTTGATACTGGGGAGTTTGGGTGTTAGAAGCCTTCTTTGATACTAGGGAGTTTAGGTGGGAGTTTGGGTGTTAGAAGCCTCCTTTCATACTGGGAAGTTTGGGTGTTAGAAGCCCCCTTTGATACTGGGGAGTTTGGGTGTTAGAAGCCTTCTTTGATACTGGGGAGTTTAGGTGGGAGTTTGGGTGTTAGAAGCCTCCTTTCATACTGGGGAGTTTGGGTGTTAGAAGCCTCCTTTCATACTGGGAGTTTGGGTGTTAGAAGCCTCCTTTCATGCTGGCGAGTTTGGGTGTTAGAAGCCTCCTTTGATGCTGGGGAGTTTAGGTGTTAGAAGCCTTCTTTGATACTGGTGAGTTTAGGTGGGAGTTTAAGGTGTTAGAAGCCTCCTTTCATACTGGGGAGTTTGGGTGTTAGAAGCCTCCTTTCATACTGGGAGATTCGATTTTAGAAGCCTCATTTCATACTGGGGAGTAGGGGTGTTAGAAGCCTCCTTTCATACTGGGGAGTTTGGGTGTTAGAAGCCTCCTTTCATACTCTGGAGTTGGGGTGTTAGAAGCCTCCTTTAATACTGGGGAGTTTGAGTTCTACTAGCCTCCTTTCATACTGGGGAGTTTAGGCGTTAGAAGATTTCTTTGATACTGAGGAGTTTGGGTGTTAGAAGCCTTCTTTGATACTGGGGAGTTTAGGTGGGAGTTTGAGTGTTAGAAGCCTCCTGTCATACTGGGAAGTTTGTGTGTTAGAAGCCTCCTTTCATACTGGGAGGTTTGTGTGTTAGGAGCCTCCTTTCACACTGGGAGTTTCGGTGTTAGAAGCCTCCTTTCATACTGGGGAGTTTGGGTGTTAGAAGCCTCTTTTCATACTGGGAGTTTAGGTGTTAGAAGCTTTCTATCATATTGGGGAGTTTGGGTGTTAGAAGCCTTCTTTGATACTGGGGAGTTTGAATGTTAGAAGCCTTCTTTGATACTGGGGACTTTAGGTGTTAGAAGCCTCCTTTCATAGTGGGAAGTTTGGGTGTTAGAAGCCTTCTTTGATACTGGGGAGTTTAGGTGGGAGTTTGGGTGTTAGAAGCCTCCTTTCATAGTGGGAAGTTTGGGTGTTAGAAGCCTCCTTTCATAGTGGGGAGTTTGGCTGTTAGAAGCCTCCTTTAATGCTAGGGAGTTTAGGTGTTAGAAGCCTCCTTTCATACTGTGTAGTTTGGGTGTTAGAAGCCTCCTTTGATACTGTGGAGTTTAGGTGTTAGAAGCCTCCTTTGGTACTGGGGAGTTTGGGTGTTAGAAGCCTCTTTTGATACTGGGGAGTTTAGGTGTTAGAAGCCTCCTTTGTTACTTCGGAGTTTGGGTGTAAGAAGCCTCCTTTCATAATGGGGAGTTTGGGTGTTAGAAGCCCCCTTTCATACTGGGGAGTTTGGGAATTAGAAGCCTCCTTTCATACTGTGTAGTTTGGGTGTTAGAAGCCTCCTTTGATACTGGGGAGTTTGGGTATTAGAAGACTCTTGATACTGGGGAGTTTGTGTGTAAGAAGCCTCCTTTCAAACTGGGGAGTTTGGGTGCTAGAAGCCTCCTTTCATAATGGGGAGTTTGGGTGCTAGAAGCCTCCTTTCATAATGGGGAGTTTGGGTGTTAGAAGCCTCCTTTCATACTGGGGAGTTTGGGTGTCAGAAGTCTCCTTTCATACTGTAGAGTTTGGGTATTAGAAGCCTCCTTTCATACTGTGTAGTTTGGGTGTTAGAAGCCTCCTTTGATACTGGGGAGTTTGGGTGTTAGAAGCCTCCTTTCATACTGGGAGTTTGGGTGATAGAAGCCTCCTTTCATACTAGGGAGTTTAGGTGTTTGAAGCCTTCTTTGATACTGGGGAGTTTGGGTGTTAGAAGCCTCCTTTCATACTGGGGGGTTTGGGTGTTAGAAGCCTCCTTTCATACTGGGGAGTTTAGGTGTTAGAAGCCTTCTTTGATACTGAGGAGTTTGGGTGTTAGAAGCCTCCTTTGATACTGGGGACTTTGGGTGTTAGAAGCCTTCTTTGATACTGGTGAGTTTAGGTGGGAGTTTGGGTGTTAGAAGCCTCCTTTCATACTGGGGAGTTTGGGTGTTAGAAGCCTCCTTTCATACTCTGGAGTTGGGGTGTTAGAAGCCTCCTTTAATACTGGGGAGTTTGAGTTCTACTAGCCTCCTTTCTTACTGGGGAGTTTAGGCGTTAGAAGACTTCTTTGATACTGAGGAGTTTGGGTGTTAGAAGCCTTCTTTGATACTGGGGAGTTTAGGTGGGAGTTTGAGTGTTAGAAGCCTCCTGTCATACTGGGAAGTTTGTGTGTTAGAAGCCTCCTTTCATACTGGGAGGTTTGTGTGTTAGAAGCCTCCTTTCACACTGGGAGTTTCGGTGTTAGAAGCCTCCTTTCATACTGTAGAGTTTGGGTATTAGAAGCCTCCTTTCATACTATGTAGTTTGGGTGTTAGAAGCCTCCTTTGATACTGTAGAGTTTGGGTGATAGAAGCCTCCTTTCATACTGGGCAGTTTGGATGTTTGAAGCCTCCTTTCATAGTGGGGAGTTTGGGTGTTAGAAGCCTCCTTTCATAGTGGGGCGTTTGGCTGTTAGAAGCCTACTTTCATACTGGGGAGTTTGGCAGTTAGAAGCCTCCTTTCATACTAGAGAGTTTAGGTGTTTGAAGCCTTCTTAGATACTGGGGAGTTTGGGTGTTAGAAGCCTCCTTTCATACTGGGGGGTTTGGGTGTTAGAAGCCTCCTTTCATACTGGGGAGTTTAGGCGTTAGAAGCCTTCTTTGATACTCAGGAGTTGGGGTGTTAGAAGCCTCCTTTAATACTGGTGAGTTTGAGTTCTACTAGCCTCCTTTCATACTGGGGAGTTTAGGCGTTAGAAGACTTCTTTGATACTGAGGAGTTTGGGTGTTAGAAGCCTTCTTTGATACTGGGGAGTTTAGTTGGGAGTTTGAGTGTTAGAAGCCTCCTGTCATACTGGGAAGTTTGTGTGTTAGAAGCCTCCTTTCATACTGGGAGGTTTGTGTGTTAGAAGCCTCCTTTCACACTGGGAGTTTCGGTGTTAGAAGCCTCCTGTCAGACTGGGGAGTTTGGGTGTTAGAAGCCTCCTTTCATACTGGGAATTTAGGTGTTAGAAGCTTTCTTTGATATTGGGGAGTTTGGGTGTTAGAAGCCTTCTTTGATACTGGGGAGTTTGAATGTTAGAAGCCTTCTTTGATACTGGGGACTTTAGGTGTTAGAATCCTCCTTTCATAGTGGGAAGTTTGGGTGTTAGAAGCCCCCTTTGATACTGGGGAGTTTGGGTGTTAGAAGCCTTCTTTGATACTGGGGAGTTTAGGTGGGAGTTTGGGTGTTAGAAGCCTCCTTTCATACTGGGGAGTTTGGGTGTTAGAAGCCTCCTTTCATACTGGGAGATTCGATTTTAGAAGCCTCATTTCATACTGGGGAGTAGGGGTGTTAGAAGCCTCCTTTCATACTGGGGAGTTTGGGTGTTAGAAGCCTCCTTTCATACTCTGGAGTTGGGGTGTTAGAAGCCTCCTTTAATACTGGGGAGTTTGAGTTCTACTAGCCTCCTTTCATACTGGGGAGTTTAGGCGTTAGAAGACTTCTATGATACTAAGGAGTTTGGGTGTTAGAAGCCTTCTTTGATACTGGGGAGTTTAGGTGGGAGTTTGAGTGTTAGAAGCCTCCTGTCATACTGGGAAGTTTGTGTCTTAGAAGCCTCCTTTCATACTGGGAGGTTTGTGTGTTAGGAGCCTCCTTTCACACTGGGAGTTTCGGTGTTAGAAGCCTCCTTTCATACTGGGGAGTTTGGGTGTTAGAAGCCTCTTTTCATACTGGGAGTTTAGGTGTTAGAAGCTTTCTATCATATTGGGGAGTTTGGGTGTTAGAAGCCTTCTTTGATACTGGGGAGTTTGAATGTTAGAAGCCTTCTTTGATACTGGGGACTTTAGGAGTTAGAATCCTCCTTTCATAGTGGGAAGTTTGGGTGTTAGAAGCCTCCTTTGATACTGGGGAGTTTGGGTGTTAGAAGCCTTCTTTGATACTGGGGAGTTTAGGTGGGAGTTTGGGTGTTAGAAGCCTCCTTTCATAGTGGGAAGTTTGGGTGTTAGAAGCCTCCTTTCATAGTGGGGAGTTTGGCTGTTAGAAGCCTCCTTTAATGCTAGGGAGTTTAGGTGTTAGAAGCCTCCTTTCATACTGTGTAGTTTGGGTGTTAGAAGCCTCCTTTGATACTGGGGAGTTTAGGTGTTAGAAGCCTCCTTTGGTACTGGGGAGTTTGGGTGTTAGAAGCCTCTTTTGATACTGGGGAGTTTAGGTGTTAGAAGCCTCCTTTGTTACTTCGGAGTTTGGGTGTAAGAAGCCTCCTTTCATAATGGGGAGTTTGGGTGTTAGAAGCCCCCTTTCATACTGGGGAGTTTGGGTGTCAGAAGCCTCCTTTCATACTGGTAAGTTTGGGAATTAGAAGCCTCCTTTCATACTGTGTAGTTTAGGTGTTAGAAGCCTCCTTTGATACTGGGGAGTTTGGGTATTAGAAGACTCTTGATACTGGGGAGTTTGTGTGTAAGAAGCCTCCTTTCAAACTGGGGAGTTTGGGTGCTAGAAGCCTCCTTTCATAATGGGGAGTTTGGGTGTTTGAAGCCTCCTTTCATACTGGGGAGTTTGGGTGTCAGAAGTCTCCTTTCATACTGTAGAGTTTGGGTATTAGAAGCCTCCTTTCATACTGTGTAGTTTGGGTGTTAGAAGCCTCCTTTGATACTGGGGAGTTTGGGTGTTAGAAGCCTCCTTTCATACTGGGAGTTTGGGTGATAGAAGCCTCCTTTCATACTTGGCAGTTTGGATGTTTGAAGCCTCCTTTCATAGTGGGGAGTTTGGGTGTTAGAAGCCTCCGTTCATAGTGGGGCGTTTGGCTGTTAGAAGCCTACTTTCATACTGGGGAGTTTGGCTGTTAGAAGCCTCCTTTCATACTAGGGAGTTTAGGTGTTTGAAGCCTTCTTTGATACTGGGGAGTTTGGGTGTTAGAAGCCTCCTTTCATACTGGGGGGTTTGGGTGTTAGAAGCCTCCTTTCATACTGGGGAGTTTAGGTGTTAGAAGCCTTGTTTGATACTGAGGAGTTTGGGTGTTAGAAGCCTCCTTTGATACTGGGGACTTTGGGTGTTAGAAGCCTTCTTTGATACTGGTGAGTTTAGGTGGGAGTTTGGGTGTTAGAAGCCTCCTTTCATACTGGGGAGTTTGGGTGTTAGAAGCCTCCTTTCATACTCTGGAGTTGGGGTGTTAGAAGCCTCCTTTAATACTGGGGAGTTTGAGTTCTACTAGCCTCCTTTCTTACTGGGGAGTTTAGGCGTTAGAAGACTTCTTTGATACTGAGGAGTTTGGGTGTTAGAAGCCTTCTTTGATACTGGGGAGTTTGGGTGTTAGAAGCCTTCTTTGATACTAGGGAGTTTAGGTGGGAGTTTGGGTGTTAGAAGCCTCCTTTCATACTGGGAAGTTTGGGTGTTAGAAGCCCCCTTTGATACTGGGGAGTTTGGGTGTTAGAAGCCTTCTTTGATACTGGGGAGTTTAGGTGGGAGTTTGGGTGTTAGAAGCCTCCTTTCATACTGGGGAGTTTGGGTGTTAGAAGCCTCCTTTCATACTGGGAGTTTGGGTGTTAGAAGCCTCCTTTCATGCTGGCGAGTTTGGGTGTTAGAAGCCTCCTTTGATGCTGGGGAGTTTAGGTGTTAGAAGCCTTCTTTGATACTGGTGAGTTTAGGTGGGAGTTTGGGTGTTAGAAGCCTCCTTTCATACTGGGGAGTTTGGGTGTTAGAAGCCTCCTTTCATACTGGGAGATTCGATTTTAGAAGCCTCATTTCATACTGGGGAGTAGGGGTGTTAGAAGCCTCCTTTCATACTGGGGAGTTTGGGTGTTAGAAGCCTCCTTTCATACTCTGGAGTTGGGGTGTTAGAAGCCTCCTTTAATACTGGGGAGTTTGAGTTCTACTAGCCTCCTTTCATACTGGGGAGTTTAGGCGTTAGAAGACTTCTTTGATACTGAGGAGTTTGGGTGTTAGAAGCCTTCTTTGATACTGGGGAGTTTAGGTGGGAGTTTGAGTGTTAGAAGCCTCCTTGTCATACTGGGAAGTTTGTGTGTTAGAAGCCTCCTTTCATACTGGGAGGTTTGTGTGTTAGGAGCCTCCTTTCACACTGGGAGTTTCGGTGTTAGAAGCCTCCTTTCATACTGGGGAGTTTGGGTGTTAGAAGCCTCTTTTCATACTGGGAGTTTAGGTGTTAGAAGCTTTCTATCATATTGGGGAGTTTGGGTGTTAGAAGCCTTCTTTGATGCTGGGGAGTTTGAATGTTAGAAGCCTTCTTTGATACTGGGGACTTTAGGTGTTAGAAGCCTCCTTTCATAGTGGGAAGTTTGGGTGTTAGAAGCCTCCTTTGATACTGGGGAGTTTGGGTGTTAGAAGCCTTCTTTGATACTGGGGAGTTTAGGTGGGAGTTTGGGTGTTAGAAGCCTCCTTTCATAGTGGGAAGTTTGGGTGTTAGAAGCCTCCTTTCATAGTGGGGAGTTTGGCTGTTAGAAGCCTCCTTTAATGCTAGGGAGTTTAGGTGTTAGAAGCCTCCTTTCATACTGTGTAGTTTGGGTGTTAGAAGCCTCCTTTGATACTGTGGAGTTTAGGTGTTAGAAGCCTCCTTTGGTACTGGGGAGTTTGGGTGTTAGAAGCCTCTTTTGATACTGGGGAGTTTAGGTGTTAGAAGCCTCCTTTGTTACTTCGGAGTTTGGGTGTAAGAAGCCTCCTTTCATAATGGGGAGTTTGGGTGTTAGAAGCCCCCTTTCATACTGGGGAGTTTGGGTGTCAGAAGCCTCCTTTCATACTGGTAAGTTTGGGAATTAGAAGCCTCCTTTCATACTGTGTAGTTTGGGTGTTAGAAGCCTCCTTTGATACTGGGGAGTTTGGGTATTAGAAGACTCTTGATACTGGGGAGTTTGTGTGTAAGAAGCCTCCTTTCAAACTGGGGAGTTTGGGTGCTAGAAGCCTCCTTTCATAATGGGGAGTTTGGGTGTTAGAAGCCTCCTTTCATACTGGGGAGTTTGGGTGTCAGAAGTCTCCTTTCATACTGTAGAGTTTGGGTATTAGAAGCCTCCTTTCATACTGTGTAGTTTGGGTGTTAGAAGCCTCCTTTGATACTGGGGAGTTTGGGTGTTAGAAGCCTCCTTTCATACTGGGAGTTTGGGTGATAGAAGCCTCCTTTCATACTAGGGAGTTTAGGTGTTTGAAGCCTTCTTTGATACTGGGGAGTTTGGGTGTTAGAAGCCTCCTTTCATACTGGGGGGTTTGGGTGTTAGAAGCCTCCTTTCATACTGGGGAGTTTAGGTGTTAGAAGCCTTCTTTGATACTGAGGAGTTTGGGTGTTAGAAGCCTCCTTTGATACTGGGGACTTTGGGTGTTAGAAGCCTTCTTTGATACTGGTGAGTTTAGGTGGGAGTTTGGGTGTTAGAAGCCTCCTTTCATACTGGGGAGTTTGGGTGTTAGAAGCCTCCTATCATACTCTGGAGTTGGGGTGTTAGAAGCCTCCTTTAATACTGGGGAGTTTGAGTTCTACTAGCCTCCTTTCTTACTGGGGAGTTTAGGCGTTAGAAGACTTCTTTGATACTGAGGAGTTTGGGTGTTAGAAGCCTTCTTTGATACTGGGGAGTTTAGGTGGGAGTTTGAGTGTTAGAAGCCTCCTGTCATACTGGGAAGTTTGTGTGTTAGAAGCCTCCTTTCATACTGGGAGGTTTGTGTGTTAGAAGCCTCCTTTCACACTGGGAGTTTCGGTGTTAGAAGCCTCCTTTCATACTGGGGAGTTTGGGTGTTAGAAGCCTCCTTTCATACTGGGAATTTAGGTGTTAGAAGCTTTCTTTGATATTGGGGAGTTTGGGTGTTAGAAGCCTTCTTTGATACTGGGGAGTTTGAATGTTAGAAGCCTTCTTTGATACTGGGGACTTTAGGTGTTAGAATCCTCCTTTCATAGTGGGAAGTTTGGGTGTTAGAAGCCCCCTTTGATACTGGGGAGTTTGGGTGTTAGAAGCCTTCTTTGATACTGGGGAGTTTAGGTGGGAGTTTGGGTGTTAGAAGCCTCCTTTCATACTGGGGAGTTTGGGTGTTAGAAGCCTCCTTTCATACTGGGAGTTTGGGTGTTAGAAGCCTCCTTTCATGCTGGCGAGTTTGGGTGTTAGAAGCCTCCTTTGATGCTGGGGAGTTTAGGTGTTAGAAGCCTCCTTTCATAGTGGAGAGTTTGGCTGTTAGAAACCTCCTTTCATATTGGGGACTTTAGGTGTTAGAAGACTCCTTTCATAGTGGGGAGTTTGGGTGTTAGAAGCCTCCTTTCATACTGGGGAGTTTGGGTGTTAGAAGCCTCCCTTGATGCTGGGGAGTTTAGGTGTTAGAAGCCTCCTTTCATAGTGGAGAGTTTGGCTGTTAGAAACCTCCTTTCACACTGGGGACTTTAGGTGTTAGAAGACTCCTTTCATAGTGTGGAGTTTGGGTGTTAGAAGCCTCCTTTCATACTGGGGAGCTTGGGTGTTAGAAGCCTCCTTTCATACTGGGGAGTTTAGGTGTTAGAAGCTTTCTTTGATACTGGGGAGTTTGGGTGTTAGAAGCCTCCTTTCATAGTGGGAAGTTTGGGTGTTAGAAGCCTCCTTTCATACTGGGGAGTTTGGGTATTAGAAGACTCCTTCGATACTGGGGAGTTTGGGTATTAGAAGACTTTTGATACTGGGGAGTTTGGGTGTAAGAAGCCTCCTTTCATACTGGGGAGTTTGGGTATTAGAACCCTCTTTTGATACAGGTGAGTATTAGAAGACTCTTTTGATACTGGGGAGTTTGGGTGTAAGAAGCCTCCTTTCATACTGGGGAGTTTGGGTGTTAGAAGGCTCATTTGATACTGGGGAGTTTGGGTGTTAGAAGCCTCCATTTATACTGGGGAGTTTGGGTGTTAGAAGCCTCCTTTCATAATGGGGAGTTTGGGTGTTAGAAGCCTCCTTTCATAATGGGGAGTTTGGGTATTAGAAGCCTCATTTTATACTGTGTAGTTTGGGTGTTAGAAGCCTCTTTTGATACTGGGGAGTTTGGGTGTTAGAAGCCTCCCTTCATCTTGGGGAGTTTAGGTGTTATAAGCCTCCTTTGATACTGGGGAGTTTGGGTGTAAGAAGCCTCCTTTGATACTGGGGAGTTTGGGTGTTAGAAGCCTCCTTTGATACTGGGGAGTTTAGGTGTTAGAAGCCTCCTTTGGTACTGGGGAGTTTGGGTGTTAGAAGCCTCTTTTGATACTGGGGAGTTTAGGTGTTAGAAGCCTCCTTTGTTACTTCGGAGTTTGGGTGTTAGAAGCCTCCTTTCATAATGGGGAGTTTGGGTGTTAGAAGCCTCCTTTCATACTGGGGAGTTTGGGTATTAGAAGACTCTTTTGATATTGGGGAGTTTGGGTGTAAGCAGCCTCCTTTCATACCGGGAAGTTTGGGTGTTAGAAGGCTCATTTGATACTGGGGAGTTTGGGTGTTAGAAGCCTCCTGACATACTGGGGAGTTTGTGTTGTAGCGCCCCCACTGCCGCAGGGCCGAGGGGTACCCGGTACCGGGCCTCTGAGTCTCTGATCTGGGGTTGTCACGGTGGCTAGACCCGGTCCGTGACCCTGCTGAGGGGCGCCCAATGAAAGGTGTGGGTGGTGATGCTGTATTGGTGCGGGCCGCAGTAAATAACGAGGACACCAGGTTGCAGTCTCTTTACCTCTTTACTGAAGGCCCCAGGATCCTCAGTCCGGAATATGGTTAACCGGGCTGCGCAAGTCCGGCCGGTCCGATGGCACCTCCAGAGTTCCCTTTGCAGGTGGAAATCTGTGCCTACCTTCTAGCGCTTGTGTGTTGTGGTCCTCCCCTGCTGTGCTTACGGGATAGTCCCCACAACTGTTGTGTCTGTTTCTGAAGTTCCCTCACAACTCAATTATGATGTTCTTCTTTGTCCCCCAGATGATATGGCTAGGACGCACCCGTATGACGGGTAGGCTCGGAGCTCTTCCTGGACCCTAGTGTCGCCCCTCTCCTGTTGTTGCCCCCTATGTCTTCTTAGGTGATTTGGGTGAGACAGCCCGCCTATAACTGACTGTCCTGCCGTAGGTTTGAAGTTAGGCCTGGAGCTCTATACTTCCTCGGCGTTCCGGCCACCGGCTGCGCGCCTCAGTAGGATGTTGCCTCGTCTTACAGCACGACTCCTGGTGTTTCTCCTTGTTGCGTTGATCTCGTTTCTCACTCAGCACAATAAACCTCGCTTCTTGTCCTTTCTTAGGGCACAGCCACTATCTCGTGCAGGCGCGGTCCCGTAACGTTCTCTCTGTTCGCTAGGCCTCTGTCAGGATCCCACCCCTGACAGTGACCCCCCTGAGTCTCTCCCCGCAACACCCTCTGCCACAGGATGTTGCCTGTTCGATCCCCAGTCAGCTTCTGTCTAACTTCCTATCTAACCCCCAGTTTTACCAGATTGTGAGGAGTGGCCTAATACATAGCACCCTTAGCTCCCCCTGGAGGCCAGACTGTGAAGTGTATTGGTGTCTGTGATACCTGGTCAGGTGAACTCCTTCAGTGCCATCAGACGTACCATAGCCCCCCTTAGCGGCGGAGCATCAGTACTGCAATGACCAGGACTCTGGGGCTCTGCACTCCCCCCGGTTAAATCCAGTACTCCTGGACTGGGAAGAAAACAACAATATATGTCAGCAAAAAGACATACAATTTTGAAATGCAATAACAATAAGTAAATTTGAACAGAGCTTCCCTTTATGGGAGGTGAGGACACTTGAACGTTACAAACATAGTTAAATACTTTAAATAACATACTATAAATAACTTTTCTTACCCAACCGGGTGTTCTACTAAGTGCAAAATTTTGAACAATAATTTAACGTTGCCTTTAAGGATGTACACGCTGAATCCACTAAAGACCTTCTTATAAAACACTATAAGGCTAATCAACTTTTCCTTCATTTTCCATCCTTACATCTGCAGGACCGCCTGTCTATCTGCCCCAGGCCTACTGCCTCTCGTTCTGTTGCAGGACCGCCCCTTTCCGCCCGGGCCTACTGCCTTTCTGCTACTATACACAGTATAGAACGTATCATCCATCTCTCAGTTCAGGATCACCGAGCCATCTCTGTATGGCTCCTAGGAGGACTCACCGACTAACCCCGTACGGGCTCACTTCCTGTCCTCATTCTCTAACACATTATTAAACATTCCTTACAATTAACTAGCTAACTACATATAACTGCTACATGTCAGCATTATTACTTCTTCTGTTAAAGTATCATCATTCTCTAAGTGCTATCGATGAACGTCCCCTTTAAGAAGGGACCAAGTCTCTAAGAGGTAGTGCAACGTCTCAAGCTGCGAGTTCGTATACAGCAAGGGCTCCGATGCTGTTTCCAGGAACAGTTTCTTCGCAAAGAGTCCCTTCTTTTGTAAAACCAGTAGAGGGCACCTTTAAGAAGGTGCAAACTATTTACAGAGAGTTTGTAATCATGCAGTGTTCATGATCCAGCAGTTCTTTCAACAATGATAAAACAGGAAACAAAAGCAAAAGCAGAGGAAGGGATCCCGGGTAAACAAAGGGATCCCTTTAAGAGTTACCCTAATCGGGTCATAGCAGCAAAACAGCAAAAGACAGTCAACTATTTACATGTGATGAGGCATTCTTGCTTACTCAGCTCCTGGCTGCCCCCCACCGAGGTTTTACCTGGCAGGTGGCCCTCTGCGGCCTAGGCAGGCCGGACTCCAAGTCTACTCCCGATGCCAGGTGTACCCCGTGGGTTCGAGTCTTCTGCACGACCAGGTCGTGCGCTGCGATAAGTGTCTGCGTGGGTCGATGGATGATGCTGGCGGCGGCAGAGGCTGCAGCAGCGGCTCCAGCGGCAAGCTCCTCCCCCTCGGTTTGGGGTACCGCCAGAACGGCCGTACAGCGCTGCATATCCCGGGCCCACCAGCTGCTTCCCTTTAGACGCCGGCGGTACGTCACCACATCCCCCGGCTTCAGTAGGGACTTGGCGCCGTCTCCACACAGGCAGGGCTCCACTTCGTCCCGGGTGATGCGGACCCTCAGGGCTGTTCCAATCTCCTGCACGAAGCCCTTCCCTTTCTGGGGCTGGTAGACGATTACGACGCCCCATTTCGGCAGGGAGCCCTCCAGCAGGGGCATATCGGAATAATCCTCCGGTGACGGGGATCGATGCGGGGCCATCCTCTTTCGCAGGCCTTCTCTGATCTCTAGTCCCACCTCCTCTGAGTCATAGTTTCGTTTCTTCGGTCTCCGTCCGCCATAGAGGATCAGGAGGCGGATCTCCCATGCTGACGGGCACGTCCCCAGGACACAGAAATATTCAGACTGGGCGGCCATTGCCTTTCGCACTCTACAGCTCAGGTACGCCCACTCCACGCCCTTCTCCTTCTTCTGCGCTTCTCGGAGTGCTATAATGGCGGCGGTTTTGGCGGGAATTTTTGGCGGCAGCGGCAATGCACAGTCTTTGCACTAAGTCACAGTCCAAGCACAATAAATCACAGTTCCAAGGCACACATGACCTGATTCTTCAGGCTTAAGTAGATTCTGTTCGTGACGCCAAGTTGTAGCGCCCCCCAGTGCCGCAGGGCCGAGGGGTACCCGGTACTGGGCCTCTGAGTCTCTGCTCTGGGGTTGTCATGGTGGCTAGACCCGGTCCGTGACCCTGCTGAGGGGCGCCCAATGAAAGGTGTGGGTGGTGATGCTGTATTGGTGCGGGCCGCAGTAAATAACGAGGACACCAGGTTGCAGTCTCTTTACCTCTTTACTGAAGGCCCCAGGATCCTCAGTCCGGAATACGGTTAACCGGGCTGCGCAAGTCCGGCCGGTCCGATGGCACCTCCAGAGTTCCCTTTGCAGGTGGAAATCTGTGCCTACCTTCTAGCGCTTGTGTGTTGTGGTCCTCCCCTGCTGTGCTTACGGGATAGTCCCCACAACTGTTGTGTCTGTTTCTGAAGTTCCCTCACAACTCGATTATGATGTTCTTCTTCGTCCCCCAGATGATATGGCTAGGACGCACCCGTATGACGGGTAGGCTCGGAGCTCTTCCTGGACTCTAGTGTCGCCCCTCTCCTGTTGTTGCCCCCTATGTCTTCTTAGGTGATTTGGGTGAGACAGCCTGCCTATAACTGACTGTCCTGCCGTAGGTTTGAAGTTAGGCCTGGAGCTCTATACTTCCTCGGCGTTCCGGCCACCGGCTGCGCGCCTCAGTAGGATGTTGCCTCATCTTACAGCACGACTCCTACTGGTGTTTCTCCTTGTTGCGTTGATCTCGTTTCTCACTCAGCACAATAAACCTCGCTTCTTGTCCTTTCTTAGGGCACCACCGCTATCTCGTGCAGGCGCGATCCCGTAACGTTCTCTCTGTTCGCTAGGCCTCTGTCAGGATCCCACCCCTGACAGTGACCCCCCTGAGTCTCTCCCCGCAACACCCTCTGCCACAGGATGTTGCCTGTTCGATCCCCAGTCAGCTTCTGTCTAACTTCCTATCTAACCCCCAGTTTTACCAGATTGTGAGGAGTGGCCTAATACATAGCACCCTTAGCTCCCCCTGGAGGCCAGACTGTGAAGTGTATTGGTGTCTGTGATACCTGGTCAGGTGAACTCCTTCAGTGCCATCAGACGTACCATAGCCCCCCTTAGCGGCGGAGCATCAGTACTGCAACAACCAGGACTCTGGGGCGCTGCAGTGTCATGTCGGACGCTGTTCAGACCAGGTCGTTCGAGAGACAGCGGTAATTCCGCTTTTGATCACTATTTGCTCATTGGCGTCGGCTAGATTTTATCTAGCTGTTCCGTGGTTAATTTACCTGATCCTCGGATTGGAAGCTGGGCCATGCCTTTAAATAGCTCTCCTGATCATTGGGCGTCGCCGATTATAGCTTCTGTCTTGTGCGTTGTTATCTCGGTCTGGAGTGGAGAGCTGGTTGCTGGAGAGTCGTTGCTGGTGGTGTATTTTCCTTTGTCTTATTTACTCCTTCCTATATTTGTATTTATTTTGCCCTGCACATTTATAGTGTATTCCTGAGTGTCTGCGGCGTGGTGTATATTTTCCTTTATCCTTGTCTGTGTTAACTGTGGGTAATGGTGAATTACATCTTCACTGGGTGGTGGGCGGAGGTTTTCAGCCTAGGGTTGAAACAGGAGACAGGGCGAGGGTCGAGGCCTGGACATGCACACCATCAGTGTAAACTCCAGGTTGAGGGTCAGTCAGGATTTCCCTAGTCTGAGGGAAATTGCAGGGGCCCGGGTTATTGGCACTCGCTCACCTAGTCTCTCTGTGACATTATAATCGGCCCAACAAAAAAAAAAAAAAAAAGGGGGGGGGGTGTCTCTGTTTGTCATGGATCCCATGACTTCCATAACCCGCCAGTTGGAGGCGCTGTCCCTACAGGTCACTGAGTTGAGGGGGCAGTGCAGCAACAGGGACTAGCAGTGTCTAATGTGCAAGCTGGAGCGACAGGTAGAGTTGCTGAGCCTAAATTTCCTTTGCCTGAAAAATTTGATGGGGAACGCAGTAAATTTGTTTCTTTTCGTGAAGCTTGCAAACTATATTTACGTATGCGCCCGATCTCCTCGGGTAATGAGGCTCAGGGTGTGGGCCTGGTGTTGTCATTGTTAAGCGGGGATCCCCAAGCATGGGCGTTTTCTTTGCCATCTGATTCTGCTGCATTTGACTCTGTGGAGAGTTTTTTTTCCTCACTTGGGAAAATCTACGATGAACCTGACAGAATGGCTCTAGCAGAATCTAAGATACGCACTATTTGCCAGGGGGAGCGAGTTGCAGAGGATTACTGTTCTGAATTTCGTCGCTGGGCGATCGATACACAATGGAATGATCCAGCATTGCGGAGTCAGTTTATGCATGGGATTTCTGGAAGGGTTAAAAAAGCCCTTCTGATGTACGAGACTCCTACTTCTCTAGATTCTGCTATGAGTCTGGTTGTCCGCATTGATCGCCGTTTGCGTCAGGGGGAGCATGAGACGCCGCCTGTGGGTGAAGGTTTAGGTTCACGTGAGGTTGATGCAGGTGAGCCCACGGAGCCTATGCAAATCGCAGGGGTGTCACATGTTAAGCATCGAGCCCCTGAGCTCAGGAAGCAGGGAGCCTGTTTTTACTGTGGTAAAACTGGTCATTTTGTTAACATCTGTCCTCTGCTGTCTAAGAAAAACGCAACGGCGGAAAACTTCTAAGCTCAGATGGTGTGGAGGAGACCAATCTGAGCTTATGTATATCCTCCATGGTGGTTTCTCAATGCATGCTCCCTGTTAAGGTTATTATCGCTGGCAGTGAGCTGCCAATTACTGTTTTTGTGGATAGTGGGTCAGCCACAAATCTCATTGATGAGGAGTTTGCGCGCACAGCAGGTTTTAGGATTGAAAAACTGTCTCATCCTATCCGCGTGGTCACTATCAATGCTGCTCCTCTCTCTCAGGGGGAGATTACTGAATTTGTGGCTGAGGTGAAACTCCACATTGGAGTTCTACATTCCGAGCGGGTTACATGTAAAGTGCTCAGGAATCTTCCTGCTCAGGTGGTTTTGGGTTTTCCTTGGTTGTCCATGCACAACCCGGTAATTGACTGGAAAACTCAGGACATAATTCAGTGGAGCGAGTTCTGCCAGGAGAATTGCCTGGCAACATGTGTGGCTGCGGTGACTTCAAGCGTTCCGGAGTCACTTCGGGATTTTGTGGATGTGTTCTCTGAGAAGGGTTGTTCAGAGTTGCCGCCACATCG
Organism: Ranitomeya variabilis; assembly: GCF_051348905.1. Lineage (NCBI taxonomy): Eukaryota > Metazoa > Chordata > Amphibia > Anura > Dendrobatidae > Ranitomeya > Ranitomeya variabilis. Next base: position 416,959,749 of record NC_135233.1, read on the forward strand.
TCCCTATGACTGTTCTATCAGGTTTAAACCAGGGGCCAAATTGCCTAAAGCAAGGATGTTTAACATCTCCGGTCCGGAGAGACAAGCGTTAAAAGATTACATTGCTGAAAGCTTGAGCAAAGGGCACATCAGGCCGTCATCCTCACCGGTGGCAGCAGGGTTCTTCTTCATGAAGAAGAAAGATGGCGGATTACGCCCGTGTTTGGATTTCAGGGAGTTGAACCAGATTACGGTTCGTGATCCATACCCTATGCCACTGATACCAGATTTGTTCAACCAGGTGGCAGGTGCTAAGTGGTTTACCAAGCTTGACCTCAGGAGGGCGTACAACCTCATAAGAGTCCGTCAAGGTGATGAGTGGAAGACGGCTTTTAATACCCCTGAGGGTCATTTTGAAAATTTGGTGATGCCATTTGGGTTGACTAACGCACCTGCAGTGTTCCAACATTTCATCAATGATGTGTTCTCGCAACTTTTGGGGAAATTCGTTATCGTGTACCTAGATGACATTCTCATATATTCTTGCGACCGTGATGCTCATTTAGATCATGTCAGGCAGGTGTCATAGCTTCTCAGAGAGAATAAGCTGTATGCTAAACTTGAGAAATGTGTATTTTCTGTTCAAGAGTTGCCTTTCTTGGGTTATAATGTGTCCGCTTCTGGTTTTAAAATGGACGCCGCTAAGGTGCAAGCGGTGCTGCATTGGGAACGTCCTGATAACCTGAAAGCACTTCAGTGGTTCCTTGGGTTTTCTAACTACTACAGGAAATTTAGCAAGGATTTTTCCATCATTGCTAAACCCCTTACTGACATGACTAAAAAGGGTACCAATTTCTACGTTTGGCCTGAGGCTGCTGTGCGCGCATTTGAATTTCTTAAGAACAGTTTTGTTTCAGCCCCCAGTCTTGTGCAGCCAGACCTATCAAAACCCTTTGTTGTGGAGGTCGATGCGTCTGAGGTTGGTGTGGGGGCGGTACTATCTCAAGGCTCATCTTTGAGTGGTTTGCGTCCGTGCACCTATTTCTCCAAGAAACTGTCGTCTGCCGAACGTAACTACGATATCGGCAACAGGGAGTTGTTGGCAATTAAGTTGGCCTTTGAGGAATGGCGACACTTCTTGGAGGGGTCGGTACATCAGGTAACTGTTATTACCGATCATAAGAATCTGCTGTATTTAGAGTCAGCCAAGCGTCTGTCCCCCAGGCAGGCTCGCTGGACATTGTTTTTCACGCGGTTCAATTTTGTTGTCACTTATAGACCGGGGTCTAAAAACACTAAGGCGGATGCTCTGTCCAGGTGTTTTCCGGGGGGAGAACCTCGGGAGGATCCAGTACCCATCCTCCAAAAGGGTGTTGTGGTTTCGGCTCTCACTACCGAGGTTGAGGCTGAGATTGCCGAGGCTCAGGAGGAGGTACCATCTGAGCTTCCCATCAACAAACCTTTTGTACCGCTTCATCTCCGCTTAAAGGTTTTGGCGGAGCATCATGATGCTGTCCTGGCTGGCCACCCAGGGGTTAGAGGTACCTTGGAGTTGGTGTCACGTCGGTTTTGGTGGCTCAAGATCCGACAGGACGTGGTCTCATACGTGTCAGCTTGTACCACGTGCGCTAGGGCTAAGACGCCCCGCTCCCGTCCTGTTGGCACACTACTTCCTCTTGAGGTACCTAGTAAGCCGTGGACGGAAATCTCCATGGATTTCATCACTGATTTGCCCTCATCAGCTGGGAACACGGTCATCTTGGTGATTGTTGACCGGTTTTCAAAAATGTCGCACTTTATGTCTTTGCCTTCGTTGCCTAACGCTAAGACTCTGGCTCAGGTATTTGTGCAGGAGGTGGTCAGACTTCATGGGGTTCCGTCTGACATCGTGTCTGATAGGGGGTCTCAGTTTGTGGCAAAATTTTGGAAAGCATTTTGCTCACGGCTGGGGATCAAGTTGTCTCATTCTTCGGCATTTCATCCTCAGTCAAATGGTCAGACGGAGCGTATGAACCAAAATTTGAACAGTAATTACGCTGCTTTGTCTCTGATAACCAGGAGGAGTGGTCTACCTTTCTTCCTTTGGCTGAGTTTGCCATCAATAATCACCGCCAGGAGTCGTCTGGGGAGTCTCCGTTTTTTTGTGTTTACGGGCTACATCCTCAATTTTGTACTTTGAGTCAGAGGGGCTCTTCCGGCGTTCCGGAGGAGGACCAGTTAGGAGCACAATTGTCATCAGTCTGGAGGAGAGTTAAACAGCGCCTGTTGAGTGTGGGTGCTAGGTACAAACGTGTGGCTGACAGTAGGCGTGTGCCAGGTCCGGACCTGAGTGTGGATGACTGGGTGTGGTTATCCACAAAAAACATAAGACTCAAAATACCATCCCTTAAATTGGGTCCAAGGTTTATTGGTCCATTTAGGGTCACCGCCGTCGTTAACCCAGTAGCGTACCGATTGGAGCTCCCTACGGGGTATAAGATACAGAACGTGTTCCACAGGTCTCCTCTAAAGAAGGTGGTGGGTTCTGTGGACGCGGCGCCTATGCCACCTCCAGTCTTGGTAGATGGTAATTTGGAGTATGAAGTCTCAAAGGTGGTTGACTCTCGTATAGTGCGCCGCACTTTACAGTACTTGGTACACTGGCGTGGTTATGGGCCTGAGGAGAGGTCCTGGGTACCAGCCTCGGACATTCATGCGGATCGGCTGGTCAGGTTTTTTCATCGTCGCCATCCGGACAAGCCGGGTCCTATAAGCTGTGAGGGCCCTGGGGTCCCTCGTAGAAGGCGGGGTACTGTCATGTCGGACGCTGTTCAGACCAGGTCGTTCGACAGACAGCGGTAATTCCGCTTTTGACCACTATTTGCTCATTGGCGTCGGCTAGATTTTATCTAGCTGTTCCGGGGTTAATTTACCTGATCCTCGGATTGGAAGCTGTGCCATGCCCATTGCCTTTAAATAGCTCTCCTGATCATTGGGCGTCGCCGATTATAGCTTCTGTCTTGTGCGTTGTTATCTCGGTCTGGAGTGGAGAGCTGGTTGCTGGAGAGTCGTTGCTGGTGGTGTATTTTCCTTTGTCTTATTTACTCCTTCCTATATTTGTATTTATTTTGCCCTGCACATTTATAGTGCATTCCTGAGTGTGTGCGGCGTGGTGTATATTTTCCTTTATCCTTGTCTGTGTTAACTGTGGGTATTGGTGAATTACATCTTCACTGGGTGGTGGGCGGAGGTTTTCAGCCTAGAGTTGAAACAGGAGACAGGGCGAGGGTCGAGGCCTGGACATGCACACCATCAGTGTAAACTCTAGGTTGAGGGTCAGTCAGGATTTCCCTAGTCTGAGGGAAATTGCAGGGGCCCGGGTTATTAGCACTCGCTCACCTAGTCTCTCCGTGACAGTTTGGGTGTCAGAAGCCTCCTTTCATACTGGGGAGTTTCGGTGTTAGAAGCCTCCTTTGTTACTTCGGAGTTTGGGTGTTAGAAGCCTCCTTTCATAATGGGGAGTGTGGGTGTTAAAAGCCTTCTTTCATACTGGGGAGTTTGAGTGTCAGAAGCCTCCTTTCATACTGGTAAGTTTGGGTTTTAGAAGCCTTCTTTCATACTGGGGAGTTTGGGTGTTAGAAGGCTCATTTGATACTGGGGAGTTTGGGTGTTAGAAGCCTTCTTTGATACTGGTGAGTTTAGGTGGGAGTTTGGGTGTTAGAAGCCTCCTTTCATACTGGGGAGTTTGGGTGTCAGAAGCCTCCTTTCATACTGGGGAGTTTCGGTGTTAGAAGCCTCCTTTCATAATGGGGAGTTTGGGTGTTAGAAGCCTCCTTTGATACTGGGGAGTTTGGGTGTTAGAAGCCTCCCTTCATCTTGGGGAGTTTAGGTGTTAGAAGCCTCCTTTGATACTGGGGAGTTTGGGTGTCAGAAGCCTCCTTTGATACTGGGGAGTTTGGGTGTTATAAGCCTACTTTCATAAAGGGGAGTTTGGGTGTTAGAAGCCTCCTTTCATACTGAGGAGTTTGGGTGTCAGAAGCCTCCTTTCATACTGGGGAGTTTGGGTATTAGAAGCCTCCTTTCATACTGTGTAGTTTGGGTGTTAGAAGCCTCCTTTGATACTGGGGAGTTTGGGTATTAGAAGACTCTTTTGATACTGGGGAGTTTGGGTGTAAGAAGCCTCCTTTCATACTGGGGAGTTTGGGTGTTAGAAGGCTCATTTGATACTGGGGAGTTTGGGTGTTATAAGCCTCCTGTCATACTGGAGAGTTTGGGTGTCAGAAGCCTCCTTTCATACTGGGGAGTTTGGGTGTTAGAAGCCTCCTTTCATAATGGGGAGTTTGGGTGTTAGAAGCCTCCTTTCATACTGGAGAGTTTGGGTGTTAGAAGCCTCCATTGATACTGGGGAGTTTGGGTATGAGAAGCCTCCTTTCATACTGTGTAGTTTGGGTGTTAGAAGCCTCCTTTGATACTGGGGAGTTTGGGTATTAGAAGACTCTTTTGATACTGGGGAGTTTGGGTGTAAGAAGCCTCCTTTCATACTGGGGAGTTTGGGTGTTAGAAGGCTCATTTGATACTGGGGAGTTTGGGTGTTATAAGCCTCCTGTCATACTGGAGAGTTTGGGTGTCAGAAGCCTCCTTTCATACTGGGGAGTTTGGGTGTTAGAAGCCTCCTTTCATAATGGGGAGTTTGGGTGTTAGAAGCCTCCTTTCATACTGGGGAGTTTGGGTGTCAGAAGCCTCCTTTCATACTGGGGAATTTGGGTATTAGAAGCCTCCTTTCATACTGTGTAGTTTGGGTGTTAGAAGCCTCCATTGATACTGGGGAGTTTGGGTGTTGGAAGCCTCCTTCGATACTGGGGAGTTTGGGTGTTAGAAGCCTCTTTTTATACTGGGGAGTTTGGGTGTCAGAAGCCTCCTTTCATACTGGGGAGTTTGGGTATTAGAAGCCTCCTTTCATACTGTGTAGTTTGGGTGTTAGAAGCCTCCTTTGATACTGGGGAGTTTGGGTGTTGGAAGCCTCCTTTCATACCTCTTGTCGGAGGACATCTCCCTTGCATGTTGGATCTGATTGTACCAGACAATACAGCTATCGTTTCGGGTTTAGGGCTGCTTTTTTGTACCTACACTCCGAGCTTCAGCTTATCTTCCATCCTGAAAATTATTCATTTATAAATCCGGCTCAATCATCAGATCCAGATTCAGCATCTGAAGTGCAAAATTCAACAGCTGAACGTATGTGTTTAGCGCTCATCGTGTTCAATAGAATTTGTGTAATGTCTGTATAATGTCTGCTCCGTGATGACTGATCGTTCGGGGAGATGCCGGCGGCTCCGGGCACCGCGGATCTTACAGACGATGGTATTTCCTACGATATTGGATGGACGATTGTAAAGATAGGGTCCTTATATCTGTGGAACAAGATGGTTATTGTATGGAATAATGATAACAGCACCGAGAACAGCCCTGCCGATATTGTGTATAATAAAATAATAAAAATAATATAATTCCTGAAGATATAATAATATATGACAAAATCTAGAATAGAACGATATATTACAGTTCCAGGAGATATTTTACACAATCTAGATCAAAATTTGATACCTTATTCCATCAGAAATAATTGTATGATGCAGAATGTATAAGTTATTATTCCAGGAGATACAATATAATAATAACAATAATAATAATCAGACTCAATCTAGAATATAGCAATGAATTATAATTCCAGGAGATATAATATTATACAACACAATCTAGATCAAAATGTGATATAATTATTTCTGATTGTACAATGTGTGATGCAGAATATAATAAGCTATTATTCCAGGAGATACAATATAATAAATAATAATAATAATAATAATAATAATAATAATAATAATAATAATGACTCAATCTAGAATATAGTAATGAAATATAATTCAGGAGATATAATATTATACAACACAATCTAGATCAAAATGTGATATTATTTCTGATGGTATAATGTGTGATGCAGAATATAATAAGCTATTATTCCAGGAGATACAATACAACAATACAATAATAATAATCATCATCATCATCATAATAGTCTGACACAATCTAGAATATAATAATGTATTCAAATGACAGGAGATATAATATTATACAACACAAATTAGATTAAAATGTGATATAATAAATTATTATTCCAGGAGATACAATAACAAAATACTACTACTAATAATAATAATAATCTGACACAATCTTGAATATAGTAATGAATTATAATTCAGGAGATATAATATTATACAACACAATCTAGATTAAAATGTGATATAATTATTTCTGATGGTATAATGTGTGATGCAGAATATAATAAGTTATTATTCCAGGAGATACAATACAATAATAATAATCATCATCATAATAGTCTGACACAATCTAGAATATAATAATGTATTAAAATTACAGGAGATATAATATTATACAACACAAATGAGATTAAAATGTGATATAATAAATTATTATTATTCCAGGAGATACAATAACAAAATACTAATACTACTACTAATAATAATGTGACACAATCTAGAATATAATACTATATTATAAATCCAGGAGATATAATAATACACCACAAAATCTAGAATAAAATATAATTGTAATCGATACAATAATACATGACACAATATAGTGTAATGAAATGATCTTATTCCAGGAACCCTACTACTACAGCACCCTTCTGTGTATGCTGCAGACTATCATACTCATCAGCATGTGCGGTGTTTGGGGTGATGGGAGCGCAGGCTGTGACCCCAGGGATGGGACCTCTGGTGCCCTCCATGCTGAGATAATCCCCCCACACAGTGGCCGTGATGTCCGGGGCAGGGGGCCGGCTCCGCCCGGTGTAGTACGGTGACACTCTGACCCCTCCGCTGCTGTGTGCAGGTGAGCTGCCATTACACACAGGGATGTTCTGCAGCTGCCTCCTGTAGTAGACAGGCGCTAATATTCCGGCATCGGAATACTGCACATTGATGTGTACATGGCGGAGAGCCCGGCGGACAGCTCGCACCGTACCCGAGCGCTACACGCCGGAGACAGGCCGGGGCACCGCCACCAGTGGCCGGCGCCCAGTGTTGGCTCACAATGTAGCACAGAGTTCCCCAAGTCCGGTCCTCAGGAGCCAGGATCTCCCTAGTATTACACCGGTGATAATTGCCTCACCTGCATAGACAAGAACTCAGTCACCTGTGCAATACTAAGGAGATCCTGAACACCTCACCGGATGGGGGACCCTGGAGTAGTACATGGCCACAGTGTATCGGTGACCGGGGGGAGAGGACATCGTATGTGCACATCCAGCAAACGGTGGCGGCTCCAGCCCTCTGCGCTCGGGCTGACTCCCGGAGGCTTCTACAGTCCGGGCACAGGTCCATTTCCAATAGGTCATATTATAGATGTATATTTCCACTCCTATGGTCATCAGAGAAATACGAGCTATAGTTCTCACACATGTATCTGTATAGATCACTTCTATGATACGATGTAGAGTGTTTGGCATGTATACAGCTGTGCATGGGGCATGTGGTGCACGTGTCCACTTCCCTTCCATGACATTATCTGATAGATGTAAAGCAATCCATGTGTCTGCACATCACGGATTCTATGTGTGCCCCCGTATGAGTCTGTGTGGGGGAGGGGATGGACCGAGGGAGCTCTTCTGGTCCCTGTTGTGTGTGCGCTGACAGTGAGGGTGATTGGTGTTAGTGCCCTGCTTGGGACAGGTGAGGGTGCTAGGTGATGGCATGCATCTTACCTGTTCTCACTGCCCTGGAGGGAGGGAACTGTGAGTGCACGCCGAGCACATGCAGGCTGGACACATGGTGAATGCAGGGTGCGGGGTGTTATTACACACTGGGTGCAGGTGATCTGCTAGAGTGCCGGATAAGAGAGCAGACTACAAAGCAGGCGGCCTGCTGAGCTTAGGGCGTCTGCGCAGTGTAGGTTTCTAGGTTCAGGATACAGGATGACTGCAGGGTGCTGGGTACAGGCTGCAGTCTGAGTCCATCGTGCTAAGTACAGGCTGCAGTCTGAGTCCATCGTGCTGAGTACAGGCTGCAGTCTGTCCATCGTGCTGAGTACAGGCTGCAGTCTGAGTCCATCGTGCTGAGTACAGGCTGCAGTCTGTCCATGGTGCTGAGTACAGGCTGCAGTCTGAGTCCATGGTGCTGAGTGCAGGTTGTTGCGTACAGGCTGCAGTCTGAGTCCATCGTGCTGAGTAAAGGCTGCAGTCTGAGTCCATCGTGCTGAGTAAAGGCTGCAGTCTGAGTCCATCGTGCTGAGTACAGGCTGCAGTCTGAGTCCAAGGTGCTAAGCACAGGGTGCTGAGTACAGGGTGCAGGGTACAGGCTGAACCCATCGTGCTGAGTGCAGGGTGCTGGGTAACTGGTGCAGTGTGCTGGGTACCTAGTGCAGGCTGAGTGCAGTGTGCTGGGTACCTGGTGCAGGCTGAGTGGCAGGGTGCTGAGTACCTGGTGTAGGCTGAGTGCAGGGTGCTGGGTACCTGGTGCAGGGTGCTTGGTGCAGGCTGAGTGCAGGGTGCTGGGTGCCTAGTGCAGGGAGCTGGGTGCCTGGTGCAGCCTGAGTGCAGGGTGCAAGCTGAGGCAGCTTTCGTGCACACTGGGAGTGAGATGTGACGTGGGGAACAAAGAGAAGTGGAATGAAGGAGAGAGGCTGGCAGATGTGATGACACGCGCTGAAGGTGTGCTCACTCCCTGACTGTACACTGTACACTGACTGCACACACACAGAGCCGGCTCGGTGAGTACTGCATTGTCTCTTCATTGTCTACTATTGTCCCTGGGTAGTGACATCGAACCATCAGGGACCCCAAACCTGCCCCCGCTTGATGAAGCCTCGGAAACTTCCTGCTCCAACTTTCTCTCTAGATTCCCGGTTTTCCTCACTGGATGCAGAACTTTCTTTCGTGGAGCTCGCAGAGCTGGCACTCTGTGCGGAGAGGAAGGCTTCTATGTGAGGAAGTTGAGAACAGTTGTGCCAGTTCCTAGACTTATGCCTATATGGCGTACAATGTGTATATGACCTGTATACTGTGGGTATATGACCTGTATACTGTGTGTATATGACCTGTATACTGTGTGTATGACCTGTATACTGTGGGTATATGACCTGTATACTGTGTGTATATGACCTGTATACTGTGGGTATATGGCCTGTATACTGTGGGTATATGACCTGTATACTGTGGGTATATGACCTGTATACTGTGGGTATATGACCTGTATACTGTGTGTATATGACCTGTATACTGTGTGTATGACCTGTATACTGTGGGTATATGACCTGTATACTGTGTGTATATGACCTGTATACTGTGTGTGTATATGATCTGTATACTGTGGGTATATGACCTGTATACTGTGGGTATATGAACTGTATACTGTGTGTATATGACCTGTATACTGTGTGTATGACCTGTATACTGTGGGTATATGACCTGTATACTGTGTGTATATGACCTGTATACTGTGTGTGTATATGATCTGTATACTGTGGGTATATGGCCTGTATACTGTGGGTATATGACCTGTATACTGTGGGTATATGACCTGTATACTGTGTGTATATGACCTGTATACTGTGTGTATGACCTGTATACTGTGGGTATATGACCTGTATACTGTGGGTATATGGCCTGTATACTGTGGGTATATGACCTGTATACTGTGGGTATATGACCTGTATACTGTGGGTATATGACCTGTATACTGTGTGTATATGACCTGTATACTGTGGGTATATGGCCTGTATACTGTGGGTATATGACCTGTATACTGTGGGTATATGACCTGTATACTGTGTGTCTATGACCTGTATACTGTGTGTCTATGACCTGTATACTGTGTGTCTATGACCTGTATACTGTGTGTCTATGACCTGTATACTGTGTGTATATGACCTGTACACTGTGGGTATATGACCTGTACACTGTGGGTATATGACCTGTACACTGTGGGTATATGACCTGTATACTGTGTATATGACCTGTATACTGTGTGTATATGACCTGTATACTGTGCATATGACCTGTATACTGTGTGTATATGACTTGTATACTGTGGGTATATGACTTGTATACTGTGTGTATATGACCTATATACTGTGTGTATATGACCAGTATACTGTATGTTCTGTATACTGTGGGTATATGACCTGTATACTGTGAGTATATGACCTGTATACTGTGAGTATATGACCTGTATACTGTGGGTATATGACCTGTATACTGTGTGTATATGACCTGTATACTGTGTGTATATGACCTGTATACTGTGTGTATATGACCTGTATACTGTGTGTATATGACCTGTATACTGTGAGTATATGACCTGTATACTGTGGGTATATGACCTGTATACTGTGGGTATATGACCTGTATACTGTGGGTATATGACCTGTATACTGTGTATATGACCTGTATACTGTGGGTATATGACCTGTATACTGTGGGTATATGACCTGTATACTGTGGGTATATGACCTGTATACTGTGTGTGTATATGACCTGTATACTGTGTATATGACCTATATACTGTGTGTATATGACCAGTATACTGTATGTTCTGTATACTGTGGGTATATGACCTGTATACTGTGTGTATGTTCTGTATACTGTGGGTATATGACCTGTATACTGTGTGTATGTTCTGTATACTGTGGGTATATGACCTGTATACTGTGGGTATATGACCTGTATACTGTGTGTATGTTCTGTATACTGAGGGTATATGACCTGTATACTGTATGTATATGACCTGTATACTGTGGGTATATGACCTGTATACTGTGGGTATAAGGTGTTCACTGTGTATATGACCTGTATACTGTGTGTATGAGGTGTACAGTGTGCGCTGCTGTTACCGGCCCTCTCTGCACACGTCCACATGATGGAGGACACCTATACTGACACCCCACAGGCAGACCAGCTCTATGACGCCCCTGGTATCTGCCTCCTGTGTAATAGCCCCTATGTTATATCACACGCTACATTATAGGGGATAAAACACAAGAGGCAGATACAAGGGTGGAATCATGGGCTCTTTCTAAACACTGTATGGTGCTCTCTTTATTAAGACCCCCTTACTACAACCTCTTTATACCAAGCCCCTGGACTGTGTGAGCCGCCGGGTGTCATGCCCGCTATTCACACTGCATACAGCCGCTGCGCTACGTCCTGATGGTACCGCGATGGGCTGAGGACCGAACCGTAGAGAACACATGAACAGCGCGTATCTAGCCACACACATATATACTGTACCTACCTGTACAGCCACACACACAGACATATATATACTGTACCTACCTGTACAGCCGATAGACCGCGGCGCAGGAGCCGAGAAATCGCGGCTGGCGGCTTCACATTCCGGCACACTGCGCTCCGGAGTATACACGAGGCTACTGGTGGATACGGGGCTGCAGGACGCGGGGCGCTGGTGGATACGGGGCGCTGGACGCTGAATACGGGGTTGCAGGACGCGGGGCGCTGGTGGATACGGGGCTGGGCAACAGAGATGTTCACAGAAACGTCTGCCAGGTTATCTGCTTGCTGGTAAATTCACGAAGGTGAAGGATGCAACAGGAATTTCCTGATTTTCTTTGGGTATATTTCAGCTACTAATTTATTTGCTGCAACTTTCTATCTATACAGTGTTATGCTTATGTGTGTAATATACTGTACATACTGTGTGATACGTATATACTGTGCAATACTGTATAATGTGTGATATACTGTATATACTGTGTAATATGGTGTATATAGTTTCTAATATACTGTACATAGTGGGAGATATATTGTATATAAAGTGTGATATACTGTACATAGCGTGTAATATAATGTACATAGTGTGTGATATACTGTATACAGTCCGTGGAATATCCTGTATATAGTTTGTAATATACTATATATAGTGTGGGATATATTGTATATAATGTGTGATATACTGCATATAGTGTGTAGTATAATGTATATAGTGTGCGAATCTGCGATATACTGTATACAGTGTGTGATACACTGTATAAAGTATGTAAAGTACTGTATATACTGTGTAATATACTGTATAAAGTAATATTCTCATATAAGTGTGCAATATACTGTAAATAGTGTGAAATATAATATAAATATTGTGTGTGCAGGAATGTGTGCAGTGTAAATACAGATGTACATAGTGTTGTGCATATTAGGGTTAGAGTACACAATACAATATTACGTACCAAAATATAGAGTAAACAATAACACTATATACAGTGTATAATACTCAATGTAAAAAAAAAACCTGTACACGGTAGTATAATAACAGCACAACATCAGTATGGTTTATACTATATATACTGAAACTGAATAAATAGTATTGAGTAATCATCTGGATACAGCGATACAGTGTGTATAGGGTGTAATATTCAGAATATACAGATACACAGCAAAAAAAAGATGTAATATTCTGCATGTATGGATACAGTTTGTAAACAGTGTAATAGTCTGCATATACGGATACAGTGTATACAGAGTGTGATAATCTGCATATATATATATATATATATATATATATATATATATATATATATATAGTGTGTACAGGGTGTGATATTCTGCATATACAGATAGTGTTTACAGGGTATAATATTCTGTATATATGGATACAGTGTGTAATATTCTGTATACATGGATACAGTGAGTATAGGGTATAATAGTCTGCATATATGAATACAGTGTGTACAGAGTGTGAATCTGCATATACAGTATATATACAGTGTGTACAGGGTGTGATATTCTGTATATATGGATACAGTGTGTACAGGGTGTAATTAATATTCTGTATGTATGGATACATCTGTACAGGGTGTAATATTCTGTATATATGGATAAAGTGAGTATAGGGTATAATAGTCTGCATATATGGATACAGTGTATACAGGGTGTGATAATCTGCATATATATATATATATATATATAATAGAAAAAATTGGAACAGCACAAATCCTTTACTTATCTTCGGGTGCAAGGCCCAGGCAACCCGTCTCTTGGTTGCTTTCAGTCCATATAAGTCACAAAAACAGGCAGCACTCCATATTCTTAAGGTAATCTGCAGGTCTTTATTGAGCCCACATCTCGTGCAACGTTTCAGCTCTCAACTGAGCCTTTCTCAAGCTTGAGAAAGGCTCAGTTGAGAGCTGAAACGTTGCACGAGATGTGGGCTCAATAAAGACCTGCAGATTACCTTAAGAATATGGAGTGCTGCCTGTTTTTGTGACTTATATATATATATATATATATATACAGTGTGTACAGGGTGTGATGTTCTGTATATATGGATACAGTGCGTACAGGGTGTAATATTCTGTATGTATGGATACATCTGTACAGGGTGTAATATTCTGTATGTATGGATACAGACTGTGCATCGTTTAATATTCTGCATATATGGATACAGTGTGTACATATATACAAAGACATACTGATAGGGAACTTAGATTGTGAGCCCCATCGGGGACAGTGATGATAATGTGTGCAAAACTGTAAAGTGCTGCGGAATATGTTAGCGCTATATAAAAATAAAGATTATTTATTTATAGGGTGTAATATTCTACATATATAGGATGTGTGTACAGGTTGTAATTCTGCATTTATGGATACAGTGTGTAAAGGGTGTAATCTGCATATATGGATACAGTCTGGACAGGGTGTAATATTCTGTATATATGGATACAGTGTGTATAGGGTATAATAATCTGCATATATGGATACAGTGTGTACAGGGTGTAATATTGTGCATATATGGATACAGTCTGGACAGGGTGTAATATTCTGTATATAAGGATACAGGGTGTACAGGGTGTAATATTCTGCATATATGGATACAGTGTGTATAGGGTGTAATATTCTGCATATATGTGTACAGGGTGTAATATTCTGCATTTATAGATACAGTGTGTACAGGGTGTAATATTCTGTATATATGGATACAATTTTTACAAGGTGTAATATTCTGTATATATGAATACAGTGTATACAGGGTATAATATTCCGCATATATAGATACAGTGTGTACAGGGTGTAATATTCCGCATAGATACTGTGTGTACAGGGTGTAATATTCTGCATATATGGATACAGTGTATACAGGGTGTAATATTCTGCATATATGGATACAGTGTGTACAGGGTGCAATATTCTGCATTTATAGATACAGTGTGTACAGGGTGTAATATTCTGCATTTATAGATACAGGGTGTAATATTCTGCATATATAGATAGTGTGTACAGGGTGTAATATTCTGCATATATGGATACAATGTGTACAGGATGTAATATTCTTCAAATATAGATAGTGTGTACAGGGTGTAATATTCTGCATATATGGATACATCTGTACAGGGTGTAATATTCTGTATATATGGATACAGTGTATACAGGGTATAATATTCCGCATATATAGATACAGTGTGTACAGGGTGTAATATTCCGCATAGATACTGTGTGTACAGGGTGTAATATTCTGCATGTATGGATACAGTCTGGACAGGGTGTAATATTCTGCATATATGGATACAGTGTGCACAGGGTGTAATATTCTGCATATATGGATACAGTGTGTACAGGGTGTAATATTCTGCATTTATAGATACAGTGTGTACAGGGTGTAATATTCTGCATATATAGATACAGTGTGAACAGGGTGTAATATTCAGCATATATGGATACAATGTGTACAAGATGTAATATTCTTCAAATATAGATAGTGTGTACAGGGTGTAATATTTTGCATATATGGATACATCTTTACAGGGTGTAATATTCTGAATATATGGATACAGTGTGTATTATTCTGCATATATGGATACAGGGTGTAATATTCTGTATATATGGATACAGTGTGTACAGGATGTAATATTTTGAATATATGGATACAGTGTGTACAGGCTGTAATATTCTGCATTTATAGATACAGTGCGTACAGGGTGTAATATTCTGCACATACAGATACAGTGTGTACAGGATGTAATATTCTGCATATATGGATACATCTGTACAGTGTGTAATATTCTGCATATCTGGATACAGTGTGTAATATTCTGTATATATGGATACAGTGTGTACAGGGTGTAATATTCTGCATATATGAATACAGCGTGTAATATTCTGTATATATGGATACAGTGTGTACAGAGTGATAATCTGCATATATATATATATATATATATATATATATATATATATATATATATATATACAGTTTGTACAGGATGTAATATTTTGCATATATGGATACAGGGTGTAAGTCTTCATATATTGATAGTGTGTACAGGATGTAATATTTTGCATATATGGATACAGTGTGTACAGGGTGTAATATTCTGCATATATATATACAATGTGTACAGGGTGTAATATTCTGTATATTTAGATACAGTGTGTACAGAGTGTAATATTCTGTATACAGTACAGACCAAAAGTTTGGACCTTCTCATTTAAAGATTTTTCTGTATTTTCATGATTAAGAAAATTGTAAATTCACACTGAAGGCATCAAAACTATGAATTAACACATGTGGAATTATATACTTAACAAAAAAAGTGTGAAACAACTGAAAATATGTTTTATATTCTAGGTTCTTCAAAGTTGCCACCTTTTGCTTTGATGACTGCTTTGCACACTCTTGGCATTCTCTTGATGAGCTTCAAGAGGTAGTCACCGGGAATGGTTTTCACTTCACAGGTGTGCCCTGTCAGGTTTAATAAGTGGGATTTCTTGCCTTATAAATGGGGTTGGGACCATCAGTTGTGTTGTGCAGAAGTCTGGTGGATACACAGCTGATAGTCCTATTGAATAGACTGATAGAATTTGTATTATGGCAAGGAAAAAGCAGCTAAGTAAAGAAAAACGAGTGACCATCATTACTTTAACCCCTTAACGACCGCCGATACGCCTTTTAACGGCGGCCGCTAAGGGTACTTAAACCACAGCGCCGTTAATTAACGGCGCTGTGGAAAAAGTGAATAGCGCCCCCCAGAGTCGGA
This sequence comes from Ranitomeya variabilis, assembly GCF_051348905.1. Classification (NCBI taxonomy): domain Eukaryota; kingdom Metazoa; phylum Chordata; class Amphibia; order Anura; family Dendrobatidae; genus Ranitomeya; species Ranitomeya variabilis. Next base: position 416,975,772 of record NC_135233.1, read on the forward strand.
TTTTCTCTGGGGTCTCGGTTGCCGAGGGTAGCCGAGACCCCAGAGAACATGATTCGGGGGGTTTTTACCGACCCCCGAGTTGCGATCGCCGGTAATTAACCGTTTACCGGCGGTCGCAACAAAAAAAAAAAAAACGCGATTTGCCGTTTAATTTCTCTGTCCTCCGATGTGATCGCACATCGGAGGACAGAGAAATGTGGTCCCCGATGGCCCCCAATAGCCCCCCAATACTTACCTACCTCCCCCGGTGCTCCTCGTGTCTCCCCATGGGCGCCGCCATCTTTTTTCCGGGAAAAAATGGCGGGCGCACGCGCAGTACGCCCGCCGCCCGGCACCCGGATGTTCTTTGGGGTCTCGGCTGCCGGGGGTAGCCGAGACCCCAAAGAACATGATCGGGGTCGATTTGCACCGACCCCTGCTTTGCGATCGCCGGTAATTAACAGTTTACCGGCGACCGCAAAAAAAAAAAAAAAAAAAAGCGATCAGTTATTTCTATGTCCTCTGATGTGATCGCACATCAGAGGACAGAGAAACAGGGGGATTCGGGGACCCTAACATACTCACCCGGGGTCCCTGGGTCCTCTTCTGTCTTCTCCTGCCAGCCGGCTTTTTCATCATGGCGGGCGCATGCGCAGTGCGCCCGCCATCTGCTGCCATCTGCCGGCCAGCAGGAGAAGACAAGTTGGGGCTAAAATTAGGGTTAGGGTTAGGGTTAGGGTTAGAGTTAGGGTTAGGGTTAGAGTTAGGGTTGGGGCTAAATTTAGGGTTAGGGTTAGGGCTAGGGTTAGGGTTAGGCTACTTTCACACTAGCGTTTTTTGGCTTCCGTCGCAATGCGTCGTTGGAGAAAAAACGCATCCTGCAAAAGTGCTTGCAGGATGCGTTTTTTCTCCATTGGCTTGCATTAGCGACGCATTGCGACGGATTGCCACATGTCGCATCCGTCGTGCGACGGATGCGTCGTGCTTCGGCAGACCGTCGACACAAAAAAAACTACATGTAACTTTTTTGTGCGACGTGTCCTACATATTTCAGTGCCACGTGCCACGTATTTAAGTGACACGTGCCACGTATCAAAGTGCCACGTGCCACATATTTCAGTGCCACGTATCAAAGTGCCACGTGCCACGTATCAAAGTGCCACGTGCCACGTATCAAAGTGCCACGTGCCACGTATCAAAGTGCCACGTGCCACGTATCAAAGTGCCACGTGCCACGTATCAAAGTGCCACGTGCCACATATTTCAGTGCCACGTGCCACGTATCAAAGTGCCACGTGCCACGTATCAAAGTGCCACGTGCCACGTATCAAAGTGCCACGTGCCACATATTTCAGTGCCACGTGCCACGTATTTAAGTGACACGTGCCACGTATCAAAGTGCCACGTGCCACATATTTCAGTGCCACGTATCAAAGTGCCACGTGCCACGTATCAAAGTGCCACGTGCCACATCTTTCAGTGCCACGTGCCACGTATTTAAGAGACACGTGCCACGTATCAAAGTGCCACATATTTCAGTGCCACGTATTTAAGTGACACGTGCCACGTATCAAAGTGCCACGTATCACGTATTTCAGTGCCACGTATTTAAGTGACACGTATCACGTATAAGTGCCATGTGTCACGTATTTAATTGCCACATATTTAAGTGCCACGTATCAAGATTTTCCATGGAGAACAGACACATCCAGAGATATGTCTGCTCTCCACGGCTGCAGCAACACACTGACAGGAGCCATAGTTCCTGTCGGTGTGTCACTGCGCATGCGCGAGCGAGTTTACCGGCGGTCATTGACCCCGGCACTCTCGCTTAACGGCAGTGCTGCGTGGGAAAGTTCAACGCAGCTGTACTGCTGTTAACCGAGACGCCGGAGCCATTGAACTCCGGAACAGTACGCGATACACTGCTAGGAGCTTCGCTCCTGGCAGTGTATCGCCGGAGAGCAGCCGATCGGCGTGGGACACTCGTTTTATGGATTCTGCGGACAGGGAGTATGAATTTGGTTTATTATTTTTGGATTTTTTCCTGGAGGATCGAGGGCTTCGCCTACAAGTGTGCTGTTGGTGAGTATATACTCTGTGTTATATGTTGTATGTACTGTGTGTCATGTATGTGTATTGTGTGTAGGTGTTTTGTGTAACTTTACAATTGTGCTAAGTCGCCGGACACAGGGACAACTCTCCCATCCTAATACCGGATGGGAGTAGTAGTCCCATACGGCGACTTAGCACAATGGTGGCACTAGCGTCGCATGGGGACACACACACGCACACACACGCACACACACGCACACACACACACAGAAGGACTCCATGCTGCTTCACTGGGGGGCGGGGGCTTCCCTCTTCCTGTCCGACGTCACGTCCGGTCCTGGGTGTCAACCCCTCCGTACAAAGACGCCGACACCCAGGACAAAGGCGCTGTGTGTGGAAGGTAATATGGGGCCCTAGGGGGATACGCAGACACGCCGCTGCGTAAAGAATTGACATGTCAATTCTTTTTACGCCGGCGTGTTTGCAGACAAAAGCGCCGCGTTTTTTTGCGGTGTGTCTGAACGGCAAAGTGAATTTCTCATTCACTTTGCCGGCAGACGAAAATGACATTGCGCATTTTTGAAAAGCGCCCGCAAAATAGCGCTCAAAAATGCGCTATGTCTGAAAGTAGCCTAAGGCTTCTTTCACACTTGCGTCGGTACGGGGCGGTCGCAATGCGTCGGTCCGATGTACCGACGCACGTTGTGAAAATTGTGCACAACGTGGGCAGCGGATGCAGTTTTTCAACGCATCCGCTGCCCAGTCTATGTCCTGGGGAGGAGGGGGCAGAGTTACGGCCACGCATCCGCGGAAATGGCGGACGCGACGTACAAAAAAAAGGTTACATTGAACTTTTTTTGTGACGACGGGGGCTAAAGTTATGGTTAGGGTTGGGGCTAAAGTTAGGGTTGGGGCTAAAGTTAGGGTTAGAGTTGGGATTAGGGTTAGGGTTTGGATTAGGGTTGGGATTAGTGTTACGTTTGGGATTAGGGTTGGGATTAGGGTTAGGGTTGGGATTAGGGTTAGGGGTGTGTTGGATTTAGGGTTTTGATTAGGGTTATGGTTAGGGTTGAGATTAGGGCTGTTTTGGGGTTAGGGTTGTGATTATCGTTAGGGTTGTGATTAGGATTATGGATCGGGTTGAGATTAGGGTTAGGGCTGTGTTGGGGTTAGGGTTGGAGTTAGAATTGGGGGGTTTCCACTGTTTAGGTACATCAGGGGGTCTCCAAACACGACAGCCAATTTTGCGCTAAAAAAGTCAAATGGTACTCCCTCCCTTCTGAGCTCTGCCGTGCGCCCAAACAGTGGTTTACCCCCACATATGGGGCATCAGCGTACTCGGGATAAATTGGACAACAACTTTTGGGGTCCAATTTCTCCTGTTACCCTTGTGAAAATAAAAACTTGGGGGCTAAAAATCTTTTTTGTTGGAAAAAAATATATTTTTTTATTTTCACTACTCTGCATTATAAATTTCTGTGAAGCACTTGAGCTTTCAAAGTTCTCACCACATATCTAGATAAGTTCCTTAGGGGGTCTAGTTTCCAAAATTTGGTCACTTGTGGGGGTTTCTACTGTTTAGGTACATTAGGGGTCTGCAAACGCAACATAACGCCCGCAGACAATTCTATCAAAGTCTGCATTGCAAAATGGCGCTCCTTCCCTTCCGAGCTCTGCCGTGCGCCCAAACAGTGGTTTACCCCCACATATGGGGTACCAGCATACTCAGGACAAATTGGACAACTTTTGGGGTCCAATTTCTCTTGTTACCCTTGTGAAAATAAAAATTTGGGGGCTAAAAAAATCTTTTTTGTGGGAAAAAAAATATTTTTTATTTTCACTACTCTGCATTATAAACTTCTGTGAAGCACTTGGGCATTCAAAGTTCTCACCACATATCTAGATAAGTTCCTTGGGGGGTCTATTTTCCAAAATGGGGTCACTTGTTGGGGGTTTCTACTGTTTTGTTACATTAGGGGTCTGCAAAGGCAACATAACGCCCGCAGACAATTCTATCAAAGTCTGCATTCCAAAATGGCACTCCTTCCCTTCTGAGCTCTGCCATGCGCCCAAACAGTGGTTTACCCCCACATATGGGGTACCAGCATACTCAGGACAAATTGGACAACAACTTTTGGGGTCCAATTTCTCTTGTTACCCTTGTGAAAATAAAAACTTGGGGGCTAAAAAATCTTTATTGTTAAAAAATATATATTTTTTATTTTCACGACTCTGCATTATAAACTTCTGTGATGCACTTGGGCATTCAAAGTTCTCACTACACATCTAGATAAGTTCCATGGGGGGTCTAGTTTCCAAAATGGGGTCACTTTTGGGGGGTTTCTGCTGTTTAGGCACATCAGGGGCTCTCCAAACGCGACATGGCGTCCGATCTCAATTCCAGTCAATTTTGCATTGAAAAGTCAAATGGCGCTCCTTTGCTTCCGAGCTCAGCCATGCGCCCAAACAGTGGTTTACCCCCACATATGGGGTGTCGGCGTACTCAAGACAAATTGTACAACAGCTTCTGGGGTCCATTTTCTCCTGTTACCCTTGGTAAAATAAAAATTTGGAGGCAAAAAGATCATTTTTGTAGAAAAAATGCGATTTTTTTATTTTCACGGCTCTACGTTATAAACTTCTGTGAAGCACCTGGGGGTTTAAAGTGCTTACCACACATCTAGATAAGTTCCTTAAGGGGTCTAGTTTCCAAAATGGTGTCATATGTGGGGGGTCTCTACTGTTTAGGCACATCAGCGGCTCTCCAAACGTGACATGGCGTCCGATCTCAATTCCAGCCAATTCTACATTGAAAAAGTAAAACGACACTCCTTCTCTTCCAAGCTCTGCGGTGCGCCCAAACAGTGGTTTACCCCCATATATGGGGTATCGACGTACTCAGGAGAAATTGCACAACAACTTTTGTGGTCTAATTTCTCCTGTTACCCTTGTGAAAATAAAAATTTGGGGGCAAAAAGATCATTTTTGTAGAAAAAATGAGATTTTTTATTTTCACGGCTCTACGTTATAAACTTCTGTGAAGCACTTGGGGGTTCAAAGTGCTCACCACACATCTAGATAAGTTCCTTGGGGGGTCTAGTTTCCAAAATGGTATCACTTGTGGGGGGTTTCCACTGTTTAGGCACATCAGGGACTCTCCAAACGCGACATGGCATCCGATCTCAATTCCAGCCAATTCTGCATTGAAAAAGTCAAACGGTGCTCCTTCACTTCCAAGCTCTGCAGTGCGCCCAAACAGTGGTTTACCTCCACATATGGGGTATCGACGTACTCAGGAGAAATTGCACAACAACTTTTGTGGTCTAATTTCTCCTGTTACCCTTGTGAAAATAAAAATTTGGGGGCAAAAAGATCATTTTTGTAGAAAAAATGAGATTTTTTATTTTCACGGCTCTACGTTATAAACTTCTGTGAAGCACTTGGGGGTTCAAAGTGCTCACCACACATCTAGATAAGTTCCTTGGGGGGTCTAGTTTCCAAAATGGTATCACTTGTGGGGGGTTTCCACTGTTTAGGCACATCAGGGACTCTCCAAACGCGACATGGCATCCGATCTCAATTCCAGCCAATTCTGCATTGAAAAAGTCAAACGGTGCTCCTTCACTTCCAAGCTCTGCGGTGCGCCCAAACAGTGGTTTACCTCCACATATGGGGTATCGACGTACTCAGGAGAAATTGCACAACAACTTTTGTGGTCTAATTTCTCCTGTTACCCTTGTGAAAATAAGAATTTGTGGTCGAAAAAATCATTTTTGTGAAAACAAATGCGATTTTTTATTTTCACGGCTCTACGTTATAAACTTCTGTGAAGCACTTGGGGGTTCAAAGTGCTCACCACACATCTAGATAAGTTCCTTGGGGGGTCTAGTTTCCAAAATGGTGTCACTTGTGGGGGGTTTCCACTGTTTAGGCACATTAGGGGCTCTCCAAACGCGACATGGCGTCCGATCTCAATTCCAGCCAATTCTGCATTGAAACAGTCAAACGGTGCTCCTTCACTTCCAAGCTCTGCGGTGCGCCCAAACAGTGGTTTACCTCCACATATGGGGTATCGGCGTACTCAGGAAAAATTGCACAACAAAATTTGTGGTTAAATTTCTGTTTTTACACTTGTGAAAATTAAAAAAAATGGTTCTGAAGTAAAATGTTTGCAAAAAAAAGTAAAATGTTAATTTTTTTCTTCCACATTGTTTTAGTTCCTGTGAAGTACGTAAAGGGTTAATAAACTTCTTGAATGTGGTTTTGAGCAGCTTGAGGGGTGCAGTTTTTAGAATGGTGTCACACTTGGTTATTTTCTATCATATAGACCCCTCAAAATCACTTCAAAGGTGATGTGGTCCCTAAAAAAAACATGGTGTTGTAAAAATGAGAAATTGCTGGTCAACTTTTAACCCTTATAACTCCCTAACAAAAAAAAAAATTGTTTCCAAAATTGTGCTGATGTAAAGTAGACATGTGAGAAATGTTATTTATTAACTATTTTTTGTGACATATCTCTCTGATTTAAGGGCATAAAAATACAAAGTTTGAAAATTGCAAAATTTTAAAAATTTTCGCCATATTTCCATTTTTTTCATAAATAATCGCAAGTAATATCGAAGAAATGTTACCACTAACTTGAAGTACAACATGTCACGAAAAAACAATCTCAGAATCAGCGGGATCCGATAAAGCGTTCCAGAGTTATAACCTCATAAAGTGACACTGGTCAGAATTGTAAAAATTGGCTCGGTCATTAAGTACCAAATTGGCTCTGTCACTAAGGGGTTAAGAAATGAAGGTCAGTCAGTCCGAAAAATTGGGAAAACTTTGAAAGTGTCCCCAAGTGCAGTGGCAAAAACCATCAAGCACTACAAAGAAACTGGCTCACATAAGGACCACCCCAGGAAAGGAAGACCAAGAGTCACCTCTGCTTCTGAGGATAAGTTTATCAGAGTCACCAGCCTCAGACATCGCAGGTTAACAGCAGCTCAGATTAGAGACCAGGTCAATACCACACAGAGTTCTAGCAGCAGACACATCTCTACAACAACTGTTAAGGGGAGACTTTGTGCAGAAGGCCTTCATGGTAAAATAGCTGCTAGGAAACCACTGCTAAGGACAGGCAACAAGCAGAAGAGACTTGTTTGGGCTAAATAACACAAGGAAATTGACATTAGACCAGTGGAAATCTGTGCTTTAGTCTGATGAGTCCAGATTTGAGATCTTTGGTTCCAACCACCGTGTCTTTGTGCGACGCAGAAAAGGTGAACGGATGGCCTCTACATGCCTGGTTCCCACCGTGAAGCATGGGGGAGGTGTGATGGTGTGGGGGTGCTTTTCTGGTGACACTGTTGGGGATTTATTCAAAATTGAAGGCATACTGAACCAGCATGACTACCACAGCAACTTGCAGCGGCATGCTGTTCCATCCGGTTTGCGTTTAGTTGGACCATCATTTATTTTTCAACAGGACAATGACTCCAAACACATCTCCAGGCTGTGTAAGGGCTATTTGACCAAGGAGATTGATGGGGTGCTATGCCAGAGGACCTGTGGTTTGGGGTGAGCTGGACCTCAGAGTGAAGGCAAAGGGGCCAAAAAGTGCTAAGCATCTCTTGGAACTCCTTCAAGATTGTTGGAAGACCATTTCCGGTGACTACCTCTTGAAGCTCATCAAGAGAATGCGAAGAGTGTGCAGAGCAGTCATCAAAGCAAAAGGTGGCTATTTTGAAGAACCTAGAATATAAGACATAATTTCAGTTGTTTCACACTTTTTTGTTAAGTATATAATTCCACATGTGTTAATTCATAGTTTTGATGCCTTCAGTGTGAATGTACAATTTTCATAGTCATGAAAATACAGAAAAATCTTTAAATGAGAAGGTGTGTCCAAACTTTTGGCCTGTACTGTATATGGATGCAGTCTGGACAAGGTGTAATATTCTGTATATATGGATACAGTGTGTAATATTCTGTATATATGGATACAGTGTGTACAGAGTGTAATATTCTGTATATATGGATACAGGGTGTAATATTCTGCATATATAGATACAGTGTGTACAGTGTGTAATATTCTGCAAATATAGGTACAGGGTATAATCTGTATATATGGATACAGGGTGTAATATTCTGCACATATAGATACAGTGTGTACAGGGTGTAATATTCTGCAAATATAGATACAGTGTGTACAGGATATAATATTCTGCATATATGGATACATCTGTACAGGGTGTAATATTCTGTATATATGGATACAGTGTGTAATACTCTGTATATATGTATACAGTGTGTAATATTCTGTATATATGGATACAGTGTGTAATATTCTGTATATATGGATACAGTGTGTACTGTGTATGTATGGACACAGTGTGTAATATTCTGTATATATGGATACAGTGTGTAATATTCTGCATATATGAATACAGTGTATAATATTCTGTACAAATGATTATAGTGTGTACAGTGTGCAATATTCTGTATATATGAATACAGTGTGTACAGGGTGTAATATTCTGCATATATATATACAGTGTGTACAGGATGTAATATTTTGCATATATGGATACAGTGTGTACAGGGTGTAGTATTCTGTATACATGGATACAGTGTGTACAGGGTGTAATATTCTGCATATATAGATACAATGAGTACAGGGTGTAATATTCTGTATACATGGATACAGTCTGGACAGGGTGTAATATTCTGTATATATGGATACAGTGTGTAATATTCTGTATATATGGATACAGTGTGTACAGGGTGTAATATTCTGTATATATGGATACAGTGTGTACAGGGTGTAATATTCTGTATATATAAATACAGTGTGTACAGGGTATAATATTCTGCATATATGGATACAGTGTGTACAGGGTGTAATATTCTTCATATATGGATACAGTGTGTACAGGGTGTAATATTCTGGATATATGGATACAGTGTGTACAGGGTGTAATATTCTGGATATATGGATACAGTGTGTAATATTCTGCATATATGAATACAGCGTGTAATATTCTGTATAGATGGATACAGTGTGTACAGAGTGTGATAATCTGCATATATATATATATATATATATATATATATATATATATATATATATATATAGTTTGTACAGGATGTAATATTTTGCATATACGGATACAGTGTGTACAGGGTGTAATTCTTCATATATTGATAGTGTGTACAGGATGTAATATTTTGAATATATGGATACAGTGTGTACAGGGTGTAGTATTCTGTATACATGGATACAGTGTGTACAGGGTGTAATATTCTGCATATATAGATACAATGTGTACAGGGTGTAATATTCTGTATATATAGATACAGTGTGTACAGGGTGTAATATTCTGTATATATGGATACAGTCTGGACAAGGTGTAATATTCTGTATATATGGATACAGTGTGTAATATTCTGTATATATGGACACAGTGTGTAAAGGGTGTAATATTCTGTATATATGGATACAGTGTGTATAGGGTGTAATATTCTGTATATATAAATACAGTGTGTACAGGGTATAATCTGCATATATGGATACAGTGTGTACAGGGTGTAATATTTTTCATATATGGATACAGTGTGTACAGGGTGTAATATTCTGCATATATGGATACAGTGTGTACAGGGTGTAATATTCTGTATATATGGATACAGTGTATACAGGGTGTAATATTCTGTATATAGGGATACAGTGTGTACAGGGTGTAATATTCTGCATATATGGATACAGTGTGTACAGGGTGTAATATTCTGCATATAGGGATACAGTGTGTACAGGGTGTAATATTCTGCATATATGGATACAGTGTGCACAAGGTGTACTATTCGGCATATATGGATACAGTATGTACAGGGTGTAATATTTTGCATATATGGATACAGTATGTACAGGGTGTAATATTTTGCATATATGGATACAGTATGTACAGAGTGTAATATTCTGCAAGCATGGATACAGTGTGTACTACAGTGTGTTCTGTATATACAGTCTGTATAGGGTGTAATATTCTGGATATATAAATACAGTGTGTACAGGGTGTAATATTCTGCATATATGGATACAGTGTGTAATATTCTGCATATATGGATACAGCGTGTAGTGTGTAATATTCTGTAAATATGGATATAGTGTGTTCAGGGTGTAATATTCTGCATATATGGATACTGTGTACTATTCTGTATATATGGATACAGTGTGTAATATTCTGCATATATCGATACAGTGTGTAATCTGTAAATATGGATACAGTGTGTTCAGGGTGTAATATTCTGTATACATGGATACAGTGTGTACAGGGTGTAATATTCTGCATATATGGATAAAGTGTGTACGGGGTGCAATATTCTGCATATATGGATACTGTAACAGTGTCACCCCAGCCTGTACACATAGACCATACTGTAATCAGGCTTACATTAGCATTCCTTGCCCTGTATCTGGTGGGGGTATGCTTGTCTTTGTTTCCCTCTGCAGGGGGCGTCTACAGTACACAAACCTGTAGGGAGACTGCAGACAGGGTTTCTGGAACGTTCTTATTCCTCGGAGCTATGTTTAAGGGGGTGGGTGTTGGGATCAGCCCCTTTGTTGGGCAGAGATACTAAGAGTGGTGGGACAAGCCACATGTTCTGTTAGTCGATGCTGTGTGCTTTGAAGGACAAGGATCTGCAGCTGCAGCTGGATCCTGGTATCATGTATGGAGATTGGAGATCATTTTGCCACATGGAATTGTGATGTCTCACCACCCTACTGGATTTAAGGACTGAATCTGAAGACTGTTGTTGTGAGGTGACTTGGGAAGGGCTGGGATCTTATGCTGAGGCGAGATCCTGGTGCCAGAGTGTGGAGGGTAAAAAGCTGCCACATTGGACTGTGTTGTGTCCCTCATCTGCTGGAGACATAGAATTTACTAAAGGACTATTTCTATTTCCCTGGCGTTGGTTTGCCGGTTGGCGCCCCCGGATCTGCTCCCTTTGTGTGGATTCATTGTGGACTCATTGTAGACTACTTAAGGACACTGCAGAACTACTTTAATTTGTGTTATCCCAGTTCCCTGGTCCAATAAATCTTGTTGGATTGTCTATCGGCCTGGTGTCTCTTTCTGTTCTGTTGCAAACCCCGTCACAAACTGGCGGCAAGCAGTGGGATCAGAGCAGAGGGAGTGGAGGACAGCGGCTCATCAATGTCTGGAACCGGAACCTCAGGATACAGGAACTGGACTGTGGGGAGTCAAACAAAGGTCCGTGAATTAGGAGTCTGCTATAAAGGACTGACCAAGGACCAACTAATTAAGACTTTGGAAGGAGCTTACCTGCAAGATGGAACCGAAGAAGGATTCCCACAGCAAAGGGAGGAAAGACAGGAGCTGCAGGTAAATACCCAAAAAAGTCAGTGGGTTGTGTAGTACGAGAAGGAGATGGCATTGCTTGGGGATGAGGCCACCATAGAAGATAAGAGAGAGGCCATTCGTACAGCTAAGGAGAGGCAGCGCATGGTGGAAGCAGCTAGAAGCTCCAGACAGACTGTAACTACAGCACCCACCCTGAGGGAATTCCCAAGGGTGTCCCGTAAGGACCTTAAGCCGTTTAACGAGGCTGCAGGCGAAATTGAGGGCTTCTTCCAGGACTTCGAACATCAATGTCGATTAATGGAAGTCCCGGAAAGCGAGCGAGTCAGACATCTGGTGGGGCTCTTAGATGGTGGAGCTGCCGAAGCCTACAGAGCTATGGACCCCTGGTGGTGCAGTGAGTATGAGGAGGTAAAAGAGGCCATTCTTGAACATTATGCTGTAACTCCAGATACTTACAGAACGCAGTTCCGCTCCTTAGCCTGTGAAGGGGAAATGTCTTTCAAGATATATGCCCACAGGCTCAAACAAGTATGTCACCGCTGGCTGGAGGGAGAGGGGGCCTTAACTTGGGAGGCCTACCTCCAGGTCATCCTAAAAGAACAGTTCTATGCCCAATGCCCCGCTGAGATCCAGGAATGGGTGCGAGAGAGAAAACCAATGACAGTGGAGCAAGCTGCTGCTTTAGCTGATGAGGTTCTCACCATCAAGCATCAGTGGAAAAATTTACTGGTAGATGGAGTAAAAACTACCAACACGCCACCATCAGTGGTCTCTTGTCCTTCAGACCCCAAAGTTTGCTGTCCCACTAGACCACCACCTCATGTTGATACCCATGTGACTCACCTTCCAGCTAATTCTGCAAGGAGAGAAAGTAGTAAAGGGCAGGTGTTATGGATGTGGGCATCTGCAGGCCACATGCCCAGCTATACAGTTGAGAAATCGGTCTCAACCCCAACAACCACCTCATGCACCGTCACATAGAGATCAGCCTCCAGGTTCCCTTACCTCCATCCCCAGAGTACACATGGGAAGGAGTGCTATACAGCGCAGCTGTTACCGATGTGGGCAGACTGGGCATCTGCAAGACACCTTCCCTCAGGGTCGATTGAGGATTGACCCTGCACCAACTCGGCCTAACAATTAGTTAAAACCAAACACAATGGAAGAAGAGGTGCAACCCCTACAAATTGATTTGCCTAATAACTCAGAAACTCATGTTCGACCATTAGGGGTTTATGGGGTGCGGGCCACAGCCACGAGTTCCTTTAATCCTCAAAGAAAGCACGTACAGGAGGTCATGCTGGACGGTCGGAGAGTTATTGGCTTTTGTGACTCTGGGGCATTTCTCACCATAGCTGATCCCAGAGTGGTTCGGCCAGAGGCAATACAGCATGGACCTGGGATTACCATTGAATTAGCTGGAGGCCAATGGAAGAATATCCCAAAAGCAAGCGTAGAACTGGACTTTGGCTTTGGGGTCAAGCAATGCGTGGTTGGGGTGATGAGGGGCCTGCCTGCAGATATTGTCTTAGGAAATGATGTGGGAGAGCTACAATGTCGATTTGTGGGTGCCGGAAGCAGAGTTTAAGTCAAAGAGGATGTAAAATCAAGCCCGCCTTTAAGCCTACAGCTGCACCATACAATAAAGATGAGCCAGTCGACACAAACGCTAATGGATTGTCCAAACAGGAGCCATGAGTTATGTCGGCCATGTTTACGTGTACTTGACAAGCGACCTGTTGAGGTCACTAGTATGTACACCACTTGAGGGGGGAAGGGGTTGTAAGAGAGTGTCACCCCAGCCTGTACACATGGACCATACTGTAATCAGGCTTACATTAGCATTCCTTGCCCTGTATCTGGTGGGGGTATGCTTGTCTTTGTTTCCCTCTGCAGGGGGCGTCTACAGTACACAAACCTGTAGAGAGACTGCAGACAGGGTTTCTGGAACTATCTTATTCCTTGGAGCTATGTTTAAGGGGGTGGGTGTTGGGATCAGCCCTCTTGTTGGGCAGAGATACTAAGAGTGGTAGGACAACAAGCCACATGTTCTGTTAGTCGATGCTGTGTGCTTTGAAGGACAAGGATCTGCAGCTGCAGCTGGATCCTGGTATCATGTATGGAGACTGGAGATCATTTTGCCACATGGAATTGTGATGTCTAACCACCCTACTGTTTTTAAGGACTGAATCTGAAGACTATTGTTGTGCGGTGACTTGGGAAGGGCTGGGATCTTATGCTGAGGCGAGATCCTGGTGCTAGAGTGTGGAGGGTAAAAAGCTGCCACATTGGACTGTGTTGTGTCCCTCATCTGCTGGAGATATTGAATTCCCTAAAGGACTATTTCTATTTCCCTGGTGTTGGATTGCCGGGTGGCGCCCCCGGATCTGCTCCCTTTGTGTGGATTCATTGTGGACTCATTGTGGACTACTTAAGGACACTGCAGAACTACTTTCATTTGTGTTATCCCAGTTCCCTGGTCCAATAAATCTTGTTGGATTGTCTATCGGCCTGGTGTCTCTTTCTGCTCTGTCGCAAACCCCGTCACAGATACATTGTGTATAGTATGTAGTATTCTGCATACATGGAAACAGTATGTACAGGGTGTAATATTCTGCATATATGGATACAGTGTGTACAGGGTGTAATATTCTGTATATATATAAATACAGTGTTTACAGGGTGTAATATTCTGCATATATAGATACAGTGTGTACAGGGTGTAATAGTCTGTATATATAGATACAGTGTGTACTGGGTGTAATATTCTGCATATATGGATACAGTGTGTACAGGGTGTAATATTCTGTATATATGGATACAGTGTGTACAGGGTGTAATATTCTGTATATAGGGATACAGTGTGTACAGGGTGGAATATTCTGCATATATGGATACAGTGTGCACAAAGTGTAATATTTTGCATATATGGATACAGTATGTACAGGGTGTAATATTTTGCATATATGGATACAGTATGCACAGAGTGTAATATTCTGCAAGCATGGATACCGTGTGTACTATTCTGTATATACACAGTCTGTATAGGGTGTAATATTCTGGATATATAAATACAGTGTGTACAGGGTATAATATTCTGCATATATGGATACAGTGTGTAATATTCTGCATATATGGATACAGCGTGTACAGTGTGTAATATTCTGTAAATATGGATATAGTGTGTTCAGGGTATAATATTCTGCATATATCGATAATGTGTAATATTCTGTAAATATGGATAAAGTGTGTACAGGGTGTAATATTCTGCATATATGGATACAGTGTGTACTATTCTGTATATATGGATACAGTGTATAATATTCTGCATATATCGATAGTGTGTAATATTCTGTAAATATGGATAAAGTGTGTACAGGGTGTAATATTCTGCATATATCGATACAGTGTGTACAGGGTGTAATATTCTGTATATCTAAATACAGTGTGTACAGGCTGTAATATTCTGCATATATGGATACAGTGTGTACAGGGTGTAATATTCTGTATATATAAATACAGTGTGTACAGGGTGTAATATTCTGTATATATAAATACAGTGTGTACAGGGTGTACTATTCTGCATATATGGATGCAGTGTGTACAGGGTATAATATTCTGCATATATGGATGCCGTGTGTACAGGGTGTACTATTCTGCATATATGGATGCAGTGTGTACAGGGTGTAATATTCTGCATATATGGATGCAGTGTGTACAGGGTATAATATTCTGTATATATGGATACAGTGTGTAATATTCTGTATATATGGATACAGTGTGTACAGGGTGTAATATTCTGCATATATGGATACAGTGTGTATAGGGTGTAATATTCTGTATATATGGATACAGTGTGTAATATTCTGTATATATGGATACAGTGTGTACAGGGTATAATATTCTATACATATGGATACAGTGTGTAATATTCTGTATATATGGATACAGTGTGTACAGGGTATAATATTCTATACATATGGATACAGTGTGTAATATTCTGTATATATAAATACAGTGTGTACAGGGTGTACTATTCTGCATATATGGATGCAGTGTGTACAAGGTGTAATATTCTGTATATATGGATGCAGTGTGTACAGGGTATAATATTCTGTATATATGGATACAGTGTGTAATATTCTGTATATATAAATACAGTGTGTACAGGGTGTAATATTCTGTATATATGGATACAGTATGTAATATTCTGCATATATGGATACAGTGTGTACAGGGTGTAATATTCTGTATATATAAATACAGTGTGTACAGGGTGTACTATTCTGCATATATGGATGCAGTGTGTACAGGCTGTAATATTCTGCATATATGGATACAGTGTGTACAGGGTGTAATATTCTGTATATATAAATACAGTGTGTACAGGGTGTAATATTCTGTATATATAAATACAGTGTGTACAGGCTGTAATATTCTGCATATATGGATACAGTGTGTACAGGGTGTAATATTCTGTATATATAAATACAGTGTGTACAGGGTGTAATATTCTGCATATATAAATACAGTGTGTACAGGGTGTACTATTCTGCATATATGGATGCAGTGTGTACAGGGTGTAATATTCTGCATATATGGATGCAGTGTGTACAGGGTATAATATTCTGTATATATGGATACAGTGTGTAATATTCTGTATATATGGATACAGTGTGTACAGGGTGTAATATTCTGCATATATATATATACAGTGTGTACAGGGTGTAATATTCTGTATATATGGATACAGTGTGTAATATTCTGTATATATGGATACAGTGTGTACAGGGTATAATATTCTATACATATGGATACAGTGTGTACAGGGTGTAATATTCTGTATATATAAATACAGTGTGTACAGGGTGTACTATTCTGCATATATGGATGCAGTGTGTACAAGGTGTAATATTCGGTATATATGGATGCAGTGTGTACAGGGTATAATATTCTGTATATATGGATACAGTGTGTAATATTCTGTATATATGGATACAGTGTGTACAGGGTATAATATTCTATACATATGGATACAGTGTGTACAGGGTGTAATATTCTGTATATATAAATACAGTGTGTACAGGGTGTAATATTCTGTATATATGGATACAGTATGTAATATTCTGCATATATGGATACAGTGTGTACAGGGTGTAATATTCTGTATATATACAGTGTGTACAGGGTGTACTATTCTGCATATATGGATGCAGTGTGTACAGGGTATAATCTGTATGTATGGATACAGTGTATAATATATTCTATATATATTATACAGTGTGTACAGGGTGTAATATTCTGCATATATGGATACAGTGTGTACAGGGTGTAATATTCTGCATATATGGATACAGTGTGTATTATTCTGCATATATGGATACAGTGTGTACAGGGTGTAATATTCTGTATATATGGATACAGTGTGTAATATTTTGCTTATATGGATACAGTGTGTACTGTGTGTAATTTTCTGTAAATATGGATACAGTGTGTACAGGGTGTAATATTCTGTATATATGGATACAGTGTGTACAGGATGTAATATTCTGCATATATAGATACAGTGTGTACAGGGTGTAATATTCTGTATATATGGATACAGTGTGTACAGGGTGTAATATTCTGCAAATATAGATACAGTGTGTACAGGGTGTAATATTCTCTATATATCGATAGTGTGTACAGGGTGTAATATTCTGCATATATGGATAGTGTGTACAGGGTGTAATATTCTGCATATATGGATAGTGTGTACAGGGTGTAATATTCTGTATATGGATACAGTGTGTACAGGGTATAATATTCTGCATATATGGATACATTGTGTACAGGGTGTGATATTCTGCATATATGGATACAGTGTGTACTGTGTGTAATATTCTGCAAATATAGATACAGTGTGTACAGGGTGTAATATTCTGTATACATCGATACAGTGTGTAATATTCTGTATATATGGATACAGAGTGTACAGGGTGTAATATTCTGCATATATGGATACAGTGTGTATTATTCTGCATGTATGGATACAGTGTGTAATATTCTGTATATGGATACAGTGTGTACAGGGTATAATATTCTGCATATATGGATACATAGTGTACAGGGTGTAATATTTTGTATATATGGATACAGTGTGTAATATTCTGCTTATATGGATACAGTGTGTACTGTGTGTAATGTTCTGTAAATATGGATACAGTGTGTACAGGGTGTAATATTCTGTATATATGGATACAGTGTGTACAGGATTTAATATTCTGCATATATAGATACAGTGTGTACAGGGTGTAATATTCTGCATATATGGATACATTGTGTACAGGGTGTAATATTCTGCATATATAGATAGTGTGTACAGGGTGTAATATTCTGCATATATACAGTGTGTACAGGATGTAATATTTTGCATATATAGATTCAGTGTGTACAGGGTGTAATATTCTGTATATATGGATACTGTGTGTAATATTCTGTATATATGAATTCAGTGTGTATAGGGTGTAATATTCTGCATAGACAGTATGGACCGCTACGTCATTACCTCACATCCCTGTGTCCCCATATTATTACCTCACATCCCTGTGTTCTCCGTGTCATTACCTCACACCCCTGTGTCACCTATGTTATTACCTCACATCCCTGTGTCACCCATGTTATTACCTCACATCCCTGTGTCCTGTTACTACCTCACATTCCTGTGTCCTCCATGTTATTACCTCATATCCCTGTGTTCCCATGTTATTACTCACATCCCTGTGTCCCCATGTTATTACTCAGATCCCTGTGTCCCCCATGTTATTACCTCACATCCCTGTGTCCCCCATGTTATTACCTCACATCCCTGTGTACTGTTACTACCTCACATTCCTGTGTCCTCCATGTTATTACCTCATATCCCTGTGTCCCGTTATTACCTCACATTCCTGTGTCTTCCATGTTATTACCTCACATCCCTGTGTCCTCCATGTTATTACCTCACATCCCTGTGTCACCCGTTATTACCTCACATCCCTGTGTCCCCATGTTATTACTCACATCCCTGTGTCCCTATGTTATTACTCACATCCCTGTGTCCATGTTATTACTCACATCCCTGTGTCCCCCATTTTATTACCTCACATCTCTGTGTCACCCATGTCATTACCTCACATCCCTGTGTCCTCCATGTTATTACCTCACATCCGTGTCCCCATGTTATTACTCACATCCCTGTGTCCCCCATGTTATTACCTCACATCACTGTGTCCTCCATGTTATTACCTCACATTCCTGTGTCCTCCATGTTATTACCTCACATCCCCATGT